>NW_025999424.1:1925000-2390000 GCF_019419815.1 Pyrus x bretschneideri | reverse complement strand
CCGTTGCTTTCGTATATAAATTTTGAATTGTATATGCATGCTAGTCACTAGAAATCCCACATGAATCTCATAGATTTCCCTTCAGTGGTATGGTAAGATTGCTGAATTTCTAACACAAAGTGGTTATTCAGTAACACCTGCAGATTCCAGCTTGTTTGTCAAAGCCAATGAAGGAAAGCTAGCTATTGTGCTAGTGTATGTGGATGACTTAATCATAACCGGTGATGATGAGGCAGAAATTCTTCAGACGAAGGAGAATTTATCAGTCCGTTTCCAGATGAAGGAACTTGGTCAACTCAAGCATTTCCTTGGTCTAGAGGTTGATGGCACACAAGAAGGAATATTTCTCTGTCAACAGAAGTATTCCAAAGATTTATTGAAGAGGTTCGGAATGCTCGAATGCAAGCCAATTTTGACACCGATGGAACCAAACGCCAAAATGTGTGCACATGAAGGAAAAGATTTGGAAGATGCGACAATGTATCGACAATTGGTAGGTAGTCTGATCTACTTAACCTTGACTCGACCTGACATTTCTTATGCAGTTGGTGTGATGAGTCGATACATGCAAAATCCAAAGAAGCCTCATTTGGAAGCAGTTCGACGAATACTGAGATATGTGAAGAGTACAATTGACTATGGTCTTTTGTACAAGAAAGGTGAAGAGTGCAAGTTAGTTGGTTACTGTGATGCTGACTATGTGGGAGATCATGACACCAGGAGATCAACAACTGGGTATGTGTTTAAGCTTGGTTCTGGAACCATCTCTTGGTGTAGCAAGAGACAGCCGACGGTATCATTGTCAACCACTGAAGCAGAGTATAGAGCAGCAGCAATGGCAGCTCAAGAGAATGCATGGCTAATACAGTTGATGAGTGATCTACATCAACCAGTAGATTATCCAGTACCATTGTACTGTGATAACCAATCGGCCATTCGCTTGGCGGAAAATCCAGTCTTTCATGCAAGAACTAAGCATGTGGAGGTACATTACCACTTTATCAGAGAAAAGGTTCTGCAAGAAGAGATTGAGATGAGACAGGTCAAGACGAATGATCAAGTTGCGGACTTGTTCACAAAAAGTTTGAGTACAGGCAAGCTCGAAATTTTTCGCTGTTTACTCAGCACAGTGCAAAGAATGAGAGCTGACATTGAGGGGGAGTGTTGAGAATCAATGTCATTTGTAGGTGAAGTAAGTGTGTGAGGTTGGTGAAGTAAGTGGAGGTTGTAGGTGAAGTAGGTGGATGTTGTAGGTGAAGTAGGTGGATGTTGTAGGTGAAGTAAGTGTGTGGTGTAGCTTTCATTTGGTTTGCTATAAATACCCAAGTCCCCAAGCATTGTAAATCATCCAAGGAAAAACAAAGCCTAGAGCTAAATAAGAAAAGCTTTGCTAATTAGTTTGTTTTGTGAGTTTTCTTTAAGAGTGTGCTCTATTTTCTTCTTCTTGGGATCATTAGAGTTATCTTGGATACTCTTCTTATTCAACAAGCTACTCCCGTGCCTTTGGAGATATATCTGCGTAAGTGTTTGTCGAGTTATGGAGATTTATACCCAGTTGTAAGTAAGAATCTTGTCATGTAATCGAGTCACCTATAACAACCGTGTTGAGGCTATCCTTAATGCTATGAGCATCGACACTAGTACGATCGTCCAAAGACTTCCAAGTCAGTGCCATCCTTTAACGTACACCTATCATGTCTTCTAGCTTAAAATTTAAGAATTTTTCTATGTTAGAGAGATTAACAGGAAAAGTATTGAAGTAGCACCAGTTGTTTGCAGCAGTCAGCTGTCAAATGTAAAAGCCGCGTTCGGTAGACAAGACCGGAAGCTTGTGTGGAAGTCCGGCTCAGAGAATATATTTTCGTTTGTACTCAGTTAGTGCTGACCGAAACGTGCAGCTTATTTTCCGCTTATGGACACCGAAATGTCACCAAAGTTTCTTGTCCTGGTATGTCGAACATTTTCTCGAATCAAAATTTCTCCAAACGTACAACACAAGTAAATATTGAAAATAATGGTTCCATATGGAGTTCAGGTTTTGAGGGTTTGGAGGTAGTAAGTCGTGTTGTTTGAATGAAACGAGTATTTTGGTTTTGGCGTGAGTGATGGGTGGGAAGAGTTTTTTTTCTTTACAAGTTTTAAGGGTTTTGGTTTTGGCATGAGTAGTGGTGCAATGTGGATAGGAATATCCGATTCCGACTGATTTGAGCTGAAATATTTCAAAGATTATGTCCGATTCAAATTCAAACTTTTGAAATCGGAAAAAAAAAAAAAAAAGGATAGGAATTGGAAAGTATTTTATATTCTAAATTCAATCTCAAATTCTGAAACTTGCATAACTCTATTACATACACTTAATTATGTACTTATTGACTTTCGATTTATTATACATGTACTCAAACATGTAACTATTTTTTCAATTACAACTACCTATAGAATATACTAAAAAATACGCTCGCGCGTTGCAGTGGGAATCAACTGTATTAGACGTAACTACATGAATATGACACATTTAACCTCAATAAAGTCAACACCATCATGAATTACCAGAAGGATAACTAAATGAATAATTTAGAATTATACAAACCTGATTCTGGCTCATCTGGCTCCTCTTATCCTCAGCTCTATATTTCAAAGGCTGAGCAGCCAAGTTTGTAGAAGTCGTCAAATAATCACCATATGAAGATTGAGAATAACCTACATTCACATTGCACAAAATTATATAAAAAGGGGGATAAATTAACATATATAAATGAAACGAATCCAATGAAAATACAAAAGGAAAATGATTTAAAGAAAAGTTACACTTTAAATATATCAAATTAGTGATTAATCAAGCAGATAGTCTCAATGATCTCACAATACCAGGGACATCATGTCACATCCCAGCCCGGGCCCCTATCACATCCCGAGCTCGACTCCACTGTAACACGATATTGTCTGCTTTGGGCCCCAACCACACCCTCACGATTTTGTTTCTGGGAACTCACACGAGAACTTCCCAGTGAATCACCTATCCTGGGATTGCTCTCGCGCGAACTCACTTAACTTCGGAGTTCCTACAGAACCCAAAACCAGTGAGCTCCCAAAATGCATTGTGCTAGGTAGATACGGGAATATACATATAAGGCTTACAAGATCCACTCCCTTAGGCAATGTGGGATGTTACAATCCACCCCCTTTAGGGGCCCGATGTCCTTGTCGGCACATTTTCGGCCAAGGATTATCTCAGATACCAAATTGTCATATCCCGGCCCGGGCCTCCACCATATTCTGGGCTCGACTCCACTGTAGCACGATATTGTCCTCTTTGGGCCCCGACCGCGCCGTCACGGTTTTGTTTCTGGGAACTCACACGAGAACTTCCCAGTGGGTCATCCATCCTGGGATTGCTCTCGCGCGAACTCGTTTAACTTAGGAGTTCCTACGGAACCTGAAGCCAGTGAGCTCCCAAAAGCTCTCATGCTAGGTAGAGATGAGAATATACATATAAGGCTTATAGGATCCACTCCCCTGAACGATGTGGAATGCTACACATCATACAGAATTTCAAATATATCTCGTTAACTCTCAACTCAACTCCATCACTCTTCCCCCCATTGTTTTCTAATTCACCTTTCCCTCGAACTCTTCGACTACAAATTTATATATAGCAAATTGAACTGTCCATTTCAAATCATACAAACATAGGCAGAAAAGCAAAAACTAAACTCCCACCACATAAATTAACCAGTAACCAAACAAAGAAAAATTCTTGGAGACCAAAACAAATCCAATTGAACTTTCATGTTGAGTAATTGTAATTGAAAAAAAAAAACATATATTTAAGTGCCCAAAATTTGAGCTTTACATCATATTCTGTTCTTCTAACACAAACAGTTTCTCGACTGTCAGGTAATTTATGTGGTCTTTTATCAATAGTTGTACTTATGTACCCAAATGGTAAAATGGTCGAACACAAATGAAGGAAATTAATAAGAAATCTAAGTTAGAGTTGTTAAAATTCACTTTCATCTGTACAATTCAAACTTCTACACATTTATTCACACACTTCACCAGTTGTTAGACACTGATAATTGACAGGATAGCAAGATAATGAATTCAGTGAACGAAAAAAAAAATGATATGCAACTTCAATTTATCCTGCCAAAGAAGCTCCATAAGAGTCATAGCATCCTCCTTATTGTTTGCATCAAAAGCATTGCAACTGTATATCCTGGAAATTATAAAAATTCTTCCAATCAAGAGACGATGTAATAGTTGTGGGAATGTGACTATGCATCCAATAATCTAAGATATAACTCACAAATTTGCGATTCCATCATAATTTCACACAAAAAAAGATCAATTCAAACATCAAACAAAACAATCCCATATGTTACAGATCGGACCAACCAAATAAAGAATCTATTAATATGATTTTCAACCTAACTATAAAAAGGAAAGCACAATCAATATCATTTCAATTCAACTGAAAGGAAACTGATTGTATCATAAATTCCATGAGTTATTTGATTTTGCAGATTAAAAAGAATTAAAGAATATTGAAATTTACTAAACCTCATCGCAACATACCATCAGTGAAGAATTAAATCCAAATGTAAACTGCAGTTTCTTAATGAGCATATCCAAAAGTAAATTGCAGTTTCCTATCTCTCCAAGCATCTAAACAGAAACTGTAATTCAATACTCTGATTTCAATAACCAAAAAAGTTTAAATTTCTTACCTTGAGTACAAAACTGTATTTTGTAGTTTTAACTGTTGTTCTTTTCCTGCCAAATTTCAATCATTTACACTATATTTGGATGAGGGAAATAAACATGGAATTTTGGTAAAAGTCAGAATTTATAAATTAACAGACACCAATTTTCTTGTTTGGATTCATAAACATAGAAATTTAGAATTTCCACATGGAAAAAAAACTTGGAATTTGGGACCTCCGAATCCCAAGTTCAAATTCCATGTAAATAGGTGTCATTTCTCAATTTCTATAATTGAGAGTTTAAAAATAACAAATTCCGTATTCAATTCCATTGTTCTTTTAGGTTAACCAAACAAGAAAATTTACAAATTCTAGAAAATAAAATCTCGTCATTTCAATTTCCATCATTTTAAAATTCCTTAGTAATCTTAAATTTCTTCACCCAAACATAGTGTTAAGGAATTTCCTTAAGAAAATTACAAAACTTTCTAAATGAACGAACAAAGAAAGAAGCAAAATTTCTATGAACGAATTGCATCCTAATGAAAATTAGCTAAATCGTTTTAAACACAAAATTAGCCAAAAGCAGTAAGGGATTACATCCTAATCAAAACTTATCAATGATTGCACCTGCTTGCTTTACGTTCCAATCAAAATTGGCATTGAACACCAATAAAAAACAAAAGAAAACAGAGAGAATATCATATTGATTGATTATGCCAACATCAAAGATAAAATCCAAAATTGGATTTAGAAATTTAAGTCCTCTTCTCTCTTCATGTGTTTGTAACTTTGCAGCCCTTTTTTTGTATTGTTGTGCGGTGGATGAATGTGAGGTGGGGTTAAGGGCAGCAATTTTGCTTTACGTTCCTGGGAAAATAAATAAATTAATTTAAAAAAAAAAAAAGAAACCACTCGATTGGAAATAAATCCAAACTGATGGAATTTTGCTTTGCAAATGGAAAACTTTGTAGAACGTGGAGGTTACTTTTTTAACATATGAATTGCAACTTTTGCTTGCAAAGGGAAAATAAATCCGGATCAAAATTACAAAAATATCATAGAATGCTAAACTGCAATCTTGACTTGAGTATGAAAAACCGGAACCGGATCCCTTCTGGATCCAATAAAATTGAGTCTGCGAGTAGGTAATCCAGGCCATTGAAATTTGATCCAACGGCTACAAACAGGAGGATTCTCTAAAAGTTATAGTTTGATCAAATTATAACGACCTGGATGTCTTGCTTAGCAGGCTCAGTTTTATTGGATCCGAAAGGGATCTGGTTCCTGAAAAACCCTCTTATATTGAACTGAGTGACAACATACAAAATATTTTAAAATACTGATACGAAAAAGTATGATAAAAAAGACGAAAAATGGAAACAAAAATACCACTCAAGCACCCAATGACATTGGGATTCTTCTCTTGAAATGAAATGGGTTGAGAGTCAATTGCTAACATGCACGTCACATACCCCCTTCAAACACAAACAATAAAAAAACACCAGCTTCAAACCCAAACACTAAAAGAGTCAGCTGACATATATAGTGTTTTTGACAAATTCCAATTTAAATTTTTGACACTCCAACTATAGTGTAGAAATTAAAAATATGAATGAAACACACTACAGATTGTATCTTTGTGTCTTTAAAATACAATTCAAATCCGAAAGTAATAAAGATGGTACACTGTAGTCATGGATGGCTGCATCTATCGCTTGATAATTCACATTCTTCATTATAATGTTTGCATGTATATATCAATAATAAAAAATAAAAAAAATTCAGACCATAACATATTCTTTACATTATATATAACAAACGTACATATGCATTAGGACACTATTACATAAGAAGCTTAAGAGAGATCTTAACCCTTCTTGGGTCACTTCCAAATATTTAAAATTGGGGAGAAGACAACTTAATATATGCACAACACAATTCACAGAGGCACGCGGCGATATATAAAGAATCCAATTATTTCTTCCTGCATAAGAATCAAAGAAAACACTTGCATAAGAATGGTCCTTCAAAAATCCAATTCCAATGTAGTAGCAAAATAGTTATACTCCTGATGCCAAACACAATAAAAAGAGAGAGAAAACATTTTATTCCTTTATATTTCTTGTGCATAGAAAATAAACAAAAGTTGTACATAAGTAGAAGGAAATTGAAGATTTTTCAAGCCAGGAAGACATTCACAAACCCAACTCAAACGCACCAAATCTGACATCAAGAATAAATTATACAAGTGACATATTGAAAGAAACTCAATAAAGATTAGAAAGAAAAAGAGATTGCACCAGAGGAAATAGGGAAAATTCCAGAACATTTCCTAAAACTCCATGTTTTCAATTCAAATTCTTCTGGGCATACAAAATGAAGCTCATGGAATGAAGAGTAAGATTATTACCCTTGCCGGACCCAAAGTGGTTGCAAAAGCTTGAAAAACCACATGCCAATCCTAACAAAATCAAATCGACAAATGTAAGGAAACCCATTAAAACCACATTCCAATTCAACCAAAATTCAAACTTCACCTCAAATTAGACCAACAGAAAGAGAAACAGCGGAAAACCCAAATGCAACAGGATAGAAAAACAGGGGAGAGAGAGAGAGAGATTAGAAGATTCTGGAAATAAAAAAAATGCAACAGGAACTCGCAACTCCCCTTCGACTCGTTGCATCAATGGGATTAGAAGATTCTGAAAATAAAAAAATTTATTGAACGACCATAAGCTCAATTAAATAAAATTCTCAGAATTTCGTAAAATATCCTCGAACGAATGCTCACAAAAGATGAATAACATATGAATATAAACATTAAAAAAAAAACCTCAACACATAATTATACAGTAGCAACAAATGGGCAATAGTTGTAAACCATTGGCCTGGAAATAGCTGACAAAGCACAAGCCCATGTCCATGATGTCGAAACTGCCGCAACACATAATTATACTGTAGCAACTCTTCATAGAATTTTTCCTCTATCTCCTGCACTTTTTGACCAAGGTGTCTGCTTCAATATATTGAGCTCAATTCTTCAGAGCTTGATGAGAGACTAAACCTTTGATGTTGAGGCAGTCCAGCAATAGCATAAGCAACAGCTGCAGCAGCCGCAGCTTGCACGGGAACCTGTTCGAGAAGGTAAACAACACATGAATACATTTAGGACAGAAAATAAACGTTTATTTTAAACTTGTACCGATCAGCTAAATTTAGTAGCAATCACAACGTTTTCATTCCCTACTTGATTGCGAATTAACTACGACTGCCAGATTAATAAGCATTGCTCTTAAAATGATACTTATTAAACTTAACCTTATTCTTAATTAACACGAAACTGCAGATAATCACCCAAATCAAACTGTTATTCAGTATATAAAGCAAAGTACACACACTTGGAACAAACATTTCAAATTATATGATCTAATTACACAATTTCAACTCGCTTTTACTCCGAAACAATCGACTTTCACACATGTTTCCCCGACTTCTTGCTAATATGTTATTCGTGTAATATGCCTACGATGTTTCTGAATCAACCAAATTAACTTATTAGGAGCAAAAGTCACTGTCAATTGCAGTAGGCACGTCCGCTGCAAGACGTATACTCACATCTCACAGAAAGACGCATCTAACAGAACTGTGCTGAGACAATATCGACACTGACGTGCTGCCAGATTTGCTGAGAATTGTATTAATGTCAATGTGTGTCATGGATGGTGAACCTGGAAGGTTCAGACTTGTTTCGTGGCCTTTTCTTCTCTTCTTTTCATTTTTTTAGTTTTTTACGTATAGGCCGGCGCTTTGTCTTCGATCCATTTGGACTCATGCTTTCTTCCGGTGATGAAACTGATGTGCAAAATCTTCTTTCGCTGGTCGCAGCGCTTTCTAATCGAGATATATATATATATATATATATATCGCGAGAGAGCGAGAGAGAGAGAGAGAGATCAAGTGTTCTTCATAAAAAGCCTTTTTCTAAACGATTTCCTTGCGGCACAGGTTACGTATGCCCTTGATGATCGAAAATGTTTATGTGCCATGCATTAATTTATTATTACCATAAAACAAATTCATTTTAATCTTTAAAAAAATATGAGTTTTAGACTATAACCTTGTGTAAGATTAAAATCCAATTTTAGTTCCCAGTACATTTAATCATCTATAGCTAATTTATTCGTTATATTTTGATGTTTTATTTATCTTTTTATTTCTATTTTAATGTATTAATTACATTTCATTTTCATTTTCATTTCATTCAACATAATATATTCTAATGTCTATATTTAGGCAACTAATTTTTTTATAATATATATTCCAATAACAATTTTGTATGTTCTTCATTTAGGTACATTAATATATTTGAATATTTTGGTATATCCATCGATACAAACATATTGGTACATTAATTCAATATAATGCATTTTGGTACACACATTTGAGTGCTAACTTTTAGGTACATTAATTCAATATACTATATTTTGGTACATACATTTTGGTATTGACATTAAAATAATACATTTCGGTACTTGCATTTAGGTTCATTATAATATATTAAAACAATCATGTAGGTACAAATATTTCGGTACAAAAAAATCAATTATATATATTTTGGCACAGTTATGTACACTTATATATTTATATATTTTTGTATCACAAATTTCTTTTAATATTTTCTCATTTATGTTCATTTATAATTAAAGAACTAAATATGTGCATATTAATAAAATTAAAATTTAATGTGAAGAGATAAATAAAAATACACATTAAAAAACATAATTGAACATAAATTTTGATAAAAGTACACTTCAAGGAATTAAATTGAACATGTAATCTAGCACTAGGTTTTTTTAAAAATTTTGTTATTACACATTAAGGAAAAACACACACTGATCAGACTGTACAAAGTACAATTTAAGAGAGGTTGAAATTTATACAGACTGGTCTTTCTCTCTTTCGTTCATCTTCAAGCGCTAACTCTGTTGTCTTCATTTTTCAACTTATGTTCCATTACATTTCTCTTCAACTTTAGCAGACTGGTCTTTCTCTTTTTCTTCTTTCTCTATCTTCAGTTTTGCCTCTTCCTCTGCCTTTGATTTTGCTTCTTCCTCGGCCTTCACTCTTGCCTCCTCCTTCGCAGCCTCAAGAGCTTCAATCAAGCTCTTCAAACAAGATTCAGCATCCTGTATAACAGACTTAGGCATCAAGTTCTCAGCGACATCAGCAGGAGTCATACTGGTTTCGCCCAACAAACGCGCAATCGTTTCAAACAACTCATGTGAATCCAAATCCAAATAATTCATGGCAAGCACTTTGAATGCTTCGAAGCAGCAGTAGGACAACTCTATGTGTTTGTCCATCCTTCCTCTTCTAATGAGCGCAGGATCAAGTTTCTCCACATAATTAGTCGTAAACACAATCAGCCTCTCCCCTCCACAAGCTGACCAAATACCATCAATAAAGTTTAGCAGCCCCGAAAGAGTCACCTTGCTCGGTGTCTTTTCTTGATCTTCCCTCATTTTTCGAAATGGATCCTTATTTTCTTCCTTGTCCTCCTCATCCTTCTCCTTCTTTCGCTGTCCTGTAAGATCAAGCGAGCAATCAATGTCCTCAATCACAATTATAGACTTACTCGGTGTGTCAATCAGTAGCTTCCTCAGCTCAGTGTTGTCCTTCACCGTCGTTAACTCAAGATCATAGACATCATAATCCATGAGATTAGACATGGCAGCAATCATGGTAGTCTTTCCAGTGCCTGGTGGCCCGTAAAGGAGATAACCCCGCTTCCAAGCCTTCCCGATTTTCTCATAGTATGTCTTTCCCTTGCTGAACTTGATGAGGTCACTGATGATTTCCTCCTTCATTTTCGGGTCCATTGCTAGGGTTTCAAATGTTGCCGGGTGCTCAAACACTACGTGGCTCCACTTTGTCCCCCTGTAGGAATGCCAATTCTGTGCAGGATTGTTAATGTAGAGCTTTCGTTGCCTGTTGCTCACCGATATCGCCTTCCCTTCTTTTAGCACATGATCAAGGTAAGACCTCGTGATGATATCTCGATGGCGTTTGTGGAACGTCAGCCTATAATGTTTCTTCTCATCAGCCTGAGGATTCAAAGAAAATGAAGTCTGATTCACCGGTTGTTTCCTCAAACCCCAAAAAAGCTTAACGCCTTGAAATTCATCAGTCACTTCTTCATTGTCATCCATGCCAAGGACCAGAGACTTGCTGTCCTTGACATCATGAGCTTTTAACCGCTTAGCCCGGGTGGAACATTTCACGCTGAGGTAGCTCTGGATGGTGGAATAGATTTCGCTTTGCTTGCGAAAATCATTGGTGAATTCATCAAAGGTGATTTGGATGTAAGGGTAGACAAAGCTCACTAATTTTCGAGTGTATCTTTCGACCGGGTACCGAAGTTGGCGAGGAAGGTATTGTTGGAATATGGCAGCAACAAACATCACACTCGCAATCACGGAGCCCGTTTGAGCCCACATTTCTCCCATCCTCTTTGTTTTCGTCGGAAGGGTTTTCGGAATCTCTTGAAGGTTTACGTTTTTTTTGTTTCAGCCACAAGGAAAGACATGGTTTTATAGAGTGGAGGAGATGCTCTTTTCTTGGAAGATAAGTTTTGTTGTTTACAGTATTTTATTAACGAGTAATGCTAAAGATACTAAATTTTTAAATCAAATTTGTAAATCAAATGATGTGTCACCAATAAGAATCAAGCACGTTAATCAACACTTAGTTCATAATTCAATCATCGACAATCACATTATTTGGTTTGCAAATTTAATTTTAAAATTTTGATCTCTCTAACATTACCCACATTCATTGACTAAAGCAAAGCAAGAGGAAGTTTGCTGGGATTTTGCAATGGTAGCCCACCATCATTGACTAAAACACTATAATTCATTTTACTTTTTGGGCTTTTTAACAAAAAGTCTTTGAAATTGACATAACTCTTCAGTTGGTCTTTGAGTTTGTCCTCTGTCAATTATTTTGGTTTTTTTCGTAAGAATATCTCTGTTAAATAACGACCAAATTGACAACAATACTTTCAATTTAATAAATAGTGGCCAAAATGATTTGATAAAAAAAAAAAATAAATAGGGTATTTTCCTTATTTAAACGAAATTTTTTTTACAGAATAACCTAAATGATTGATGATAGACAAATGCAATTGATTTTAAATTTGAGAGATCATGTGAGGAATTATACCAATCTCAAATATCATTTTTGCTGAAAAGTCTTTTATCTTAAAAAAATAAAAATTAAAAAAAAATAAAAAAAAGCCTTTGTTGAATTAAAAAAGAAGGTCACTATCGTAACTAAATAATAATGGAAAAGAAGAGGCTTTCGAGGGACTTAACGTGGAATTTAAAGTTGGGTGAGATGGGCAAATTTGTTTTTTCTAAAGAAAAAAGTACATCCACATATATACATATAAAAATAGTAAAATACATTTTATATGATGGATCTGTTTATTTTTTTTGTTGAAGAATTGATATAGTTACATAAGGAAGGGGGATTTAATCTCTAAGTCTTACAATGGTCTTGTTCATAATAAATTGATGACAAACTTGTCATTCAAAATATTCGAACCTAAAATTTCTAAACAAATAAAAATGAATACCACTAAACAATCTGGACCGTATTACTAAATGACATATTACTGGAGCCTAATCCTAATAATCAAGGGTAATTACCAAAGGTCCAAAGCTTATTAGTCAAGTGACAAGAGTAATTAAACATGTATGATTCAAGAAGAAAATAGAACAAACCTTTTTTTTCATGAAACCTCGGTGGTATGAGGGTTGATAAGGAAAAGTAAAGCTACATTTAGTCAAGAGGACAAAAATATTACCCCTAATAGCACAAGAAGAAGAGGGAACAAAAACTTGACCACCTCTTAAAATTTGAACACCAGAAAAGGCAGAAAGGGGGAGCGGGGACGTAGAAACCCCTCGAAAACAAAACTTAAATGCTGCCAAGAACTGTAACCAAGCAACAATCTACAAACCTTATCCAAAAAGTACCTCGAGCGAAAGATAGGAAGCCAACACTATCTCTTCTATATGACGCTTTTGCAAAATAAGGTACCAAGTCTCGCCACATAAAACTATTATTCATTGCACCAAAATCAGGTGCCAATTTCCTCCCTTGAAATATGCAAAAAACGCAAGCACAAGTTAGCGGTACCATAAACAACTACCCAAGAAACTTTGAGAAACCATAGGACATCCATGGAGCAAGCTGATAGAAGGTGAACGACATGCATTAAATCTGTCTCAAACCAAATGTAATGCCACTCTTTATCAAACGCAATCTGAATTGCCTTTATCGCAACAACAATCTTAACAAATATTGCACTTGGATAAGAAGATGAAGAAACAAACAGTCATAATAATTTAAAAAAAAAAAAAAAAAAAAGATCATTGGAGTCACGAAAAAGACCAACATTATCCACATGACCATTAAGTTTAGAAGACCCATCTGTGTTAACCTTAATCTATCCAACAAAACCAAGAGCAACCAATCACAACAAAACCCAACAAGTGGGATCAGTGGACAACCCTATATTCAAATCTTGCTTTTTCTCTCTCGCTTTTCTATCTCGCCCAACGCCTGAACCCAAACTAAACCCTAGCTTTAGCCGTCAGCCCTTCATTTTGGGTGGACTCAGTGGCAAGCCTTATACCCTTTTCCATCTCTTTCTTCCGTCCGTTTACCTCTGAACCCTTGATTTCTGGTAGTTTTCTGAGCTTGCCTCATTTTCTCCGAGTTTTGTCTCAAGTTGTTGCAGATATTATATCAAATAAGGGATTCATGTCTTTTCTTTCCAAATTGTTGTTCTAGCAACAAGTTGCTAACCACTTATTCTCAAGGTTCTAAAAGATGTTAGGCGTTAGTCGGACGGCGATCTGGAACCAAGCACCTAGACGGTTAGATGGATTAGACGATTTTAAGTAAATTTATTATATATTTTTATTATATAATAAGCTAGACTTAAAAAGAACAAGAAAAATAATAAAACATTACCACAAATTAAAAATTACTTAATTAATTGTCAAGTTGAACTTGGTTTTTTTAGAACTTGCTGGTTGGCTGGGCGAGAGGATAAAAATAATTGTCATTAAAAAAAATTAATTGTCTAGTTAGTCTTGGTTTTATCAATTATTTTAATTTTTTTTTTTTAATACTCTTGAACTGTGCCTTTGTCTTGGTTTTATCCAGCCGTTTATATTTTATTCATTTTTCTTTCATTTCCCGTCCCATCTTACCTCTCCCACTAAAACTCCATCTTTTATCAATCTCTCACTCTCTTACCATTTCAGTTTCCTTTTCTCAGAAAACCAGTCGTCTTCTTACTTCTCTTAATTCCACACCGCTCCGCGAGCACATTGACAAAGTTGCAAGCTTATCTATGTGCTCGCAATCCACCGTTCTCATCGCTTCACCACCTCACCTATCTCTCCCACCTTTCCTCTTCTCATCAGGTCGACAGCGAACAAACCAAAGGGATGTGATGGCAACCAAAACTGATAGAGTCTGCAAAAAACCCACCACTTGGATAGCCGCCTAGGCCGCTCAGAATGCCTAGAGAGCGCCTAGGCGGGCTCCTAACTCCTACTTGATTTTGTTCGACGATTTGGCCTAAATCGCGGTGGCTTTCTATCGCCCAAGGCCTGGGTCGAGTTTTAGAACACTGCATATTCTGGCTATTCGACTCCGCAATGCTTTCTCCATGGATCTCGGTAGGAAGCATGCTTTGGGTTTCGATGGCTGCTAAAGTTCAATTTGCACTATTTGGTAGAATTATGTGCACGCTTTTAGCGCGGGTGGCTTGCCCACCCCCCTTCCCCAAATTTTCCATTTATCTTTTCGGTTCGTTGGTTCTTTCTAGTGGCAGTGGCTTGGCAAAGGTGGTGCAACTATTCTAGTGGATGAGGCTGGTCCATTTCCAAAGCTAAGGTTTGCAGTCTAAGAACATCCCATGGAGACTTTATCCTCCATGAAACTACTACATTTGAAGCCCTAATGAGAAGGTTCATCCCCAATAAGCTAGAAAATGGGCATATATCCACCACTTGGCTAGTAGCTTCTTTCTTTGGGTAGCAAAAAATTAGGCTACATCAAACCCCAAATGCTAGTGAGTCTCACGAGAAAAGTAAATACCCATGTAAGCAAAATTTTGCCATTCTCTCTTCATTTATGAATACACTTATACTCTCCTTTTATTCTTTTTCTTTACATATTTTTGTCCCAAAGGTCTTCCTCCATTTTGTTTGTATGTTTAATGCTTAAGACATAAAATGACATAAGATGTTCTACTAAAAGGGCTTACTTTTATTAATTTTCAAATAAAAACACACTACATATTAAATGACATTTGCAGTTTAGAGACATAAACTAAAAACATAACCAAACAACGTACCTAAATTGCAAGGGCATTACAATTTAGTTATGAGACAAAATATTATATTGTCTGATTTTAGATAAACAAATCAACAGAGAATATTGAGATAAGGGAAACTAATCCAACGGTTCAATAAGTGATGAAATCTTACTTTGTTAGAATTTGAATTTTTTTAGGTTGAAATGTTCATAATTTTTTTTTTAAACTACACGTCCAAAAGTCAATTTAAGAAAAGTTAACAAAAAAAAATTATCGCGTAATCAATTACTACATAAATAAATATATATATATATATATATAGCCCCATATAGAGCCCGAAAATAAATAGTCCCTCATTGGGAGAGATTCTTGTATAAAGCCCCAAAAACTGTTCCAAGCTCTAAAATATGATATATCCATCATTTTTCCAACCCTATATAGAGCACCTCACTGTTGATACTCTAAGGATTGTTAAGGGCTCACTTTTTTGGGTTGTTATGTTGTATTCTTTTAGGGATGTGTTATCCACACACCCTAAATTACTTCTCTCACACCCCTTCTTAATTTCTGTCCGCTGATCTTCTTCAATTCATCGGATCCGACGATCGAAAAGTAGAAGAGTGTGTGAGAAGTAAAATGAGGCGTGTGGATATCACACCCCTTCTTTTGTATTGGGATAAACTTGTACTTTTAGTTTTGGGAAAGGGTGTGATATCCACACACCATTTTTTACTTCTCCCACACTTTTTTAGTTTTCAGCCATCAGATCGGATGAATTGAAAAATATCAACAGACATAAATTAACAAGGAGTGTGTGAGAAGTAAAAAAATGTGTGTGGATAGCACACCCCTTTTGGGAATTGTTTTTGGAATAGGATTATCTCCCTTCTTATTTCCATCATCTTCCCTCCCCTTCGTTCACACTCTCCATTTTATCTTTCTTTTTCTATGAAAAATTAATATAGAATGTTAATGTAGCTTAACTGTGACAGTTGAAATATAAAAGAAATAAAGAAAAGAGAAGAATAAAAAGGAGAAAAAATGCTACTCCCTTCCTTTTTGTATTGGGATGGACTTGTACTTTTAATGTGGGGAATTCTTTTTGTACGTTTAGTGTTGGGAATTGTTTTTGGACTTTTTCTTTTGTATTGAGATGGACTTGTACTTTAGTGTTGGGAATTTGTTTTTGGACTTTCTTTTTGTATTAGGATGGATAATTTTTTTTTGGACTCTCTTTTGTATTGGGATGGACTTGTGCTTTTAGTATTTGCAATTGATTTTGAACTCTTTTTGTATTGGGATTGACTGGTACTTTAGTGTTAGAAATTTGCTTTTGGACTTTATTTTTGTATTGGGATGGACTTGAACTTTAGTGTTAGGAATTTGATTTTGGACTTTCTTCTTGTTTTGGGATGGACTTGAACTTTAGTGTTGGGAATTGCTTTGGAGTTTTCATTATGTATTAGTGTTATTTTTAATGAAATTAGATGTTTGACAAAAACAAACAATTGGGTGTAAACTAGATGATATTAAGGGGGTGGTTTGGGATAACAGTTTTATTTTAAAGAAATTGATTAAAAAAAAAGTTTGGTAAATGAAAAAAAAAAAAAAAAAACATGTTCAAAGCAGCAAAAAGCATAGACAGCTGTATACAAACTTCAAAAAAAAAAAATGTATTTTCTCATTAGAGATATGAATAATACCAATTAGTATTCTTTTTTTTTTTTCCTAAAAGCACTACGACCCTATTTGGTGGGCATGACGAGATGGGTTGTTTGTTTCCAACTAATTTAAACTTGTAACTCAACCAATGTTTGATGTGAAAATTGTAACATGAACTGGATTGGCTACAAATCCAAAGTAAGGAAAGTAGGATAGGTTACAAGTCCGTATCCTACGCTCCGTTCTTCTGCGCAATTTCTTCTCTTCTTGTGCGATCTTTTCTGTTTGCAGCAATCTGTTTCTTCAATTTGTTGTTGTTCATCTTCTTTTCAACCGACGCTCTTCTTCGTTTCGGCGACCGCTTTTCAGCCTCCAGGTCTCGTCGCGAGAACCGTTGTTTGGATTGTCGCAAGTGACACCGTCGAGTCGTCGCGAGCAGTGCAATCGATTCTTCGATGCTACATATTAGCTAAGCTATCCATCCCTTGTCCCAAGAGAGGGAGGAGAGGGATTTTCGTATATTCGAAGTTAAACAGTCAAAATCTGCTATGCTTGTTAAGCAAAAAAAAAGACTTATGCCTTTACCCATCAACCCATCCCATCTAATTTTATTTTTTTAGTGAAAAGTTACTTTATTCCAACACGATAATTACACTAAAACAGGCTCAGATACGCACACGCAAGCAAAAAGAAGAACCTTCAAAGCAACTAAGAGTCTAAAACAAAATTTTGCAATCTCTTCAGGATAATGTCACAGACTCGTGACTAATTAATGGTGGTGGCAGTAACCGTGCATAACGAATGTGTTTTTTTTATATCCCGAGTTCGAATCTCGGTCTCTCGCAATTATCAAGTGATGAGTGTGCCAAAATTTATGCAAAATGTCGAAGCTCTTGTTATCCGAGCCTGGAGTTGAAGAGGAAATAAATTGTGAAGGAAAACAATCTCAGACATCCAAGGAAGGAAAAAAGCAGCATAAGCTCTCCAGCCCGGCGAAAGGCGAAAGCTCTTAGGCGGCCACTGCGAATGTTCTTGAGAAACAAGCCTTACGTTTTGTCATCATCGATATCCATTTTTTTTACATTCAAACAAAAATTCTAATTCAAAAAAAAAATCATAATATAAATCAAGATAATTATTCTGCTCAGATAATTTGAATTTTCATTCTCATTGATTTTTTTTTACAAAATCTCTGAAGTCTGACATGCGAATTAATTCAGAAATCATCACAGCAGAATATTGTAAAATAAATAAATATTAACCCCGGAAACAAAAATTAAACAACAATTAGAAACTAATTGCTCTCATAATTTCTCTTGAGAGTTATCCATTCATGTTCTGAATCGGAATAGCGTATACTGCCAATTCCAGGCACGTAATCACAGAGCAAGATCAACACAAAATTGAAACAGAAATAAAAAAAATTAAAACCAAATACTTTAAACGAAATTTTGAAATTGGTAAAAATTGGAAGAGCGATCAGAGATGGTTAAGGGTTGTCGGTCACGGTTAAATCAGAAACACGGACCAATAAGTTCCTCATCATATCACACCTAAAACCCTAATATTTCAAATTAAATTGCTTTTTTTTTTTTTTTTGAGAAATTCATGAAACAAAAAAAAATCAACAAAAAATAGGAAGTGGAAGGAAATCATCAGAGACTTAAATACTACGAATCACGGAAAATGGAGCGTATCCATCATATTGTTGCAGTATTTTCTTCATCACCTGATTCGCAATTTCCACATCACAAACCTAAAATCGGAGAAGTAAAACAAACTAATTAAATCATACATAAAGAGAGAGAGGCGGCGGAGGCGGAGGGGTGGCGGAAGGGGAGGGGGCAGCGGAGAGAGTGTGTGGCTGTGTGCAGTTGGTGAGAAACCCTAGAGTGACAGGAAGAGGAAGAAGACGATGGTTTGGAGCTCTAGAAGACTAGGAGAGCATTTTTATAGTGCAGCGGCGGAGGTGTTAAAACCCTAATGCGAAGGTTCTGGATCTTGATATGGGCTTAGAAACATAAATGGGCCTTGTATTCACTTACTACGTATTCATATTGCAAAGGCCCATCTCTTTATGACCTACTGGTGGGCCGGGGACAATTCCGTGTGGTTCAGTTAAACCTTCAAATCACATACCGACTCATAATTTTGCTTACTCACACTTTTTTTCTTTATGTATGAACGGTTGAGACTTAAGTGATTGAGCTTGTGAACAAAAATCTGTTGGGGAGAATTTCGACACAAACTCAATGCAAGTGTTAACAAAATAATAAAAGTAATATCAACAATTAAGTTCTGTTTAGGTGAGTTTCAAAGAGTCAAATTCGATAGGAACCAAACCGCTTAGTTTGGTTTTGTTCGTATAAGATTTTATTGCTTTAACATAAAATTCGAACCAAACTACTCAAAATGGTTTGGTTTGGCTTGGTCTGGTCGAGTTGAACAGTTCGAACAATTTGTTTGACTACTCCTAGGTCTTTCCCTTTTAAAATTCGGAGAAATTGAAGATCCAACGAAAATAAACGTAACATATAAACATAACCATGAGAACTAAAAGCAAATAAAACTTGATACTTATTACAATGAAAATACTCTTCATTCAAATATAAAACCGGATTACGACAAATGAAGTGCAAAACTAGCCTTTTACCTACATAGAGGTATACGCAGCAGCACCCCACCCTGCAGGACAAAATGTGATAACATATTCACTTGCCTTGCAGGTCACCAATGGAGGTGGTGAATCATAAGCATAGCTGTAATACGAAGGGCAAGCATCTTTGAATATCTTCGAGTACACACTCGGCTTGCATTTTTCCGGGGTTCCATACTTATTCCGGCAACAAAATGAGTCTGTATCAAACGCTAAGCAAGCGCTTTTGCACGCCACAACTTCCCCTTCGTCGTTTAAAACCTTCAGCTCATCGGGGCACCAAGTTTTCAAATCTTTCAAACACCCTCTGACAGCGCAATTGGATGCCACCGGCCTTGATGAGATTGCAACCGGAAGATTATATCCATCAACCACGCTCACAGCGTAGAAATTTGGCTTGCCCTTGTCGCCTTGAAGCGAAACTTCCACTAGTGTCACCGGTGGATTGCCTATTAGTCCATTGCATGCTAATCGTCCGCCACAATCTCCTGTTTCGCAAGCAGGCTCGCAGTTGGAGACAAAGTCGCATCCTGTTCGGGCCCAAATCCGACCGCTCCATGACCACGGGGCAGTGATGGGCTGAGTATGTCCGGCGGGGAGGAAGAAGCCGCCATCAGCTATCACAGACTGTCCGGTGTTGGGGGCAGTCGCTGGCCATATGGGGAAGGGGCACTTATTCTGTATGTAAAATGTAACTGTATGTGCCATTCCCTGTCCTGCAATAGAAGATATTGATTCAATGCTATCATACAATAAAGATCAAGAACATATTTGACACTGAAAAATATGAAACTACTCTAAAAGCAGAAAGTGATTTTCGCATTCACGTTTTCTCCTTTGTATTGTACTCCCAATTTTTTTGTAGCCTTTGCAAGAGAAGTAGTGCAGAAAGAGAAACGAGAGTTCACTACCGTGGCAAAACTGAACTGTTAAAAACTTAAACAGACTTTTATGTTTCGACAAAATTACCAAATAACATGAAAGTATGTTTCAACGAAATTACCAAATAACATGAAAGTCCACAGTAGGAACAGAAAGAAAGCAGCAACAGAGTCAGGCAACTTCATGGTACATTCAGGTGGAATACAATGTTTGTTTAGAAGCAACATTTATAGGTAAAGTTAAATAGTGCTTCTTCTTGGATTGCACTTCAAGGTTTGAAGTGGGCAATCTTTGGAGATAATTAAGACAGGATTATAGTTATGTTACCCTTTAAGCAACATTCTTAAACTGCCATTTGGACCCTCCGTTGACAAATCATGAGAAGCAAAACAATGTCTAATTACTTTTGCACACAAAAATCACCATTAACAGGCCACATGGAAAAAATAAGATGGGCAGTAATTATCAGCGGTGCCGACTGAGCAGAAAAAAGAGTGATGTGACACTCAATTCCCAACTTTAAGGTCACTCTTTTATACGTTAAAATATTCTATGAAACTGATTATACATGATAATATGTCTGTTTCTCTCCTCATGTGATATATTATATGAAGAGAGATACCAAAATGATACTAAACATAAGAGGATATAAGTTCGGTTATACCTAAATTTCTCTCATTTTGTGTGCAAAATCTAAACCGAGTATAAACTTGTTCATGTTATACATCTCATGTGTCATGTGAAGAGCGAGATAGATAAGGAAGGATATACAATTGGTTGCACCTAAATTTATCTCAGAAAGCAGAAAGGCAAAAGCTTTACAACAATTTGACAATGGGTCAATGATGACAAAAGATTCGTGTAATATGATAAAAGAAATGTTAAGAAGACTCACTCAAAAATGACTCTCTATAAACTAATGTTGACACGAGAATTAAAGTTAAACCGTGATATGTCAGAAAATCTATAAAAAATCTCACGTAAAGAGAGTTACCTTATCATTTCTCTTGAAATATTACAAAAACTCTCAGATAATCATCAGTGCAATTAATGTGGTCATCAAGAAATTCAACCCAGGATTCTGGCCAGACCCTCTCAGTTTTTGTGCATTGTTTCCTTTCCAAAATCCAGATAATATTTGTTATAACAATAGTGATATTTGTTGCCTTTTTTATAACAAAATAATAAATGAGTTCCTTTCTTGTTCTGGTCTCTGCAAATATGTTTCAGAAATTCAAAAAATCAAAAATTGCCTCTTTTTAGTAAAATCTATTCACATACATGGAAAATGACATTATTGTCCAGATCACCTTCTCCATCTCCTGCCACATTCAGCTGTCAAGAATATCCAATGGTATCCACACTGCATCCCCTGCATCAATTTCACTTGGCAAATTTGCTATTCACCATCTCAGCAAATACCATCTACTCAATTCTGGATGCAGTACATTGAAACTGTTCATACTCACAAACCTATATACATTAAAATGTCGCTGTGACGATATATCATGTCTTCCACCAACCCAAAATTGAGAATCACATTGCACCAAACACTCAAACCAGAGGGAAGGCCACAACGGTATTGGCTGAGGAGGTGTAAAATATGTTTTTGCAATTTGGATTTCATTAGAAAAATCTGAGAGGCTTTTGTCGTCCTCGTGAACAGGGATTCTCTGTTCCTTTCTCTCTCATCCTCCCCCCCTCTCTCTCTCTCTCTCTCTCTCTCTCTCTCTCTCTCTCTCTGTGTTGTGTTTTGTCTCCAAGCTGTAACATTTTCTGGGACGGAGAGTAAGAAAATGGACATTGGTTCTCTCACCCCATTCTTCCCACACTCAGAGTCTCATTTCAAATTTGAACACCGTTTTTGTACACTCTCTTTTGGGTCCCTACGCTCAGCTCCCTTCTTTGCGCCCGCGTCTCTCTCGTCCTCCCCTTGACCACCTCGGTCACACCCCCATCCATCCCCATCCCACCACCAACCCCCATTTCTTATCGCGTTTTTTGTCTCTGACATTTCATCGAACACCTTATCCGCAACCTCTCAACCATGGACAAGACGCCCCCTTCCGGCGAATCCGTCATCAGCAGCCTCCAAGATCTCAGCTTCAAAAACAGCTTAAGCATTAGCATGTGTAGCAGCACCGTTTCTGGGTCCGATAGCACCAAGGTCAGCAGCAATGGAACTCCAGAAGTATACAAGAACGCCGAGAATGCTGACTGCGAAGACGAAAGTGACAAAAGCAGTTTAAGTCACTTGGGTAATTCCAGCCTGTCCGATCCGAACGAGGGCAACTGCCGGAGCTTCTGCCCGTCGAAGCCGCACAAAGGCAACGACGCGCGGTGGGACGCGATACAATCAGTGAATTCCAAAGACGGAGACTTGGGTCTCGGCCATTTCCGGCTACTGAAGAAGCTCGGCTGCGGCGACATCGGAAGCGTTTACTTGGCGGAGCTGAGAGGCATGGGTTGCTTTTTCGCCATGAAAGTAATGGACAGAGGAATGTTGGCGGGGAGGAAGAAGCTGATCAGAGCTCAGACGGAGAGGGACATATTGGGGTTGCTGGACCATCCGTTTCTTCCGACCCTCTATTCGAATTTCGAGACCGAGAAGTTTTCTTGCTTGTTAATGGAGTTCTGCTGCGGCGGCGATCTCCATACGTTGCGGCAGCGCCAGCCCCGGAAGCATTTTACTGAACAAGCAGCGAGGTTAGTGTCGATTTGTGTTGATATTACCCTTTTGTCCTTGTATTTTCTCCGCGTGATGTTATTAAGGAATAAGGACGTTGTAGTTCTTTCGTCAGTATCTTGTATCCACACGTCTAACTATTTAAGACACGATAGATGTACAATGAATTAACACGATTAATTAATTTTTCAAATTCTTATAATAAGAATTCAAAAATGATCTTATTCCATATTTAAAGATTTCGAAAATACATTAAAATAATTAAAAGCGCTTTTAATATAAATATTTTTCAAAACCGTTGGCTCGATAGCCGTGTGGCCAACACCAATTTTGAGACCAACATTATGATTCCGTTAAATCCTCCCCCTTCCTGTTCTCTCTCGTGGAGATGGATGTACCTACATCGCGTACTGTACTGTGGTATTATCTCACAGTTATAACGCAATGTCATATGTTTTAACATTCTTACATGTCAGTATTGGTTACATTCATAGTGATTTATGATCAAATTGCATTTTGTTTTGCAGGTTTTACGCTTCAGAAGTGCTTCTTGCCCTAGAGTATCTCCACATGATGGGAGTGGTGTACAGAGACTTAAAACCCGAAAATGTGCTAGTGAGGGAGGACGGCCATATCATGCTTTCCGATTTCGATTTATCATTGAGATGTTATGTGAGTCCTACTCTTATTCAGTCCGGCGACGATCCATCTTGTAGAATATCTACTTACTGCATTCAGCCTGCATGCATTGATCCGTCGTGCAAATTACCCGTTTGTGTTCAACCTGCTTGTTTGCAACCCTCTTGCTTTAAGCCTCGGTTTCTTAGATCCAAATCAACCAAGGAGAAAACCGAAAGAACAGGTTTTGGAAATTCGGATTCGTTGCCTGTACTTATTGCTGAGCCAACGAGTGCGCGCTCTATGTCATTCGTCGGGACACATGAGTATTTAGCTCCCGAAATAATCAGAGGTGACGGTCATGGTAGCGCAGTTGATTGGTGGACTTTCGGTATCTTCTTATATGAGTTGCTGCACGGAAGGACGCCATTCAAAGGGAATGGAAACCGGGAGACGTTGTTCAATGTGGTCGGTCAGTCTCTTCAGTTTAAGGACGGATACAACGTCAGTTTCGCTGCAAAGGATTTGATCCGGGGCTTACTGGTGAAGAACCCTCAAAAGAGACTGGGATTTAAACGTGGTGCCACAGAAATTAAACAGCACCCTTTCTTTGCAAGCGTAAATTGGGCTCTCATTCGCAGCACGCGCCCGCCGGAGATTCCAAAATCGTTTGATCTTGCTACATTCAAGTCTGCAGTGCCTCAGAACAAGAAGGGAGCTACCGAATCAAATCGATCATCAGGTCCATACTTAGATTTTGAATTTTTCTGATGAATTTTGATGGCGCGAGAGAAAGGATTTTAGCATTCTTGTGACATTGTTCATGTTCTCAATGACATATTATCTTCACATAATTGCTTCATTCAACTCGTTGCATAGGGGGGGGGGGGTGTAAAATGGAACCTAGCTAGCTTTCCTTTGTTACTTGGCATGGGAGTTTCTTTACCCTTAGACCTCCTCTAATCTTGGGCTAAATGCCAAATTACCCCATTTATTCTCTGCCTCCCCTGGCCTTTCCTTTGTTACTTGGCATGGGAGTTTCCTTACCCTTAGACCTCCTCTAATCTTGGGTTAAATGTCAAATTACCCCATTTATTCTCTCCCCCCCCCCCCCCCAAAAAACACCACCCAACCCAAGCTAATGGGCTAAAAGCCAAATGCTAAAGCTGGGCCAAATTACCCCATTTATTCTCCCCCCCCCCCCACCCTTTCCTTTGTTACTTAGCATGCGAGTTTCTTTACCCTTAGACCTCCTCTAATCTTGGGCTAAATGCCAAATTACCCCATTTATTCTCCTCCCGGCCCCCCCCCCAAAAAAAAAACACCACCCAACCCAAGCTAATGGGCTAAAAGCTAAATGCTAAAGCTGGGCCAAATACCCCCCCCCCCAAAAAAACGCGTGGACTTGCCAAACTTTGGGCCAGTCTCGACTCGCCCACTTGTTGACGCGCCCCATGCGGCCCGCCTCCATTCAGCTCCCGACAGCAAGGGGCCCATTAGGGCCCCTGTCGGCCACTTCCCCGAGCCCAACGGCTCTTTTTCGCATCGAACAGCCAACATTTAAGGACCGTTGGTTGATCCAACGGTCCATATTCAAATTTTATTTTAAAAAAATATGTTATTTTAAAATACGTTGAATCTAACAGTTGAGATTGAATATAATCAAATCTAACGGTAAAAAAAAAAATCTCACGGCCCAAATTTAAATCCAACGGCTAAAATAATTAAAAAAAAATTATTTAACTCAAAATTAACACAAAAACTCTATAAATACCTATGTATTTGTTCAAATATCCACACAAAACTCAATTTTCTCCTACAATTCTTCCAATTTATCTTTCTACCATTTCTTTCCATTTCCAAATTGTTCAACATGGCAAGAAAGCATATTAGAGGTCATAATTGGACCTGTGAGGAAGATGTTGCTTTATGCTTGGCATGGGTTTTGATTAGCAAAGAAGGTGGAGTTGGCACAAATCAAAGTAAAAAGATTTTGTGGGATAAAATCATTGCAAAGTCTCAAGAAAACTGCAACTGCGGCGGGCGGAACGGTGGTCGTGTTTATGATCAGTGAAAGTTGAAGGCTTGCTTTCTGAAAAATTTAGTGATTTTTCAATATTTATCGGAATTTAAATATTTTTAGATTAAAATGTTCATAAAATTAATTTACGATAGTCTACATATTTATTTATTTTTGAAATTTTGATTTAAGAAAAAAATTAGCCTAAGTTTATTCTTTAATAATCCCGAGCTAAAATTTTAGGCCAGAAGGGTTAGAGCAGAAAAGTTGTTTCTAGGCTAAAAACTAAATTTTTCGGGCTAAAAAATTTGGTTTTTAGTCCAAAGGTTGGAGATGGTCTTAAGGACGTTATAATGGCACGGCAAGACACTAAACACTCATTGGCATATGAAAAAATTAAAAGCGCGACCCTTTGCGATTTGTTTGGAATACAATCACTGTAACATCCAATTTGTAGATGATTACTTAAGTCTCTCTCCCTCTATTGGTGTGAGGTTGTGGAGAAAAACATTGGGCAAGACTATTTACTTCATTGGCCCTCAAATAAAACTAGGAACATTATTTGGCTACTTAAATAATAAGTAGGAGTTCCTATTTAAAACTGTTCGTTTCCGATTCATAGAATTTCATGTTTATGATCAGAACCGTTCATATTACAAATCACTTTATAAAGATTACATTACAAAAGTTAATTAAAACTAATGTCGTGTAGTCATCGAATTGTATAAAAATAAATAAACAGAATTGGTAGAAGCATTAAGAATTGTCCATATATTTACTATAATATATTGACTAAAGAGATAATCTTTACAAAATAATTCATAAAATGAAAGGTTCTGATCATAAGAACGAAACTCTGTGATTCTAACATGAAGAGTTTTGAATAAGAATTCTTACTCATTATTGAATAGTCAAACATTGTTCATAAAACCAACCTTCTACGTGTATTTTAACTCACCCATAAGCACTTGAACCCTACATGTTGTACGTACTGCCTTAATGCGGCAGCCCTACACAAACATCGGGCACAACATTTTGCCTCATTTGCCGAATGCTCCAATCACATCCGTTCATCGTACATCGTGTGATCAGTTTTTGTCAATTATTGTTTATATTTAATTTTAAATAAAAAAAATTTACAATAATTTCTAATTACATAATATACGATAAACGAATGTAATTAAAAAATCTTCAAAATCCTTCCAAAAGTGGATCTGACGAAAACCCTGGTCATTCGCCCTCACGTAAAACCAACCGTCCCATGTATTTTAACTCACGAACCCTACATATTGTACGCACTGCCTTGACGCGCCAGCCCCACACGTACGGTAGTACTGCCTTAACGTGGCATCCCTATTGAATACTCCATTAGTGGTGTCGTCCTTTCAATCACTTCACATGCAAAATGTCTGAAACTTTGGCCGGAAATGCAGTTTTTGAAAATAAAATTTTGACTCCTTGGCACTTTGATCACTTTTGTTCCTTCATAATCTGCTTTTATGAGTGCTTTAATTCTGCTTTTTTTGGACGGTTGCATTCGCTTCTTTTTCTTTTGCAATATACTTGAGGGTAACGCTAAATACATTTTTTTTTATAATTTTTGAGCATTCGATCAAAATGAATTAAAGATGATCAAATGATAAAAATTAATAAAGAATGTATAATAAAAAGAAGGGTATGAATTGCACCACTCATGTTTTATCATAAACTTTTCCTTAATAGCAGAAATGGAAAATTTATTTGGATCCATTTGTTTTATCCCGACATCCAACTAAACAATTTTCTCCAGCAAACTCCCAAATTTGCCCTTACATAAAGAAAAGAAAGAAAATAGTGAGTGGATTTTTTATTCTCTTTCTCTTCCTCCCTCTTCTCATACCTTGAGAAGAATATGAATCATCATACTCTATCGGTGTTGATGTCAGCGTCGATGACGAACATGGCTCTGCACTATGCTCCCGTGAATCCCGCTTCAAGTCGGCCTCTCTCTTTTCCAATTGATTGGATCCAAATTCGTAGAGAAAGAAACAAGAAAGAGAGGAAGGAGAGCATCAATGATCGACGGTTTTCACTTTTGAAAAATAAAAAATTATTGGTTAACTAGGTTTAGTTTTCAGAAAATAAAAAACTAAACACTTTTCAAAATTTTGATTTGGGTTTGAGTTTTTTTTTTTTTTTTTTAAACTGACAAAAACTTAAAATATAATGGTTGTCAAACGACACATATAAATTAAGAAAAACTAACGAAAAATTCAAAAAAAACTTTAATTTTAATGAAAAATGATAAAGAAATGTGTAATAAATAGTACTAGGAAAAAGTAAAAACATGATTTTTCATTAAAAATGGACAATACTAGAAATATTTCATTAAAACTCCTTAAAAATTATCATATTTCACCACAACTTTTACAACGAGCAGTTTTCAACTCCCTCCTCCCCGAGAGATTTTTCTATGCTATTAAAACATAGCCCAATATACCATACATGACATACCGGGTCATGTTTCAAATCTACTGGAAAGTCTTCAACCTCCCCTCACGGTGAGGGGCCTCATCCCCTCCAGCTACGTATCATCAATGACAGTCTGAAGTCGCTTGAGTGTTTGCGGTTATTGGCCCACAGTTGGGCCGAGCAAACCAAAGACCTTCCATCATCGTACGATTAAGGACAAATAGGAGGCCACAACACGACAGACATCGGCGAGAAGTACGAAGATGCCCTCAATTTTTTTCACCAAAGCGCATTAAAAACATTAAAACATGATAGAGATCGACGTTCACGTTATTAGAGTCATGCATGACTAATAGATCAATATTTTTATTAAAAAAATCATTTTGAGGTTTATGATACAATATAGTCAGTTCATTTATGTTATAACACGTCGATATTTATTATAATATGACTTTACATACTAGCCGTTTTGAAGAAAATTTTCTTATGACTCGCATCGTTAGCATTATATATTGATTCACTTACGTTATACTCTAAATCATTACAACACGTAAATTGACTCACATTTCGAGTAATGCAACTCATATTCCAAGTAATGCAACATTGTCGATGTATGCTCAAAGCACAAAGTAGTATATCGCATGTTATAATTTTTCAGATACACTAAAAAAAAAACCTCTCCATAATATTACGCACTAATACAATAATTAGCATCTTTCTTTGTCTCATTCATTATTAAGCCTCATACACAATACAACACACACAAGACAAATGGGTGGTGAATCCAATATGATGTTTTCACCATTTCTCACTTGTTTTCGGAACTCTCGGCGACACTGTCATTGATCTCATAAGCCAAAACATTCAAGCAACCACCCTATTGCTCTCTCTCTCTCTCTCTCTCTCTCTCTCTCTCTCTCTCTCTATATATATATATCCACATACAAACCCCCTTAGTCAGGTGCTAATAACAAATTAACACTAACTAAACACAAAAATTGTTAGTACAAACAGTTTTTCCATAGCCAAGTTGGTCTAATTGGCAAAAAATTCATTCCCCTCCATGGCCACCACTGTAGAGGAACGTTCTCTTCCTACCTTCCCGACAATCGACCGCTGCCCGTCAATTGGTCGCGAAAAACATACCGTGATGGCGGACATGGACGGCACTTTGCTTAGAGGACGGAGCTCATTCCCTTACTTTGCCCTCGTCGCCTTCGAGGTCGGCGGCATACTAAGGCTTCTCTTTTTACTACTGGCGTCTCCACTCATTGGCCTTCTATACTACTTTGTATCGGAGTCAGCCGGCATTCGTGTCATGGTTTTTGCCACCTTCGCCGGCATGAGAGTTTCCGACATCGAATCCGTGGCGCGTGCGGTCCTCCCCAAGTTCTATTCAGCGGACTTGCACTCTGAGACGTGGAGAGTCTTCTCTTCATGTGGGAAACGCTGCGTTTTGACCGCGAACCCCAGAATCATGGTGGAGCCGTTTTTGAAGGAGTTTTTGGGTGCTGACCTGGTTCTGGGGACTGAGATCGACACCTACAGAGGCAGAGCCACTGGGTGGGTTCTCAATCCTGGAGTTTTGGTCGGTGAAGCCAAGGCCAACGCGCTTACCAAAGCGTTTGGCAATGAGCCCTCGTCAGCACCAGATATCGGGCTCGGTGATCGGCAAACGGATTACCCATTCATGAAGCTATGCAAAGAGAGCTACGTGGTTCCTGCTACGCCGGAAGTCGAGGCGGTGAGCCACGACAAGTTGCCAAAACCGATAGTGTTTCACGACGGAAGGCTGGCTCAGAAGCCATCGCCGCTCATGGCTTTGCTCATAGTTCTTTGGATCCCGGTCGGTTTTCTTTTGGCTTGCTTGCGAGTAGCAGCCGGCTCCCTGCTTCCTATGCACGTCGTATACTACGCTTTTTGGGCGTTGGGCGTACGGGTGTATATCAAAGGGACCCCACCACCTCCCGCCAAGAAATCCACAGGCCAAACCGGAGTTCTTTTCATTTGCTCCCACCGCACTCTCCTCGACCCGATTTTTCTCTCGACCGCTCTAGGCCGGCCCATTCCGGCCGTGACCTACTCTCTCTCGCGCCTCTCGGAGCTCATCTCGCCAATTAAAACCGTCCGGCTCACCCGGGACCGGGTCAAGGACGCGAACCAGATTAAAGAGCTTTTGGAACAAGGCGACCTCGTCATATGCCCCGAGGGAACAACGTGCCGGGAACCATTTTTGCTCCGGTTTTCAGCCCTGTTCGCTGAGCTGACAGACGAGCTCGTCCCCGTAGCCATGTCAAACCGGATGAGCATGTTCCACGGGACGACGGCTCGAGGATGGAAGGGGATGGACCCGTTCTACTTCTTCATGAACCCTAGCCCGGCCTACGAAGTGACGTTTTTGAACAAGCTGCCTTACGAGCTGACTTGTGGTGCCGGGAAGTCGAGCCATGACGTGGCGAATTACATACAGAGGAACATCGCTGCGAGCTTGTCGTACGAGTGCACCACCTTCACGCGGAAGGACAAGTACCGGGCTTTGGCGGGGAACGACGGCATCGTGGCGGAAAAGTCCAAGCGCGCGGCTGCAGCTAAGAAAATTATGGGCTGCTAGCCATAATTAGTGTGTGTTTTTTATTTTTGTTCCTTCTCATAAATTTAATCGCAGATAATCACATGCATATAACAACTTATGCATGGTAATTGGTTAAAATACATTTAGTAGTTTAAATTAAATGTATTTGTTCTTCCTTTGCTTTGTACTTTCGCCTACCTTTGATAAGGATAATGCTATTCACACATCTCCTTCAACCCCTCATATTCTTGTGTTAATCTTTGTTAATTGACTTTTTTTCAATTCATTAGATTCGACGGCCAAAATTTAAAAGGGTGTGTGAGAGGTAAAAATGTACATGTGGATAGTCCAATCCTTTTGATAATACCAAAGGCAAATTGGCTCGTTAATATGAGACATTTTTCAGTGTGATGGGAACACAACATAGTATACTAAGGGTGTGTTTGTTGCACTGAACTATCTCGGACTGGACTAGTTTCAGGGACTAAGTTGGACTGGCTTAGACTAGACTAAACTGGACTAGCTTAGTGAAGCGTTTGGTGCAGTATCGGACTAAACTACAGACTAATTATTTTTTATTATTATTTATTTACTTTTGCGTTCAAAAACAACAAAACAACAAATATTAAAATATTATTTGTAGTTATTTAACTTCTAAAAACCTAATTAATGTTTCATGTGCTGCCTTTACTTTTATTTTAGAAGAACAACCTTTATTTTTTGAAGAACAGACCGATATTTTCAAAGCAAATCCTTTATGCTTCTTCATTCCTCTCCACCTCCTGCCTTGTGCCTCTTCACTTCCTCTCACAAAATCGGTTGCAAATCTAAAAGTCAAAACACATAGCAAGAAAGAGATTGAAGGAGGCGAGGTGCATGTGTGATTGGCTCGAAGGTAGAAGATGAGGGTTGGATTTGGTTTGGGTTTTCTGGGTGAAATTTTCAAGCTCATCCCACTGCAAATTCTTTTTTGGTTTTCTGGGTTATCTGGATTCGAATTTTGGGAGTTGGATCTGGTTCTGAAAAGGGAACCTTGGGAAATTTTGTTGCTTTTTTGTTTCGGATTTGGCAGGATCTGGGTTTGAAATGGGTTGTGGGACGCGAGGAAGAGGTAGATGGGAGGACGAAGCGGGTAGGAGTGAAGCAGGAAGTCACTCTCTCACGATTTTCTCTGGGCTTACGAGTCCGCCCGAAATTGGGGATCCTCGTTAAGACCTCGTAAGGAGGTGTATAATCTGAGCGAGTCCCACCTAAGGTCATTAAACCTAATCCTGCAGCAGACCAAACAAGGGACTATAGTCCAGTCCAGTCCAGTCCTCCTTAATCCTATCAAACAAACGGGCCCTAAGTGTAATAATATAAATAGTGAAATTTGAAGAAAAAAATTACAACTAATTATAATATTACACTTAATATATTGGACAATGTTCTTAGTACACTAAAAAATTTCTAGTTAATATCAATATTTGCGGCTGAGCATGTTTCATGCAAAACAATAAAGTTTGTGAACTTATTTATAGTAGTAGCAAAATGTAAATTCCCACAAGATTCCCAGGCCCAATATTTAACACTGTTACACAATGCAAGCCTAGATCGTTTTGGGGGCGTTTGTTTGCCCTCACTAAAGTGTACTGGACTGGACAGGACTAAGGGTTAGTCCAGTCCCATATTTGTTCCCGATAGGAACTAGGTTTAATGAGACTAAGTCTCACTCCCCTAGACTAAATAAGGGACTAGCTAGTCTTAGTGAGAACTCTTGAAAACCATGGAACTAGCTAAGATTGTCCCCTCTCTCCCTCTCTCTCCTCCTCGCCCTGCTCCTTGACCACTCACCCTCGAAAACCATTGGACTATCACAACCAATTTTCATATAAAAATACCAAATTGAAGATGGGAGTAAGGGGATTACGATTCTACCTAAATCGAGACCAAAAGGTAGTCGGAGGTGGCCGAAAAATGGCCTGGAAGTCTCGGCCGATTTGGGTTTTTTCGAATCTATGACAGATTCAAGCATGCAAAGCTTGGATCTGGGACCAAAGATGGGGAAGAGTTTGTTAGTGGTGCAAACCTCATCTAATCCGACGAGGTTTAGTTGGAAAACTCCTTGAGAAACTTGCAACTCATCGAAAAAAAATGGAGTTGTGAGGGTTTCATTCGACTAGCGCAGAGCTAGAAAGAGAGAGAGAGAGAGAGAGGGAGGGGAGAGAGATACAGACTGAAATCGAGAAGGAGGGAGGAGAGAGAGGCTGGAATCGAGAGGTTTAATCTAGGGAGGAAAAGATTGGATTGGAAAAGGGAGAAAAAGAGGGATAGAATGCGACGGCAAGGGAGGAATACAGGGGTAAAAAAAAAGGATGAAAATAAAATATTAATAATTATGGATTAAATAATATAATATTAGAGTTTGTTAATTATCCTGCTTGTTAGTCCGACACTGCATCAAACGCTTCATTAAGTTAGTCCAACTTCGTTTAGTCTAAGTCAGTCCAACTTAGTCCCTGAAGCTAGTGCAGTCTAAGATAGTCTGGTGCAACAAACGCACCCTTTAAGTTATACAACGAACGGAATCGAGAGTTGGACATTGGTCAATTTTTTTGAGGTAAATTACATTTTACTCCATCAGGTCAATTTCAATTCCTTACAACATCTTTATAACATTTCAATTTCATACATTTACTTTCATTTTATTTCAATTTCATACAATCGTTAGATTTTCCGTCAATTTCTCCGTTATATGCCTATGTGGCTGTAATAGGCCCCACAAAATTTATGCCAGGTGGACAAAAAATAAATAAAATAATTTTTAATTATAAAATGTCCCACCCTCTCGTCTTCGTCTCCAAAACTGACCCCTTATTTTCCAACAACCGTCTTCCTCGAACTACCACCTCCGTCTTCTTCCCTGAACCAACACCTTGTCTTCTTCCCCATTACTTGTATTGAAAAGACTTTTAGCCTTGATTTTTTTGCTCCAGCAAACCCCCATCAAAACAAAAAATTTCCAAAATCTCTATCTCACCAACGTCTTCAAATCCATCAAATAACCTTAAAAATTCAAAACAAAAGAAACCCATAAGCAAAGATCTTTTTGTCACATCAGACCGAGATTTCTGGGTTCAATCTGCCAACGAGACTTTTTACTCTTCCCCTAGAGAAAAACCATAAAGACTAAGAACCCAACTGCAATTCATCCATGAAAACATATGATATATGTCCAGGTTAGTTTCCTTTTACTTTTTTGGTTTTGTTTTTTTTGGATGAGAATCTAACAAAAGGCGAGGAAGAAAATAATGTGGAACTGGGTTGAAGATTCGAGAACAAATGCGGTGGTTGCAAGGCGGTGGGCTCTTTCAATTTAGAAGATTTCTCGTGCGCTTTTTCGCTGGAAATCATGGCTCGAACAAAACCCAGACCTCAATATAAAAAATAAAAAAAAAGACCGAATTAATCGCGAAGGAGGAAGATGAATCTTTTGATTTTGAAGAAAGGAGAAAGAGAGAAAGATGAATCTTTTGATTTTGAAGAAGGGAGAAGGAGATGTGTAAACTAAAGATAATAGGAAGTAAACCTAGGATAATGGTTTTACTGGCAAAGAGGTAATCGCAGCGGTCGTTCATCTTCCCCTCGAGGTTGTACACTGTCGATTTGACATCCTTGGAGACTTTGAGCGGCCAGAGGCAATTGGCGAAGAGGAGGGTGCATTGATCGGTGTCAGTCTCGGAGAAGATGTTGGAAAATCAATTGCGTCGTTGAGGCATTTTAAGGTGTAGACGAGCTTGACGAGGGTGGAATTGAGGGCACAGTGGATTCACCCTCCTCGAGCTGCTGAAAGATGTAGATCCAAGAGTCCTGGGTTCAGAGGAAGAACCCACGGTGGCTGAACCCCCCATCACTTTTACGAGACATGCCCCCTGTTTACCCTGGGTTCTAACTTCTAAGGTTTTTTGTTTTTTTTTTAAGGATAAATTATTATAATATTTCAAATGCATAAAAAATATTATTTTTACCACGTGGCACAAATTTGACAGCCACGTCAGCACAAATATGAATCTCATATTTGTCACGTCATCACGTAACGGTTTACTTAACAGATTTTCAAACGGATGTATGAAATTGAAATAAATGAAAGCAAATGTATGAAATTAAAATGTTTTAAAGATGTTGTAAGGAGTTGAAATTGATCCAAACCTGAGGGGATAAAATGTAATTTACCCTTTTTTTTGTAAGTATAATTAAGAATTTGGGATGAACGGGAAGTCGATTCAGTTACAGTGCCTAACTACGCCTAACTCATGACTTACAAAAAAATGTTGGTTGATGAAGACAATAGAACAATAGCTACAAAAACAAACAAAATCTATCATTGTAACAACTGACCTGACGAATCAAGTAGTTACTAACCTGAAAAACGGATGGCACTAAACTGCACCATCTATACCCGGTTTACATGATAAGTTTTAGACCCATGAGGGCCATGACGAGTAGGAGAACGCAACATTGCTGCAAAACAAGAGTTTGATCCAACACCTCACTAATCCACTTAATGTGATAGCTTCCCAATTAAACAGCTCTATCAAAAAATTTCTCTAACTGACGAAACAAAAAGTAATCAAAAGGGTTACCAACGTAATCCCTTGAAGAACAAAGTCAATCCACCAAAAAATTGAGAGAAATCCCAAAGGGTTGATATTAACTGATGATTGAATGATTACATTTGTTACATCATGATGAGTTAAATAAAAGATTACAACTGCTTGGAACAACTAAAAGAAATCTAGGGATTAAACAACATTAATTAAACATTAATTGGATGGAAACTGAAGGGTCTAGTATTTATTATGAAACTTCACACTATTTTTGGGCTTAAAATGATTTCGGATCACCAAAATTCATCATATATTCGTGGCGTTATTCCCTTTGTGAAAATATATCACGGGTCTAAATTAGAACTCAGACACTAACTCTATATATTCTCACAGCATCCTTTTATTTTCCAACGATCTATTCTATCATTTCTCTACCCCACCAACCCTTGGTATTTGTTTTTCGTTTTTTGGACTGACCTTTTGGATTTTGTATACCCTACGCGCCTCAACATTCCAAAATAGCTAAAAAATCGAATTAATTAATTAACTTTTAGCAAGAAAATTAATTAATTTGCAAACCAACCCACCGTTTTAGTACTTTTACCGCCATAAAACCCCAAGGAAGGGCCAACGTCTTCCTTCTTCGTCTCCCTCCGATTCTGTAACATTTCTTACACACCTTCACCAAAACCCTGGATTTTCTCATGGATCTTCGATGCTTTCTCGCACTTTCTCTCTTTTTTCTCTGCATTTTCCCTCACCTCGCCCATTCCCGAACTCGCATCCCAGTATTGCTCGAGCAGAAGAAAACGTATTTCTCCGTCTCTTTCTCTCTCTACGTATTTTTTGATCTACATTTTTGTGGAATTAAAATTTTTTTTGTTTGGAAATTGTGTGAATTTTCAGGGAGGGATCGGTGATCAGATTGAGAAGAGGAGCTTCATCTGCTACCTTCGATCCGACTCGTGTCAGTCAGCTCTCATGGCGTCCCAGGTTTGTTTTTCTCAATTGCATCTCCAATAATTTCTGCTGAATTTCTCTTTTTATTATTGTTTCATTAATTTTAATTTTTTTTTAAATTCCCGTGTGATCAACAATCTACAGGGCGTTTTTGCATAAGGGTTTTCTTTCTGAGGAGGAATGTGATCATCTAATTGAAATTGTAAATGATTTTCTTCCCTATATTTTCATTGAATTTTGTTTTTAGTCCATCTGAAATTCACTTATTAGAGTCTTTAATCAGTAACAATTTGGTTTTAATTTTGAATTTGGTTTGGTTTGTGTGAATTTCGCGAGGTAGGCGAAGGATAAGCTAGAAAAGTCTATGGTGGCCGATAACGAGTCTGGCCAGAGTATGGAGAGTGAAGTCCGGACGAGCTCCGGCATGTTCCTTCTGAAAGCACAGGTTTGTTCCTCTGCTTTCTTAAATGAATGGTTTGAATTTGTTCGATGATTTTGATCTACTTCATTAATGTCGTAATGGAATCAGTCTAACGCGTTGTGATTCCATTTTTTTGTCACTTCATATTATCCATTATTCGTTTGAAGGTCTGCGGACATAGCTTAGAAATAGAAGATGTTGATGAGTTTGACAATCTGTAGTGCATCTTACTATGTTACACATTTATGTATACTGTTCGTGGTAGATTCAACAACTCATAGTAGTCCTTTCGTGTAGTTCTGGACCTACTAGTTCGGTACAATTGTTAATTTCCTTTGGTGTTATCCAAGTTGTGGAATTATAACTGAAAAGCCGAACATTCTTTGGGTTATTAAGTATGGTTTTTCCACTGTGTTTGATGGGCAATTGAATCTAGTGTGCGGAAATGGTCAAGATGATCATCTTCTTCTAATTTACATAAACTCAAGTTTGTTGTTCGTCGTATAAAAAATGTGTGAGTGGGATTATTGATCAAACCTTCATATCAACGTATCTGTTTCGGAAAGTAGAGAAGTTTCTGTTTATGCTTAGTTGTTAAGTAAAGATCCTTCTTACTATGCTCTGAGATCCAAACCCATTATTCACCTTTTGGCATGTTGCATGATAGATACATTCCCAAGTGTGCATATATTTTCTATTTATTTTCTGACTTTCGAACTCAGAAGGCTTACTTGGTGTTCTTTGTTTCACCTTAAAGGATGAAATAGTTGCTAACATTGAGGCCAGGATTGCTGCATGGACCTTTCTTCCAGTTGGTAATTTCTCGTGCGCATTTGATTTATAGCTTATTGGACTACTGAGAAAGTGTCTTTTTTCATCTTTATTGAACTTCCTTTTCCTTTCTAATCAGAAAATGGGGAGTCCATTCAGATACTGCACTATGAACATGGTCAAAAGTACGAACCACATTTCGATTATTTTCAAGACAAGACTAACCAAGAATTGGGTGGCCACCGTGTTGCCACTGTATTGATGTATCTCTCTAATGTTGAAAAGGGTGGGGAAACAGTCTTTCCCAATTCGGAGGTAATTGGTTACTTGCAAGGCTGAATTCTCGTCCTCTTTTTTCCTTACCTTTTGAATTTCATTCATCTTCTTATGTGTTGACAGGGAAAACTGTCTCAACCTAAGGATGATGACATGTCTGATTGTGCTAAAGATGGCTATTCAGGTATCACGTTATGATATGGTCACGTAAACTAAATGTATTTGAAACTTGCTGTTTAGTTCTCTTTTAACTAATTCACAAGCGGGTATGTCCTGTGTACAGTGCAGGAGGGGGTAGTGAATTGTAGTTTGAAATTCATAGACACATCGTATTTGCTGTTTTATTTGTGTTGTATTCATTTATTTACTATGTCTATGTATCCTTGCAGTGAAACCGTACAAGGGTGATGCCTTGCTGTTCTTCAGTCTCCACCCCAATGCAACAACCGATCCAAGCAGCTTGCACGGGAGTTGCCCTGTCATTGCAGGTGAGAAATGGTCTGCAACGAAGTGGATTCATGTGAGATCCTTCGAGAAGTCACTAATAAAGCGTGCAACTGGGGGGGTTTGTTCAGACGAGAATGATAACTGCCCCCTGTGGGCTAAAGCGGGAGAATGCAAAAAGAACCCAACTTATATGATAGGCACGGAGGGACTTCTTGGATACTGTAGGAAGAGTTGCAAGGCGTGTTCGTCCTAAGGGAGGTCAATATTTACACAGAGCGGTTAAATGCTAAGTTGTATATAACATGGAGCTCTGCCATAGTGAGATATATGTTTGGAGCTGCTGTGCCCAGATCCAAATTTTAGAAACATTGTTCATTGTTGCACAGTTTACTATTACAAATATGAAAGGTTATTCGTTGAAGCATCATGAGCTCTTTACATCCTATGAATGTGTTGAATGACTAAATTTGCTAACAGACTACACCACGAGGGTTTAAAATCCTAATTTTTGTTACCAAGCGGCCTTAGATTTATTGTGCTTGTGCCTTAACCAAATAATTCATCCAATTTGAACCAGCTGAGAGAGAGAGAGAGAGAGAGAGAGAGAGAGAGCATAGGTTTGTGATGTCATGTTAAACCGTTAGTTTTCTGAGAGATGAAAATTATCATGCAATTCTGGTTAATTGAGAGCCTATTAGCATGCATTCCTTGCCCTCTTCTCTTTGCCAATTTCTTTCCTCTTTTTAAATAACACTTGCAAAGCTTAGAACTTGCATCACCATTACATAATTATACTCTCTCACCTCTCTCTCTCTCTCTCTCTCTCTCTCACAATGGGAAGGCCGCCTTGCTGCGATAAATCGAATGTGAAACGAGGACTCTGGACTGCCGCGGAAGATGCAAAAATTCTTGCATATGTATCGAAACATGGTGTCGGAAATTGGACATTGGTTCCTAAAAAAGCAGGTTCAGTTTTATGCTTAACTTATTTAATTGCTAACCGAAGTGCCTGTTTGATAACTATTTCCTTAGTTTGTCCGATGTTTAAAGATTATGTGTTTGCATGGTTTGTCTGCAGGACTCAACAGATGCGGGAAGAGTTGCAGGCTTAGGTGGACTAATTACCTGAGGCCTGACCTCAAGCATGACAACTTCACTCCTCAAGAGGAAGAGCATATCATTAACCTTCACAAGGCCATCGGAAGCAGGTGGAGTTGATTTCTTTGTTTACTTTTCTCCTTTTCATATGAGTGTTGTTGTCAATACCACAAGCAAATACAACCGTTTACAAACTTTTAGCCAAAAAATCGAATTGATGGACACAAACAAACAGTGAGCCGTACATAAATTGAGGTTTAGTGTCCCTTTAATGTATATTTAATATCAATCCATTTAAATTTTTTATGAAAAATTTGTAACCGCTTTTATGTGCACATATTTCCTTAGAAAAATTAACCAAAAGATGTCTCTTTTAAGTAGATAAAATTAAAATGCCAAGAGATTAATCAAGATTGACATGAGAATAGTAAGATTCAAAGATCTGATTTGGCCTTAATGAATGGATTTCAAACACTCTCTCTAACTCTAAGCCCAATGACATGTTTACTTGCTTAAAATGAGAATCGAAATTATTCTGATTTCCGACTTTTTCATATCTACAAGCAAATAAATATTGGAATTATTCACATTAGTAACTTCCTATGTGTTTACTAACAAATGCAATACTGTTTTTATGCAATGCAGGTGGTCTCACATTGCAAAGCAACTACCAGGAAGAACAGACAATGACGTCAAAAACTACTGGAACACCAAGCTCAAAAAGAAGCTTTCCAAAATGGGAATCGACCCTGTCACCCACAAACCCTACTCCCAGATCCTCTCCGACTACGGAAACATCAGCGGCCTCCCAACCGCTGCCGGAAATCAATTCTCGTACTTCTTTAAGCTCTCGAATAGGGCATTCGCACCCGAACCAGAGCCTTCTTCCGGCATAACAGGAATCCCATATACCCGTGTGATGATGAACCCTAATATTAATGGACAGGGATCAGAGCACAATTCCTGTGATAGCACACTTTCACTTGGCTTTTTGGCTCATCGGTTTCAAGAGAGTGTGCAAATTGAGCAGCCACACTTTTTAAATGAAATAACCTCCTCTTGCTCCTCATCATCCTCTCCTCGTGCCACAGATCATCAATTAATTTCGCAACCAACTTACGCGTGCCGGGAATCACAGGAGGCTCAGGTTACGCCGTCTTCTTCTTCGTTTAACTGGAGTGAGTTTCTTCTGCAAGATCCTTTTGCATCAGCTGATCCTTTGAAGCAAGAACAAGATTTGCACGACGTGGTGATGTCATCTTTAGAAAACCCTAAACTTGGAGTGCAAGGCAACTCTGATGCAATTGAGGGATGTGATTTTGGAGGTCAGAGGAGCAATGGCTTGCTTGATCAGCAAGCTTCTTCGTCTTCCATGAGTTCGTTTGTGGAGACTATCTTGGATCAAGACAGTGAGATGCAGGCAGCTTTTCCTCAACTTTTGGATGCTTCTTTCGATTATTAATTAGTAGTTAAACTTTTTTTTTTTTGATAAGACGATATCCTATAAACTATGATAACTTACATCTGCATTAATGAAGTTAATTTCTTGTCTCAGTTTTATTATGTTACGTTAATTACGTAATGAAATTATCTATATTACTTTTCACTTGCCACCAAGGATCAGATCACAATAATCCATATGAAATTATTTAAGGTTGAGGGAGAGAAAAAACTACTTTCCTTTGTCATCATTTTAAAGTAATTTTCTACAATTAACCATATTTGACGAGAGATTATTGGATAGTATTAGAATATGATCACGTTTTAATATGGGTGGATTATTGTGATATTTTAACCTAAGGCATAAACTCGTCATTCACTCATTATAACGTGAACTAACAAGTTACCAAAACAAGGAGAGATGATAGTCATAAAATGAACGACTTTTTAGTTACTCGTTAAAAAATTCTTGTGTAATATTGAAATGTGGACAGTATTTGAAATTTCTTTGATACTAGAAAAATATGGAAAGGAGGGGGTTTGAATTTTAGACTTTATCCCATATCGGAGAAACTTTTAAATTTTAGCTAAAATTGACATATTTTATCGATATTTTTGACATATCAATTAAATATCCGAGAAACTTTTGTATTTCGTCTAAACTAGTGTTGACATTTCCTAAAGTTTCATTTGAAATTTCCATATTTTTTTTAGCAAATTTCCATCATTTCTATCGAGGACAACCAATATCGATATCAATATATCCTTCGATATTTTCGTAAATTTGCATATCGATATTTCCATCGATACCAATATTTTAAATTCTAAATGTTGTACGCATCATAGTAATGTAATTGCATCCAGAATACCATAACCACTTAAAAACCACTATTTGATATTTCCAAGTCACTTAATGAAAACTCCTCTCGCTCTCGAATAAAATTGTGGCTGAAATTACGGGTAAGTGGCCACAAACTCAAAACAAGAAACTGTTTTGTTAGTTAGGAAAAGGAAAGCCTTTTAATACCATCCTCCTCCCAGTCAAGGAAGGGACCGAAACAAGACGGACGAGCACAAAGCAAGACGGAGACAGAGACAGAAAGTATCGATCAATGACTGCGTTGCAGAGATCGGCGACTTCATTCCGAAGGCAGGGCTCCTCCGGCCTCATTTGGGAGGATAAGATTCAAGTCCTCGAAAAAAGGCCAACTCTGAAGGTCACTATTTCGATTAACAAAGGTGACGGGGAAGAACATCCAAATCCAGACGAAGGATTTCGAGAAAGAAAGGATGCCGATTCACATTCCTCACTAGATTCATCTTTACGTTCTAAGCCTGAACAAAATGTTCATAAATGTTCTTTGTCTACCGTTTTCGGGCGATGTATGAGGCCACCTGCAGCGTAGTTGGACCTTCGTTTCATAAGTACCTCACGACGGTAGATTTGAATGAAATCTATATTTCGTACTTTCTTACCATGAACATCTGGAAAGATGAAATTATCGATCATCAGCACGCAGATAAAAGAACCAGCTTCAAGATACAATCAGTGGATTTAAATGGAGGGGAGGGAATGAGACCTGTAGATGCAGCAAGAGGAGGAGAGGTGAAGATGCTGGCTCTTGCTCCGATTTATAGCCAAACCCGTTGCTGCCAAGAAGCTGCATACAGAAGCAAGCATACTGGACACGGAAGTATGAATAAAATTTTATGTTCTCTTTATTTCACTCTTCATGCTGAAACTGTACATTCAAAATTCTATATACATACAAATTGAAGATGCTCAAAACTAAGATTTTGAGACTCGATATGTTCTCGGATTAGTTAACTTGTTTTTCTGTTATTTATCGATTTGAAAAACTCGAGTATTGTGTTGGGATTACAGAAACTTTTGATTCAGAACCCCCGGTAATGATTTATTATTGTAGTCAACTTCGTTCAACCGTATGCAGCATAACAAATGCTCCGGCAAGTCTTCTGCTTTGTTCCCCTATTTGAAATTCACAATGCATAGCACAGATTAGGCGTCGATCTTAAGTATGAGGTAAATACGCCACGCTCAGATTTATGAAATATATTGTTTACCTGAATTGTGAGACCAAAATCCAATATCGTCAGCTTCATTCTTTCGTGAAATGCTTCAATACCTTTTCTCGAGATGTAGCTGAATCTATGCATATCCAAATCAATCTCGAAGTAGTTTTCTCCCTGTATGAATATGATTGGAGGGAAAGAAAGGTTAAATGGATATGGTGCGTTTTCTGATAATTATGCAGGTGGAGAATTGAAACCAAAACTTACCAAGAAAAATTCATGCTGAGGACGTGAAAGAACAGGTTTTTCATTGTAAGCATTCATTAGCTTCTTCTCGGCTGTGCTTAAATGAAGATCCTCCAAATTTGCCACTCGGCCCAAAATTTTCAATCTTTCCCTGAAGGGTGCAATTGTATCGACAGGGAATCCTCTAACTCTCTCCACTTCATCATTGATTAATCTCTGTCAAGAAATTAACCAAGGAGACAATAATTAATTAGCTATACATACTAAATCAACCTAATGAGCAAGTCACGAGTCTGCCATGCGATGCAGCATATTTTCAAGAAAACCAAACTTCGTAACTTTATTTCTACATGTTGAAAATCAGGAACGGCCACAGCTAGAGTTTCAAGCAGCTTACAGTGATACTTTCACGGAAATGAGGAGGAAGCTCCTTCGAATAAGTTTCAGAAATCTTATAATACATAACCAAGTTCATTCCTTCTCCATCACCATCGCCTATGAAAAAATTGGCTGGATAAAGTGGTATCTGTAGCATAGAAGATTCACATAGAATTTGAGGAAAAATTACAAAGAGCGTTTAGCATAAGAAGAAAAACTATTCCCAAACATGGAGGACAAACAGATTATGAACATACCAACAGGTTTAGCGGAAACAAAATAAGATGTAAAAAGTTCAGGAAAATAAGTTTGTGAAGGAATAGGCACCTGAACGTTTACAACAAGAATAGAAGGGACATCTCCGGTGGTACTCACAACCGGAAGTTTCACAAATCGAGCAATGTGATCAATCTTTTTCTGAGATACGAAAACATCAGCGGCAAAAGGATAAAATGCAGCACAATTCGGAGCAATTTCTTTCTTCTTATCCCTGTCAAGCAAATGAAGAGTTGATACAAACACAAATCAGACAGATTATTCCGAGAGAAAAAAAGAAAGAGATCAATTCTATTGAAAGTACTAAGCTCTCACCTAAGATAATTTTTACCCCGGACTTTGAAAGTGTTTGGCTCGAGAGGTGACCAACAATCTGGCATTCTCTTCTCAATGGGACAGTACGGAATTGTAGAACCGGCTAGTGGTCTTGTCGCAAGCGATCTCGGTGAAACTAACACAAACAGGGAAGATTAAGATCAGCTGCGAGTCCACATTGTTAAGTTGCATCATAATACTAACAAATGGGAAAGTCCATGGGCAACACTCACGTAATGTGGGGGTGTGATCAACTGCAACTGCAGCTGCAGCAGAATGCCCTTCCCTCCATTTAAACGAAAGGACTTTCCTCCTCAAACTTGGCGTCGCCGTGGTTATTCTTTTGTCGCCCGACAGGCTATTGGAAGGACGACAAGGCAAGCAAGAATTTTGAAGAATCCCACAGTGATCCAGTCCCTGCATTCTGTCCCCTCCGCCATTTTCGTCCACGCTCTCCTCCGCAGACACAGCGGATGTGGAATGCAATGGCGGCGGTTTGTGTGCCTGCCGAGAAAGACCTCTCGGTGACAAAACACTCAACGCACTTTCCGACTCGTTTAATGACATCACATCTGCATATTAAATCAAACCAACCCAGTTCTTAACTACTACTCTCGCCTAAACTCGCTTAACTTCGCTGGCATATTGCTAAACAATTATTTGAATTTTTAAAAAAAAAAATACTGAAATTGAGAAATGAAAATACCATCATAAACACTGTAAAAATCGTCATCTCGCTCCGACTCGATCGCCGAAATTGCATCAAAAAACGCCCCATCCATACTTCCTGCTGGTCAGAACTCATCCAATTAAATTAAATCAAAACAGAAACAAATAAAATAAAAAGTAAACCCGAGCCAATCAAGGAGTAAATTAAACACCTTGGAGTGCAGGAACGGAGCGATCGGAGGACGACGAAACGCGCCGGCGAATGACTCGTCTCTGGCGGCGGCCGCCGCCATTCTTCTTTTTCTTCTTCGAGAATCCGAAACAGCAGTCCTTCGGCCTCGAAACACAAGCTCCCATTTCCCCAAAACTAAATTTTCTCGCTTTCCAATTGGGCAACTTGTGCTTCCACTGCTCGTCCTCCTCCTCTCAGTTCCTGATCGATCGATCAATTAAAACTAATTAAATACTTAATTAATTAATTAATCAAGATTCGAGGCCTCCTCCTCGCTCGCTTGCGACTTCGAAACTGGGCAAAGTTGGAGTCTTTGTGACGCCCGGAGAAATGTCAATTATGCGGAACGCAAAAGTGACTAATTTTTAATTATAAATTGGATTTTAATTTTGGCAACAGTCGGGCTCGGGTAGTTGCTGGGACAGTTCAGTTTCTGTGACGCGCTCTTCCCACCTTCAAAATCGACGGCTGAGATGATGCCGCGTGGCGAGCTGATCGTAATGGGTAGACTCCGTGCTTGCATTGCTTGTATGATGTAGCACGTGTCAGCTTCATGTCGTTTCAGAATCATAACTTCCCTTGTTCAAATAAATAAGTCAATAATTTCGGCGACGTTCTACTTTTAGTATTTGTGGACAGAAATCATCTTTGGATTTCGCTGTCGAGAGTTTAGGAATCAAACAAATTTAAATAACTCAAATTGTTCGATGGTTGTCACTTATTCATTCGTCTGGCGTATCTTACAAAATTCAAAACCTTAGATTTCTCTTTTATACTAACTAAGGATTCAAATTTTCTGATTTTTAAGTTCCAAATATTAAAGTTATCTCTAACCGAAAGAGGATCAAAGGGGGTCAAAAGATCGTAGGCCAAATATAATTTATTATTTTAATTGAATTAATATGGTTACTTAAATTAAACTACTATGTTAAAATAAGATTTTTGAACATATTTTGAGTGCTACTTGTTACCCAATAAATAAACCTCTAGATTTCTTATCTTTATATAATCTCAATAATTTTTTTAATAGGATTTCGAGTGACACGTGTTGCTAACGTGACTCTCAAGATTTCTTATCTTTATGTAATCTCAATAATTTTTCGAATAGGATTTCAAGTGACACTTGTCGCTAAAGTGAGTAACTCTCCAGATTTCTTATCTTTATATGATCTTAATAATTTTTCAGATAGGATTTCGAGTGCCACGTGTCGATATATAATTGGTTGTGCAAATTTTAGATAAGATTCTTATTTATGTGGCACATCTCATCTTCAGCTTCCAATGTTAATAAATTGGCTTGATATTGGAGTAGAATTCACACACCTCCAAATACCTTCACTTGTTTGAGAACTAACCTTAACACTATCTTCTGATACCCATCTATGATCCCTGCAAATGGCTTCATCTTATTTTCAAGTCCAAGCCCCTCATTTCATTGCAGATGTGGCCATTTGAAAATTATTGAAAAAATTAAAGGTAAGATTATTGGAAGAGGTAAGAGAATAGAATGTAAAGAATTGAAATAAATTGAGGTAAGATAATATGAAATGGTGAAAGGTATGTGAGAAATGACGTATGAATGACTTAGGTATTCACAAGAAAAAAATTTAGATTTTTTTCCTATAAATTCGTCAAAAAAAAAAAAATTCAAATCAAATTCCAACGGTAACCTAACGGCAGCATGACGTCTGGTAACCGTTGGGATTCAAATGGGCTGAGCTGGAGGGCTGCTAAAATGTTAAGCTTGACATTCTGACACTGGAGAGTCAGGCTATAGGGCTAGTTGCTCTTGGCCAGCCCTTTGGCCGGTTCTCCCATTTTTGGCAAGGTGGGAACCACGAGCCATTTTGCCCATCCCTCAGTTGGAGACGGTTTTCATGTCAAAACAGACTATTTTTAGTCCTATGGCCCTTTGGTCGAGTCAGTTGGAGATGGCCTAAAGGTCTAGAGAGGATCCAAATTCAATATATGTCAATAATTGTCTCGATTGAACCAATTATTATAGTATACGAAATGTTGTAATTCAAGAAAAATAAGCTTAAGCCTGTATTCCTCTAACAAAATTAACACTTAGTTGAGTTACAAATGACGCTTTATTGCAATCTCAAAAAGTAAAAATATTTATGCATTCTGGTGCAAGTTCGGTTTCCACCAATTTTTCTGATAATATTTAATAATTTAATTTAATCTATTGACGTTATTGTTTGGAAAAAAAAAAACACACACACACACGTAATTGAGTTGCTATAGGCCCAGCTCAATAGCCCACATGTAGACCCAGCTCGTATTCAGCCCAAGAGAATAAAGGATGCTTGTTTCTGATAACTTGAGAGACGAAGTGAGGAGCTCTCACTCTACAGTCCACGGCTTGAGGTGGAGCTCAGACAGAGCGGCAATGGCGGTTTCATCTCCTCCGATTCTCTCCCCATTCCGAATGAATGTAACAGCTACGGAATTTGGCTCGCCCTCTACCACTCCTCTCATCAATTTCTGCAACAATCGACGACAATCGCCCGTCGTCGTCCTCGCTTCCAGTAAACCTCATCTTTTTTATCCGACTCAGTTCATCTGATCGAAGTTTCGTCCTTTTTCTTAGAAATTTGAACCTTTTAGTTGTGTTAATGGCAGAATCGGAGAAGGAATCGTGGAGCGAGGCCAAGAGAGTGTTGATGGAGCAGTACGGTTTCAACCCCGACGAGGCCTTATCTCCTGAGCCCTCTCCAAACGTACCTCTCTCTCTTCCGTTAATCTGTTTGATTATTATTGGTGATATATATATATATATATATATATGTGTGTGTGTGTGTGTGTGTGTGTGTGTTTACGTTTGGAAATTGGAACGTTAGGGGAAGAGGAAGAAAAAGTTAAAAGAGTCTGGACGGGACGTTCAAATTAGACCAAAGGAGCCAAAGGCCCCGCGAACTACCCATAAGTTGCTTACTGTATGCAATTTCTCCAAATTTTGTGTCTTTTTCTTACAATTTTTAATGCAAGTTAAGAACACGTTTAGCTGCTACTTGTTGATTAGCGAAATGGCGGTATACAATAACATGTTTGTCAGTTGGAAATAGTGAAATACCGATTTATTAAGATTTCTCGAGGCTAAGGTTGCAGCCAATGTAGGTGCTTGGAGGAAAGGCTCGGAGAATGAAGTTGCCATCTCCAAAGGGTATGGATGTGCGCCCAATGATGGAGGTCGTGAAAGGTGCAGCCTCCTGCAGGTAAGTAAGTCTTTTGTCCACGACACGTGCTTGTAAATTTGACATTGTGCTTGTAAATTAATATTTGTGCCAAAAATCTTAGGCTGCTGGGGGTTGTCCTACATCTTTAAGGCCTGGCCATTGGTTAGACTTGTACAGTGGTACTGGATCGGTTGGAATTGAAGCTCTTAGTCGAGGATGCTCTGAGGTACCATTGATAAATTAGTTCATATCTCTTGCTACTACAAAAATCTTGAATTTTTGTATAATAGTTTTATGTATGTACTTTGGCTATCAACTCATAGCTGAAGTGCTGAACCTACAGCAGTTTAAAGTAGTCGTCTAATTTGAAGTGAAGTTGGGTTTTAATGTGGAATCTCCAACAAAAAGTTTTGTAAAATGCATTTTTTTTCTGTTTTTGTTGTACTTTGTAGCGTGTTTCTCTCATCTCTTTGGGTCAAGGAACATACATCTTTATGGATTTCCTACCTTTTACAATTGCCAATTCCAGGTACATTTTGTTGAGATGGATCCATGGGTCGTTTCAGATGTTTTACGTCCAGATTTGGAATGGACTGGGTTTCTTGATGTGTCAGTTATACATACTGTTCGTGTTGAAAAATTCATGGAACGTGCACAGAAACTTGCAGGTATGAGTTAATACTCTCTCTTTCTCTCTCTCTCTCTCTCTGTAACATAGACAAAGGATGAGTGCTGATTAGAAGAGACTTCATTGTGCAAAAACATTGTCATAATCTTATATTCGTTGTGGTCATATTTCTTACAACATATGCACCATATTTCATTTTCTTTTTATATCCAATCATTAAAATAAAATTCAATTTCCTGCAGGTAAAGAACCATTTGATTACATTAGTGTTACCCCTCCATATATGGAAGTTGACTATGCAGTACTGATGGATCAGATATCAAGTTTGGACCTAGTTGGAGAAGATACCTTTATAGTAAGTTGTGATTTTCTATTTTTGTTATTGCTTATGTTTTTGCCAGTTCTTCATTAATCTTCCAAATTCACGGTCTAGTTAGTTGAGTACCCACTAAGGACTGACATGCTGGATTCATGTGGATGCCTTGTGAAGGTAATGCAAACTATCAGCAGTTTTACTATTGATAAAGCATTATGAAATGTGAGATCATGATAGCTATCCTGACCACATAACTATAGAATGTTTGGGATGGGTTTTTACTTGCTAATCTCTTTCATATGAAACTGCAGATAACTGGTCGACGGTTTGGCAGGACACACTTGGCTATTTATGGACCCAAGTGGGCCCAGAAGAAGAAGAAGAAAGAAAAGTCACTTTGAGGAGCAGCAGTAGAAGTTTGACAGAAGTCTATCTATGGGAGGGGGCGCATGGAAACTGAAATCTGAAACTATGATGATTTTTTAGATAATGCAGTTGCACATTCTCTAATGCTATGTCGAGACACAATGAACTAGTTACTTTGAGTCATGCTGCATCAGCTTTAATGAACTTGCATGGTAAATTGCTGTTTCATGTGCAGTATATATGAGTTGTGTTTTCCACATGGTCCCATAGATGTAACATATTATATATATGTCCATATTGTTACATCTCTCTGATTTTTGGAAATTGGACCTATATATTGCAGCTGCAGGTTAGGGACTTCGCTGATAAATTAGAGTTTCCTGGACGATCAACAAATGTTAAAAGATGAGTTAAACTTTTTTATGTTAAAGCTGAGTTTTGTCGAGAATGTAAGAAATCTGAAACTAATTTTGTATATATTTCTTTCATTGGAAATTTAACTGTGTAGGTGTATTCCTAAGTATTTATCTTCTCCCATATCTGAGTTGCTCAAATTATTAGGTCTTATAGCCAACTTATCATTTGGTTTTGCTTCAAATAATAACTGTGTAGGTGAATGCAAGATGTATGTATTTGTGTTCTACATAGCCTATCTACTTATACTATCGTCTTATGATTCCCAAAATGTTTGTTGATTTGTATCAAAACATTTCCTTTAGAATTTCTTTAAAAATTGGTATCCTCTATTTTCTTTTGAATCCTTGCTGATATGATGTTGGCATTATTTTATTCATATTGGTGTGTGGTCTTACTCCATTCAAGGCTGGCAATGGAGGTCCAGAAGAGCGCATAGCATCTTAGTATAAAATTGGTTGACCCCACTAAGTGATTTATGCTTCTAAGATCTAAGGTGAAGCAAATACTTTTGACTGAATCTCTTGATTTTACTGGCCCCTTGAAAGCACATTATATGTTCACCTAATAGAGGTGGCAGTATCTAAAAGTACAAATTTCATAAAGAGAGGTGAATTTTGATCAAATGACGAATGGTGGCCCTTAATAAATACTTTGAGTTTTGTAATTGCAAGTTTGATTTTCTGTTTCTCTGAAAGCACAAAGAAGTTGCGTATGGAGTGGGGGAAAACTAGTAGAATTCAATAAGGCTTTATATCAGACATGTAGGGTACACTTGTTTTGGACAGAATACTAACTTTGAACTAGGTTCATGCCTTCATTGGGGGATGAGGTTTGGATTTATTGCGACTTGTTAATCTCATTTGTATGTCAGATTGATTAGTTCACTCAGACTCACATGGATATCACAAAAAACTAACATTTTCTGACTGGATATATTTGCAGAATTGAATAGACAAATGTCTCAAATTCAAGTCAAGATCAGTATTTAAATAATATCGGATAGGTACCTTTCTGGTAGCATTTCTTTATCTGTCACTTAATAATCGTCTCTCGGGCAAGCTTTTGTACACATCAGTTTCTGTAAGTAGTGACCATGGATAAAGTTCAATCATGTGGTATCATCGTCAGATTTCGTAAAACACCACTAGTTTTTTTTTTTTCAGGTTTCAATGTTTCTGATTCCTCAATTAACTGTCACTCTCAGGTTGTATTCTTAAAATGCTAGGGTTGTTGCTGACATTGATGAGTCTGATGGGAAATTCCCTATTATACCCTTCTCCTTGTTATGATTAATAAGAAAGTAGATTTTGGAAATGTACTTAAGAAAGTAGATTTTGGAAATGTACTTGTGTGTTTGCCTCTCCAGTTTGTATCTTTGTTATGTATTACTGAATTTAGTAGGGTAATTATGTGCTCACATATCTTTAATTCAACTCTTATTACTCTACAGGCTTTTAAATTTTGCACATCCGCATGCATATGAATAAAACTAGTTCAGACTGTTACGAGATCATCCTTACTTGAAGACGCTTGAGAAGTAGGTAGAGTAAGCTTTTGTGATACATTGTATATCATATATTCATTTGACTGACTGATGTCGAGTAGTGTTGCAACTGACTAGGGGACAGAAAAACCTTATGGTCCTGTAATGAATTGATTGCATCAAAGTAATTACATAATTGTAGCTTAATTGATAGTTCTAAAGCATTTACCCTCATTTTAGTGGGACTTTTAAATTCTGTTTGGAAATTTCACCTCATTTTGAGGGCATATTTGGAAAATTATGCCTAGGCGACTAAGACAGGTACATTATCGAGTCCAAAATACATTGATCTGAAGCTTAGTGCCAATCCAATTTGGTATTGTTTTGTTTGAATGAAACGTAGCATATGAACTTTCTTTTTCTTATTAATTATTACTTTATTACAGACAACCATGTGTCGAGATCCTTACTAAGCAAGAAAACTCTCAACCGTAGCCAAAGTTTTAGCTTGACACCTTTCTGTTGATTAATATTATTATCATTGATATCATTTGGTTTCTGTTGTTTGGGTGAAGAATGTGGGTGAGGCCTTTTAAATAATGTGAGATTAGTTTAATTCAGTTAAGAAGTCAGGGGTTAGCTTGTACTCTGGAGCCAAGTATGCATCATAGGTGGGGAGGGAGGAGTTTGTCTGCAGCTACCATATAGGGTAGCTGACTCAAACTGTAGGACCAGCGTGTGGTTGGGTGGGACCAAATACAGGGGGACCCGACTCTGTTGTGGGGAGGGTTGGACAGGTTACGTGGTCCAGCAATCGGATCCAAGATTTTTCCGGTAGAGGGGAACAAGCACACCAGTAAGTAGGGGGTTCCAACTTCCTCAGTCCCGATTGTATATAATGGGGTAGCTCTAGGCTCTATGTCTTTTAGAAACTTGGGAGTACATAAGGATTAGGAGGATAGTGAGCCCCAATTAGCTGCATGACACAAACTAAAGCAGAGAAAGAGGGTTCAAATGGACCCATTCAACACAGAAAAGGGTTAGAATAACGAACTTTTCTGTTCATTATTCTCCGCTTATTCTCTCTCTCTCTCTCTCTCTCTCTCTTCACTCACACTCATAGATACACATCTCATACAGCGCCTTCTTGTATGAGCCTTTAAATAGAACCAACAACTCTACCCGCCAAGTTACAACCTAATCATTTGTTCTATTCTGTTCTCCTTTTTGTTCTCTCTCTCTCTCTCTCTCTCTCCCTCTCTCTGTGTTTCCATTTGTGCTTGCTTGTCTGAGAGTTCATCTTTGTCCTCTCGCCACAAGCATTGGTCTTTTGGTACATTCTTTATCTTGGTTAGAAATGACTGGCCATCAGGTGTGGTCAGAAAGCCAGTAGGTAAAACTTAAAGTCGGAGGGGGCTAAGGGGAGACATATACATGGAGAGTCGCAGGAAGGTTTTAAGAGCTCTGTTTGGAGCTCTTCTGCTTCTGGTTGTCTTCTTGTTTTTCCTTGCTGGAATACTTGTAAACCGCAGTGCCCAAAAAAAACCAACCGTTACAGTTTCATCCACTAAAATCTTCAAGCATTGGAAGTTGATTGGAAGGGAGAAGCATGCTGTTGTCTGGGACTCCACCTTTATCTACGTGAGCAAAAGAAGAGTGCCAAATGGACCTGATCCCATTCATAACAGGTACTTTCATTTTCCCTCGTCAATTTGTACTAGTATATTTCTCTCTCGCACAATAATGTCTGCTGCATGCTTAAAGCTGCTTAAATACGAGGGAAGGGGACATGCATACTGAGACTGAGGAGAGAGATTTCCCTATACCCCGGGATGCCACTGTGGCGTCCCAGATCAATAATACAATGCTGTGTGGGGAATTTAAAACTCATGGCATTGTATCATTGGTCCAGGAAACTAAAATGGCATCCTGGGGTGTAGGTAAGTCCTTCAGTAGACAAAGATCCAAAAGAAAGAAAACCAATATAAGGAAAAGCCAGATCACATCAATTGGAAAGAGAATATATTGTTTCCATAAATTACGTTTCATATGAGACGTGACGGTGAACTTTATTAACCGGCTTTGATATCAACACTGAGCAAAAGAAATTGATATATTTATTATATATGTTAAATGGAAGGAACTTATATTTCAGATTATATATGGAAATTGATGATTATCTCCATCTTTATCAAAAGCTTCTTTATATACCAAGCTTTCTCTTATTTTTATAAGGAACACATAAAGGCCTTGGAGAAAGAAGAAGACAACTTTTGTTGTGGGACGGAACATAAAGAACTAGCTTCTCCTTTTTCTTTTACTAATTTTGTTAATTTATTTAAAATGTTCATCCGCTCTTTTTTCCCGTAAGAATTCAAGATTAATCGGGATATTAATTGTAATCTTAAGTATGACAGAAGACCATGGAGCCCCCAAATTGTTTGCCTCTCATATTTTAGTGCTTTCCTCTTTGTGTATACAGGAGAGCAGAGAAGACTAGACAACCACCTACATGAGCCTAGGCGTGCAGAGTTTTGAAGCATCAGAACTCGAGCACGAGGCATGTACAATAAGTTAATTATATATCTGCATTCTGCATTTTATTTATCCTTCAGTTAATTATCGTTTTCCCTGCCCGGTAGGAATTAGGACTTGTGGAGTGATTAGTTACTAGATTTTTTAGGAGAAAGATAAGCTTAAGCTCACTAGTTTGATCGATTTCCAAGTTCCGAGCATTGTTGCAGACTCACTGTAGAGTTGTTCATGGGCATGGAAAGAAGCCAACGCTTATCTCAAACCAAATATACACGTTCAAGAATCTTGAGAAAGATAAGAACTTTTGAATGTATCTCGATTATGTTTGCTTAAAATGTTTTGGAGACAAGTTAATGGAGTGGATTTCACTTTTGTATTGAAAAAACCAAGTAGATATACTCTAGTACCACCCGATGTGAGAATTAGCCTAGTCAGATAGCTCTATTGAAGTCTTGGCCCCCTTGCATGATATATACTGATGTCACTCGAAATATGCACTCACGTGATGATGTGACTATCTCTCTCGTCATGTGATCCCACACGAGACATATTGGAGTGGATTGGGGCTCGTAACTTGCGTGACTCATTCGTCATTCATCTCTTTGCTTTCTAATAGTTAGGCCCTCTTAAAGCGGCTTTTGTTGTTTGTGTTTCCCACGTAAAGCAATTCCCTTCCACTAAAGGTTCCCATTAGGTTCCCATTTCTTTTTCTTTTTTTTCTTTTTTTTTTTTAAATTTATGTTTGAAAAGAAAGATGTTGAACGCACGGGGCGTGAGCTTGTTTAAGGGCGTTCACTGCTGCACCTGATATCTAGGCTTGCAATCGAATCCCTTCCTTTAATGCGTATTTTCTCCCAAAAAACAAGGAAGGTCCACCAAACGTAAATGAAAAAAAGAAAAAAAAAAAAAAGGAATTTAGAAAAGAAAAGGAAAAAAAAGAGAAAGTGCTTTGAATATGCGAAGTGAAAACGAAGGAGCTTAAAAATGTGGTGTTTGCTTTTACTTTTGCTTCCTTTTGTGGTTTGATTTTGATTGATTCGAGAGGGCAGGGGAGGACTGGGTCCAAAAGTGACCGAGTGAGATTCAAAATTACGGTCCTTTTCTTTGTCGCATGGGAGACAGACTCCTCTCCCCTCCCTTCGAGAAAATTTTCAGTGTACCGAAAATACGATCGAATGCATCAACTGACATAGTACAAGTGGTTAAAATTTTTTTTTTCTTTAAGTATTCAATCACTGATATTATGACACTTGATATACTATGCCATGTTTCTTGCACACTAAAAATTCTCTCGCTTCCGTGCAGTGCATTTCCCTACGCTGTGCGTTAAAAAATCAAGGCAGTAAAAAGATTAGATTTTTCCCTTCAAATTATTCCAACCAAATTACTTTATCACTAGCTTAAGATATCGGTTTTGATATCAATAATTAATTACGAAATTCGGGTCACTAATCATACTTAAAAGCAATGCTAGAACAATCACACTACTTTTTTTTTTTTTTGAACAATATTATCTACACTAAAGGGGAGGGGTGGACTTAGCCTTACAAGGAGCTAAGCAATAATGTGATTCAAACTCGTCTTTGGTGAGAATCAAACCGAAGACCTCTCACTTACAAGTGAAGAGGAATACCACTAGACCGTAGTACTAAGTAGCAAAACAATCACACTACTTAAACACACAAAATTGACGGCATTGTTGCCACTCTTCTAAATATAGAGGTGGGCTACGCGGCATTTAGTACCATTGCATGTAGGATCCACCTGTATTAAAGAGTGTCACCAATGTGACCAGTTATGCAAAAGAAATCTTGCATAATTGTAGCTAAATGTGAGTGGTTGGCGGTTCAGTTGTGTCTTATTGGTCGACCAGTTACTCACACCTCGTTGCTATCGCGTAGGATTTGTCCCGCTCTAAATATACCCAAGTGATGCTGTCTAATCCTTTACCTGCTCCATATGTTTTAAGCGGTAAGCTTGTTGTAAGTCCGGGGAAACGAATGACCGATCCACAAGTTCCATCCCTGCTCGGCGAGAAAAACTTGCACGTCCACGGTTGTGCGCAACATGTCCAGTGCAGCCAAGTTTTTCTCCTGCTCGACGCTGATCTACCTAAATAGTTGTTAAACTGAAACCATCAATCTGCAAACCCCATGTTGCTCCGGTACCAGTTGGTATTTATACCGGTATGAAGAACTCGGAAGTGGAAAAGAATAACCGGACAAATTGGAACATCGATATTTCTGTGAAAACCGACATTTTCATGACAGAAAGCACCTCCTAATGAGCAGCTCAAAACAAGTAGAAAGCCTCAGTCTGCATCGAACAGGTCCAGCTTGGTTGTCTGCTCGGTTCTAGCTTAGCGCCTAGGTTGGGCTCAGTTCTATAAGGTGCAGTTCAAGCCTATAAACTATCCACCAGTCTCTTAGCCAACACATAAATGGATCATAAACACGGTTAATTTCTTTACGAGTGAAAGGAAACTGATCCTTGGAAGCAAGACAAAATCTTGTTTAAATCATAAACACAGTTAATACGAAGGGAGGTCGTAAGAAGTTGAACGCAGTAGAATCAGCACGTAACACAAAATCTTGTTTAAATCTGAACAACGGGAAGGTTAAGGTCACGGTAGTCTATGGAGTCTAGCACGATTCAGAAAAGCTTGACATCATGAAAATTTTTCGTCGTGTGAAGCAGTAAAAGTAGCACTTCAAAACAGATTGAGCAGATAGAAGGCAAGGATTTAACTGTTTGCATACAATATATTACACTAGAAGTTCCGTTGTCATCTTTCGTTCCAATTTTCCATGGCGAAGAACTGGAAAGCATATTGTAAATGTCGCTGGATCTCTAACGAAAAAATTTCGTGGGATGCAGGACCTATAGCTTGTTTATTGGATTATACAGCTAACTAATTAAAATCGAGATCACATCGTACGATTAACATATATGAACCTTATAATAAATTACCTCGATATGGAATTCTGCAACCATTTGTCATCTCTCTCCGTTTTATTTGAGTTTAAGCGGAATCCTTATTCCTTATCTGGATTGCGAAAAAGCAATGGAAACTCGTCGTCTTGTTCCCTGAAACTGTGTTCTTTGCTCATACTCTTCAATGCGTGGTAAACCTGGTACATAGACCACCTGTCCTTAGGCCGAGAAATCACACAACTACTAGCAATCTTCAGAAACTGCAAAATTTCCTCGTCATGCCCTTTTCCGATGAGAGCTTTATCGATGGCATCCTTGGTTCGACCAGAACTAGAGAGACGATTCACCCAATCCACTACACTACCCTTGAAACCTTCATCAGCAGTGCTGACTTCGAGAGGCTTTTGCCCAGTTGCCAGCTCCAGAAGCACAATTCCTAGTCCATAAACGTCCCCTTTCAGTGAAGCAACCAGACTACTCGGATACTCTGGAGCTACATAACCGAGTTCTCCCAAGTCACCGTTAACGAAACTGCTCTCCTTAGAATCAGAAGCCGTGAGCGTTGCCAATCCAAAATCCATTATCCTAGCATCAAAATCCTCGTCGAGGAGGATCACATTGGAGCATATGTTCTGATGCATAATCGGAGGTTGGCAACCGTGGTGAAGCCAAGCAAGTCCCCTGGCAGCACCCAAACCGATCCTAAACCTAGTCGACCAATCCAATCCCTCACCACTTAAGTGCAACAACGAATGCAAAGTCCCACTCGACAAGTACTTGTACACCAAAAGCTTCTCCTCCTCCACAATGCAGAACCCCAAAAGGGGGGCCAAATTCGGATGTCTAAGCTGTCCTAACCGGTTCATCTCCAACCGAAACTGCTTCTCACCAAGCTTACAAGCACTAAGCCGCTTAATGGCCAGCGCCGACCCATCAGGCAGCAGAGCCTTGTAAGTTGTCCCTGTCCTGGTCGAAATGATCACATTTTCCGGGCTAAAATTATTGGTAGCCGCCATCAAATCCGCCAACTTAACCTTCACAAGTGGCTTCTGAAACAAGGAAACCTGAGTAAGCTTATGAGCCCTCAACCTCTCAACCCAATCCTCCCTCCCAACACCATAACCTCCCGTCCTCCACCGCTTACTCAGCCTCAAATGGTACCACCACCACAGCCCCAAAAAAGCCAGCAAAGACGCCGCCGCGCCAAAAATTCCGGCAGCAATTATAATAGTAACACTCTTCTTGCTGAGACCACCACACTTCGACCCAAGCGGCCCGCCGCAAAGCCCGCTGTTCCCGGCAAAATCCGCCTTATCAAACCCGTCGAAAAACGAAGGGATAGACCCCTTCAACTTATTATTCGCCACTGAAAACGTCTTAAGCCTACCCAAGCTAGAAAATTCATAGGGAATCGGACCCGAAAGCTTGTTATCCGAAAGGATCAGAATGTTCAGATACTCACAGTGCTGCAGGTCCGGCGGGATCGCGCCGGAAAAGTCGTTCCCAGACAAATCGAGGGTCACCAAAAACGGCAACCAATCGCAAATATTCGGGGGAATCGGCCCGGAAATCTCGTTCCCGCCGAGATCCAGCTTCGTGAGGCTGGCGCAGTACTCGATATCCCTCGGGACCTCGCCGGTGATCTCCATGTCTCGGAGCTCCAGACTAAAGATCCGATTCTCCCGATCGTTCCAGCAGGTGACGCCGACGAAATCGCAGATGAATCCGACGGTGTGGTTCTTGAAATCCCAAGACGCCAGGTTTCCGAGCGGGTCATTCAGCGACTGCTTCAGCCCCTGAAGGCACCTCACGTCGTCTTCGACCACGGCGGCGTAAGAGCCGAAATGGGTGCTCATACAGCCCCATAACAGTACCGGAATCCAAATCCTGGCGATGCGGGAATCCATATCCGGGCAATTCAGCAGGAAAAACAAATTGTGGGTTCTTCTTGGTGATGTCTGAAATGCTCAAAGATCCGAACTTTTCAGTCAACTTTGCATGTATGAATTGAATATGATACTTCTTGGTCAAATTTGTTTCATATTATAACTACATGCGCTTATTTATTCGTGTTTTCTACGTTTTCTCTTCTTGCGAGCGAAATGACGAAACCAACCCCCCCCGGGGGGAAATTGTACGACAAGCTTAGACTCATGTGACATTCTCCTATCCATAGAGAGAAACTGGTAAGAGTGGTGTTCTACACTCACTTATTTTTACATTTAACATACTCCTCTTAGTTTTTTCGCCATAGATTGAATGAATTGAAAAAAAAATCAATGAACAAAACTAACTATAATACTACGAGAAATTTGTAAATGACTCATTTTATATAAAATTTATAAATTTTTTCACATGCATTTACAATGCCTATGAATGTCATTTCCAGTCCCTTAATATTTTATAATTTAGCCTTAATTCCTTAAGATTCGAAAAATTCTTGATTCAAACAGTCTAAATGTCATCATAGCATCCAAAATCAATAGTGAAATTTTATACGCAAAAGTTTTGACACATGATGTCGTTATTCTAAGTCATTCCCCTAATGTTAAAACTTAGAAACATTCACAATAGAATAAGGTTGACGTACAAATGTTTGATCTAACCAATTAATTGAGTCAACTAAAGGGAAAATTAGAATACCCTACATTTTTTCTATAGTTGTTAGATTAAATATTCATCCCTTTTAAAGATTTGATTAAGGTGCTTAATCAATTGCCACCTCAATAATTTTCTTTTTATTTAATTTCCATGTCATTAATTTAAATGTATTTATATAGAGGCATAAATTAGCTTAGGAACTAATTGCCTATAATATAGGAATTTAATTTCGAATCCCCTTCTACGCATTAAATGATATTTTTTATTAAAACAAAAAATTAATTAACTAATTCCTCATTTTCTTATTATCAGTATTTAAAAAAAAAATTATCTTTCTATTAAAAATGTCTCAATAAAAAGTCTTCAATATATATTTTTTTCACGTATAGATATATAAAAAATATACTTAAAGCTTATGGTACATTTAAGAACAAAAGTATCAACTTTTGGTACGTATATATTTCAAATGTACCGAGAAGCCAAATGTACCAAAAATTCAAATGTACCATAAAACCAAATGTACCTATTGTTATGTAACCCTTTTGGTACGTTTAGATTTCAAATGTACAGAGAAACCAAATGTACTAAAATTTCAAATGTACCATAAAACCAAATGTGCCCATTGTCAGATAACCATTTTAGTACGTTTAGATTCCAAATGTACCAAAAGACCAAATGAACAAAAAATCCTAAATGTACTACAAAACCAAATGTCTCTATTAGATAACCCTTTTTGGTACATTTACATTCCAAATGCACCGATAAATACAAAAAATCAAATCCACTATAAAACTAAATGTGTCCATATTATAGGTAACTAGACGTAACTATATAATCAAACAAATCTTTATTATGTGTTGGGTCTTCTAAATAATAAAATCTGACAATTTTTTTATAAATATTCTACTATATTCACAAAAAAGTAAAAAATATAACAGACAATAAAAAAATTGCATAGAGATGGATAATAAATGCATAAATATAGGGATAAAAGGGAAAAAAAAATGAAATGTCTAGGAGAAGTTGTGAAAAACTAAAATTCTAAACAAAATTGAATTTATGTGAAAATTTGAAATTAATAACCAAAATTTTAGAAAAATATTTGATCAAATTTTCAAAATAAATGTATGTTTGATCTAAAAAACTCAAAAATGAAGCGTCTATATCAAAACGCTCCTAAACAAAATCGTACTGAAATATGACAGTTGATACAACGAAATTTTATTTTCGGTTAAAGCATTGTAATTCAAATAGAATTGAGGGAGAATTAGGTAAAAGTAGAGAGAGAACGGACTTTCAGTTTCCTAACAGACAGAGGCACACGCAATACAGCTAACTACCGAAAATGGACGACGAGGCGCAGGTGAAATTCCCAACCACCTTCTACCACTACTGGCGGCGCCACTACCATCTCCGCCTCTCCCGCCGCCTCAATTTCAAATCTTTTCATTTCATTTTGTAAAATACGGTGCTGATTTACGTTGTTTTGTTGGTGATGGTGCAGAAAATGGTGGCTCTGAAGAAGGCGTACGCGGAGATAATTCTGAACACGGCGAAAGAGGCGGCGGCGAGAGTAATGGCGTCGGAGCGCAAGGCTCTTCGGTACCAGCACGATCTGCAATTTACGAAAGGTGAAGCGCTTCGCGTGCTTTGCCGCTTAAAGCAAATGCTCGATTCCAAGGTTTGTTTCTTTCTTATTTTTCTTGTCTTTATTTTTTTTTCTGAATTTTGCTTCCTTGAAGTTGAAAGTTCTGTTTTTTTGAACCAGTTTTGATGATCGGATTCTTGTTCTTGGAAAGATTCAATCTTGAATCTTTGTGATTTTTTTTTTTTTTGATGGAATGTGAATGTGTTGGAATTCTGGAGGTTGTAATTGCGATTCGTTTTCGCGAAAGAGGCCATTTTCTGTTCTATTGAACTTAGATGAAGCTTCACTTTCGAAATTGGGTGTTTTTTTGTCTGCTGTAAAAGCAGTTTTCAATTTCTAAAAGCAAGAAAGCTCTTTGTTAATGTTTAAGCATACTGAACTTTGACGAAATGGAAGATAGCAATCAGTGAATCTTTATAAACTAGTTTGGATGGAATGTGACTGTGTTCGATTTGAGAGTAATCGTGATTCGTAGTAGTGAAAGAAGCCATTTTCGGATATTTTGAACTTTGAAGAAGCTTGACATTTGAAGTTGGGATTCTTTGCGTCTTCTGTTAAAGCAATTAAATTTCCCGAAAAGCAAGAAAGCATTTCCCGAACGCTAACTACTTGTTAAGAACGTCAATGTCGTTGTTTAGCAGTAAGCTCTTTGTTCGCTCCTGTGATGTATCCGTTATGCCTTGTCTAAATTTTCAGGTTTCCCCCTTTGTGATGTTTGGTAGTTTATACTGGCATCGTCTGGTGTTGCTTGAAGGTTCTTTAGATTCTCTTTGCAATAACACATGTGCAAATTGAGTGATACAAAGAGTTTTAGTTTGCCTTACGGAATTTCTACTGATCACCACTAATTGTATTTACTATAAGTGTTTTTATATTGGATTAATCAATATTTTAATTGATGCAGACTAGTGACGCAGAGATAACATCTTTGAGCCAACAACGAAAGATTGAAGAGCTTGAAGCGCAGCTCCAAGAGGCGGAGGATATCATAACTGATCTGAGATCAGAATTGAAACAAGTATGGAGTGGATTGGAGAGGCTAAATAACAACCAAGTGAAGCCTTTGGACGAACAAATCACGAGGGAAGATACATCATTTTCTGACAATCCGACAACTCAGCCCATCATACTATCCCCTTCAGGTTCAGGACATGAAACTGTTCCAACTTCAGGCCCAATGAACATCGACGTACATAGAGGTATTGAGCATAAGTTCTTTAATGAAATGAAACGAAGTGAACAGTTAAGTGTTCCTGAATTGGATAAATTTTATGCCCCTGACTCTGACCTTGCCTCAATAATCATGAGACGTAAGGAGCCAGAGCTGCTCAGAAATGGGTGTACACAGAGAATCCGTGCATTTGAAAGAAGCTTAATTGATGAGAAAGTGCTGCCTTCTGAATACGTAGACAATCACAATTCCCCGGGGAAGAATGAGTTGGTCATCAAAGAAATTGACAACGAAGAAAGGTGTAATTCACCCTCTTTTAGCGACAACAGCATGGAAGTAGTTAACCGTTTATCTGTGGGAAAAACCAAAAGTCATGCTAAAGTACGCACATTACGCAGAAGAAAGACTCGATTTGGGAAATCCAAAACTTCACGCCGATGTCATCCTAGTGAGCTCGTGAAATCTCACCAATCAAATTTTGTTCAATCTCATTGCAGAATATATTCTGTGAATGGAAATGATGGATCCCCTAAAGAAGCTTGCATCCTGCCCTCTATCAAGACCGAGAATGTAGCCATGACAAGAACTTCCAGTGGGTTGGAAGAAAGTTTGCAGCATAGTAGCTGCTATTTCATGGACATAGTTAAGAATATTCCGAAGGGAAAAAGAAAAAGGAAAATGAAAAGTAAGGATGGCATTACAACCTCACTCACGAGCACTGATCAGCCGTCTTCTGTTCTTTCCCGCTGCAGGACTTTTGCGTATTTACATCATGGTGGTGTGAAATCTTGGGAAGATCAATCAAACACAACTGAAAATGAGGCTAAGATGAAGCCATTGCCTCGTCTGGATCCTGGGTTGACATTAATTGGAAGTCATGTGGGTCCTATTCCTATATCAGGGTCAGCTAGTGTCAATGTGAGCATGAAGGGGATCAACAGATCTGGAGCTGTCCAAGATGCAGCAGACAAGGACATGGAGTTGATAGATGTGCCTGTGTTGATGACGGACAGTGATGCTATGGAGAATTCAGAGGCTCCGAGTTCTGAACTCAACCTTGGTTCTGCTGATGTATCACTAATGAACTCCGAGTTAAAAACTGTCAAAGTATCATTGATGAATTCTGAATTAATACATGTGAATGCATCATTGATGAAATCTGAATTAAAAGATGCAAGTGCATCATTGATGAGTTCTGAATTAAAAGACGCGAGAGCATCAGAACAATCAAATGGATCTCCTAGTCTTGTGGACAACAGCAGACTTCTCAAGTACACTTTCCAGAGGAAGCGCAAGAATTCCTCAAGAAACCCTGGTGAAACTGCTGCTTTTGAAGAGAACACTGCTAAGAGGAGGACGGAAGAGAAAGAATGTGTTGCACAACAGCCACAAACGACAGATGAATTATCTAGGGACAGCCGGCGACTAGTTCAGGTTGCTCGACAGGTTGGTTGCCAACAATCCTTTTCTCCACTCCTTCAATTTGAATTGAAAACTGAGATAACTTGACCTTGTTTTTCGTAACTGTGAATTGTATTAGCATGCCAAGGGCTAACTGCTAAGGTCACTTTGCACTGTGTTTGGGAAATACTTAGGCTGGGGAGGAAAGTAGCTCAATTAGGCAATCATGAACCACTTACAACTCACACATATTTGTTAAAATTTCATTGAGCACAACAAATAGAGTTAAATATTTTAATGTTTCATTGAAACTCAGGATCTTTAATTGAAATGATCTGAACTATAACAAGATCGCTGAAGATGGGAACTTAACCGCTGTTGTTTCTGCATATTTATGCTTTGATATATGGTTTGTCTGTAAAATCTATATTTTTGGGGACTAGAAGTATCTTATGTAGCCTCTATAACTCTATAATCTATATGCTTATTAAGTTACTGCTGCGGGGTGATTGATCTCTCTAAATCTTTCATTTGTTGGCAGCTCATATCGTTGTCTGGGAAGAGATGGGATTAACAACCCCCGATCAGAGGTAGTTTTCAAAAGAGAGGGGGCAAGAGAGAGATTTATAAATCTGCAGTAATATCCGTTCATTTCTGTTAGTTTTCTACTTTGCATTTGAATGCTAGTTTACAAATCCAATACCGGTGCCAAAGCTAACAGGTGACACATTCAATTCCTGTCAAAACTTACCCTAAGATGTCTTATTTAGTCCTGCGAAGCATATTTTGGTCATGCCGGGCTATATTGCAAGTTGATGCTTAGAATCCTTTGTTTCTCGTTGTCATAGTATAGGAAACTCATGTGAGTTAGGTCAGTTTGGCGAAAGGCAGGTGTGTCCGCCTGCTTGCACCCAAATCAGTCCCTCGTAAATTAGACTAGTTTAGATTTAGAATATCACATTTCAAGACAAAAGATTAATAACCAGTTCATAGCTGTCTAGTTTCTGAAAATTTGGGTTTGATTCTTTTTTATTTTGTTTTGGTCCGCAAAAGGGTGCAATCTGAAGCGATGCAATTTGATTCCAAAGGTCTACCCACAGCATAACAGCTGGTTATTGCATTTCAGTCTGGTTTGGTTCGATTTTAAACCGTGCAATTTTTTTGTCCATACCAAACCATGTTCAGCTCGACCGGTTTGGTTGGCTGGACCATATTAATGTAACTGCTAAGCAAATGAGATTTGTTGAGTCACAAAGGCAAAACAATCCTCCAAAGAACTTGGCAATTGACTAGGTAAAAATACCTAGTGGGAGTTTATGAATTCAAATCCTCTCTTAATTTTTGTGTCCAAAGCTAATGGAGCAAAGAGTTCCGGCCCTCCAAGAGAGAGAGAGGGATTTGGGCCCCTTAAGGACTGCATGATTCAATTGATTAGTTTGAATTTCTTGATCCCTCGGCTTCAGACAGAGATCCGAAAACATTTGAAATCAGAGTTAATGAGGTCATTTTGTCTTGTTGAGAGAGAGAAGGCAATTTGTGTCCTTGTTAATATTTTATTAGAAAAATTAATGAAAATGATTTGAAAACTTTGAGTTTTAACGATAAAGATAAAATAAAAGCTAAAATGACATTGATTAATTTTTTAGTATAAAAATAGAATTTTTTGTTTAAATAAATAATAACGAAAATTTTTTATTAAAGTTTCATATTTTATTAGTAAAGCATATCTCATCTTCCTATGAAAATTTGAAAAAATCCAGAAGCCGAAAAGAACCAAAAGAATGATTGTCTGGTGTTGACAATGACAGCAGCTAATGGTGGTTGTGATGTAATTACGGTGGCATGTGGGGTCGTTTTCTGATGACGAAGCAACAGGCGTGCTTTTTCGACCTTCACGTTCCATAATTTCGTTGCCCCTCCGTTACGCGGCAAGTCCCGCTTTTCCAACTTCCAACTTCGGATTCGAGTAAAAGGGCATGCGCCTTTCCTTACCTTGGTAGGTGATTCCTACCTCCCTTAATTTTTGCGTTTCTCAAAAGGAGGATTCTTTCTCGTTTTATATTTTTTTGCATAATATTTTATAACATTATTACGAAAATTGATGTTGACTATCATGCGACAAAATTTTCTTAACATTTATCTTAAATCTAAATCAAATAATGTATTTTTCTCCATTTCATAAAATCAAGTAGAAGATTGACCTTGATAATCCCAAAAGTAATGACACTTGTTTGGGCTCGAATTAAAGTCAAGCACCGAAAACAAGGAAACAATTTCGAGTTAACACAATATTTTGTCGCATAACCTCACTTATTATATTACAATAAATTACGTAATAGGTGAGACATATATATGTGTGTGTGTGTGTATTCAATTAAATCTAAGGATATCTTCAAAACCAAACATACAATAAATTACGTAATAGGTGAGACATATGTGTGTGTGTGTATTCAATTAAATCTAAGGATATCTTCAAAACCAAACATAAGAAACTTGCATGCTTAAATCTAAAGTAGGAGAAATTGTCAAGACTATGTTTGATAAGGGCCATAAGGCTGCCTGAGTATTATAACACTCATTAAGAATATATTTTTGAGAATTTAAGCCTAGCTAAATTGCCAAAATCAAGAGAAACATTTGAGGGTAATTGAGGATGTCTTCTATCGTACTTACTCCTCTCATGACCAAGTATCACGTAACATGTGAGATAGAATGATGACCATATACTCTGATTACATGCAAGAATATTTCATGAACCAGCTAGAAGGCTAAATCTAAATAGGATAAATCATCATATCATAACAGGAGTAGGATTCTCTCCAATCTAAATCCCCTCTCTTCCCCACCTCATTCCTTATTGTCATATATTTTTTTTTTTTTTTTTTTTTTGTAAAGAAATCAACACAAGATGTTAACGCAACTTAATCGAAAACATCCAAATAAGAGAAAACTGAAAGAGAAGAAAAATAAGAAAAGAGAGAATTCGGATCCTTCAAATGGTTGCGGTGCAGGTTGCTGATGGGAAGAGTGCAGGGACTGCAGGCTTTAGTGAACTTATGTCTAAATGTCTCCCCTCCCCAAGCAAGCTTAAGACATGTCTCTCTGATCATCACAGCTGGACCCTGAAAAGTGAAGCACAAATCCCACAAAATCCGCTCCTTTTCACATGTATAAACTCGACGCACTAAATTTTTTTTTTTCTTTTTAGATAAATCTCATTCCCTTGGTGTATATAAACCAAAGAGATGATATAACAATTTATACATGTAAAATTTGAAACATCTGAAAAAACCAAACACATCGATCACATGGAGAAGTGGAGAGAGAGTGGGAGAGTAAACACAGTTTTGTTCACAGCAGGAGCAGCTGTGGCAATGGCATGTTTAAAACGTGTTATATTAATGGTGTTTCTCATGGAGCAATGGCGGGCGTCGGTTTTCCTTCTGCTCAACCTCGTTCTCCTAGCCATTGTCTTCACCTCCATTTCGTCCGGGACCTCAAACATTGATCGGAATCGAGATTGCGAAAACGACAATGGCGAAGGGATCAAAAGTAACGAAGGAGGAAAGAAGAGAAGAGAATATCGGTGCCAATCTGCTCCTCAAGTGGTTGAAGAAGTTAAGGAATGTGAGGATGAAATGTGCAAGAGCTCAGCGCGCGGCGGCGGTGAGAGCGAGCAAGAGCGGGATGAAGACGATACGGAGGAGGAGGAGGAGGAGGTTCGGAAGCTGTCGGAGGAGGATTTGAATGAGAGAGTGGAAGCTTTCATCGTTATGTTCCGGCAGCATTTGGTTTCCGATGCAAGAAATTGATTGAGGTTTGAAGGGTTTAGGGTTTCTAAAAATCAGCATTTTGATTTTCAAACCTGTAATCTGTTGAAGTTATTGATCTTGGTTCACTCTTTATTTTTTCATTTTCTTGATCAAAAGTTCCACTCTTTTATCTTGATTAAATTCTTGGATTTACAACATTTGGATAGAGATAAATAAATAAAATGTACAATTTGACACTTATTTTTACTTCTCACACACACTTTGTAAATTTATGTCATTTGATTTTCTTTAATTCATTAGATTCGACAGCTGGAAATTAAGAGTGATGTATAAAGTAAAACGAGGTGTATGAATAGTATTCCCGGAACTTTGTTTGTACCTTTTATATTATAACCTTGTAGAGAGATTTGTGTGTATTCTGATGTACATTCTTATTTTTATCTATGTTTTCACGTGATGAAAACGTTTTCTTATGTAAGAGATCACGTGAGAAGAAATATGGATACAAACCCGAGCCCGCCATATGTGGGTAGCAACATTAACAATTAACAAGGTTCTTTTTCCCACCCAAACAATCTTCCAAACACTTGACAAGGTATTCAATACTATGAAATAAGGTGCTAAATTGGGAGGGCAAAATCGTAATTTGATGCTTAATAATTGGACAACGAAGTAAATGGCACCCAATGAGGGAAGGTTGAGGAGTAAGTAAGCATCTCATTATAGTTCCAACAGGATCCTCTCCGATCCTTTTAAGGTGTGTTTGTTTGCCTTCACTAAATCTTTTTGGATTGGATTGGACTAGTTATTAGTCTAATACCGTGTTTGTCACACATAAATAGATTTAATGAGATTAAACCCGATTCGTCCCGACTCAGTCCTTCGTTAGAAGGTCTTAGCGAGACCCCCAATAAGCACAAGATTGCTAAGATCGTTCATTTCCTCGTCCAGTTGTTCTCCTCACTTCTTTCTTTTGGTCTGGTCAACAGACCTCGCCAGACCACCGCACCGACGACAATGGCGACGATCGTCGACGAGATGTACTTGTTTTCGACTCCGCACTTCTTCAACTTCATAAAGGACAAGAGTGAAGCCGAGTCTGCCATAGAAAGATCTTCACTGCTGGCGGCATGGCCATTCACATCGATTGGAGGAGGGGATGAGGGTGGGTCATCAAAGAAGATAGGTTGGATGAGGAGATGATGGTGGGCTTGCGGCTGGAGGTTTGATTCGGAGATGAAGGATCTCAATTACGCAGAGGTTTGATAGATTGATTCGCTTCTTTCCATTTTTTCCACCAATTTTAATTTTAATTTTTTTTATCTTTTTGATTTAGGGGAAATTTGTTGACATTATGGATTTATTGTTTGGTTTGATTGGAATTGGGCATGTAAATCTTTGGTTTTTTATATAGAAAACGTATGGATTGGATTATGAGTTGATTTGCAATTTCTCCTCCTCTGTATTTTTCAATTTAGGATTTGATTGTAGGTTAGTTAGTATATGACGTTGTTGCATGAAATTGTGTTATTATGATTGTATACGGTCCATTTTTCACTGTTTTCATAATCCCTTTTTTAGTCCAGCACAACACCAAACGCTTCACTAAGTTTGTCTAACTTAGTCTATTTTAAGCCAGTCCAACTTAATCCCAGAAGTTAATCCAGTCCGAGATAGTCCGGTGCAACAAACACACCCTTAGTGAGGATCCTAGAGATTCGTATATCGTGTATGTTCATCGTACATCGTGCAATTAGTTTTTATTAGGTACTGTTTGTATTTAACTTTAAATATAAATATTTAAAATAATTTCTGACCGTACGATGTATTGTCACATCCCTGCCTGGGGGGGACCACTTCCCGAGCTCGCTCCACCACCGTAGCACGATATTGTCCGTTTTGGGCCCCGATCACACCCTCACGATTTTGTTTCTGGGAACTCACACGAGAACTTCCCGATGGATCACCCATCCTGGGAATGCTCTCGCGCGCTACTCGCTTAACTTCGGAGTTTCGATGGAACCCGAAGCCAGTGAGCTCCCAAAAGACCTCGTGCTAGGTAGGGATGAGAATATACATATAAGGATCACTCCCCTAGGCGATGTGGAATGTCACAATCCACCCCCCTCAGGGGCCCGACGTCCTCGTCGGCACACACGCGGCTAGGGTTAGGCTCTGATACCAAATTGTCACATCCTTGCCCGGGGGGGACCACTTCCCGGGCTCGCTCCACCACCGTAGCACGATATTGTCCGTTTTGGGCTCCGATCACACCCTCACGGTTTTGTTTCTGGGAACTCACACGAGAACTTCCCAATGGGTCACCCATCTTGGGAATGCTCTCGCGCGCTACTCGCTTAACTTCAGAGTTCCGATAGAACACGAAGCCAGTGAGCTCCCAAAAGGCCTCGTGCTAGGTAGGGATGAGAATATACATATAAGGATCACTCTCCTGGGCGATGTGGGATATCACATGTACGATGAACGAATATGATTCACAGATCTCCAAAACTCTCACAAAGAGGATCCGGATTCATTATAGTTTGAGGTGGAAGGGTATCTGCAAAGACTGGAATCGCATCTACTTCTCCTGCTAGAATGTCTCAAACCCATAAAAACAACTGGAATTTAATTAATTAATACGTCAAAATCCAGCCTTGGAAGAAAAAGAAAAGAAGGGCATCTATTTCGTTCCATGTAATCCAACAAAAAGATATACCTTGTTTTATTATTATTTTTCTTATGAAAAAAGGGAAATGCATTAGATAGAATGACTCAGTTCCGATATAATGAAAGAGATAGGCGCTTTTCGCCATAAGGAGGGCACTGACTGACCCGTCCCAAATATGAAATCATTAAAATGAAATCCTAATGCTGGTAATTATATCCGCCAACAAGATTGCTGCTCTATAAAATAGACCCAAACAATTATAAAATCGAAAGAAAACGTCCATCACTTCATGTCTTCAATAATACTTTTTAGTCGTCAGAAAAAGACACGCGACCTTTTGTATTTGATATGTTTTCAGTATAATAATACTTTGTACTTTGTGTCTGCATTATTGAACCTCCACAAAAAGAAACCCATAAAAAATAAAAAAATCCAATTTTTTATTTTTTTTATTTTTCTTGCAATTGAGGATAAGTTTGGACCAGATAATATACGACCGGCCTAGGTTAAAGACCACCCTAGATGCTAAGTTAGGTGAAAAAAAAAATGAGAGAATTATTATTAGCACTCTACAAATTTTATTCTACATTCCAAATTTTTTATATTAAAAAAATATATATATTTATGAGAAATGTAGAATAAAATTTTTAGAATGCCAATAATACTTTTCAAAAATGAATTGAACAAAATTGAGGCAAGTTCGACACATTCTTCGAAAATTCTTTGATGGATTGGAGGATACGATGCTTAAAATTGTTTAACCGTTTTTTTTTTTTTTTTTTTTATGAAACGATAAATTTTATTAGATTAGATATCAAATAAATTATGATGGAATTCGAATCAATGCCATCATAAATAAATGTTCAACATCTTTCCACTACTATAATAAATAATCATTTACTTTTAATCATTAAACTTTAATTTTTGTATTTTTTTGTTAAAAATTTAAACGATTAAAAGACCTCAAAATTTTTCTCGAACACCATAAAAAATCTTCGTATATATATTTTGTCATGCTATGTACTTCATGTGCTTGCACAATAAATCCAAACGTACAAGTCGCTAGTGTCATAACTACCATGGGCCACATATCCATGCTCCCACATGGACTGATGGTGAGATGATCTTTCATTAATAGTTTTGTTTTGGGCAATTAATCTTTATTAGGGGTTTCGATAACAACTTATCATATATAAACCAGAGTCCTCAAGCTTAATCCATCGCGAGACGCGCTTCTATCAATGTCTTAACACCTATTTACGTACGAGTTTTAGAAATGTCTTAGCTTATCATATTTTCAAAAAGTCACTTATAAATACGTAGTGCAACGATCGATCAGTAATAAAATTTATATACATTCATCAACGACTGACAAACAACCACGCCTAAGTCCAACAAATGATTAATCAAAGACACTATGAATTGGTTCCTTAGGTTCATTCCATTTAATTAAGGAGTCGAGATCCTCTCTTAATCTGTGTCCGAAGCTCAAGGATAAAAAAATCCGGACCGTTGAAGAGAGAGAAAGAGAGATTCGGACTCATGGCTTGTGTGAAGTGGGCCAGCATAATGAGCTAATGAGGATCACACAATTTAAAATGAGTGATCCAGATCTTAGAAATTCTTTAGCTTCAAACATAAAATTCAGAGAGAATCTCAACTCGTAATTAAGGGGCAACAATGTACAAAGAAAGAGATTCTAGCTTGTTGATTGGACTTGGACCACTAGCCTATAACCTGGCTTTAAATTATTTGATTTGGACATGTAATAAACTCGTCACGTAGAAATCCCACAACACCAACGTGACGAGCACCAACCAAACCAACCCTAATAAACCAACCAAATGATAGAATCACTGTGAGGCCAATATCTTCCTTCATTGCCATATTAATCCCCCATTAGTTATCCTAATTCCAACCCACCTTTTACTTCACCCGCACGGTATGTTTTCTCTCCTTTGTTTGCCGCCGGATCTGTATTTTCCCTCGGCTTCTTGTGCTTGTCTGTTTCTACGCTTTCAAATCCTTGCGAATACGGGTTACACGATGATCTTACAGCTAAATCCGCGTTTTGTTTTCGTGTCCAGAGCAATGCGACTTGAAGCCGCCATGGTAGGAGGGGAACAGCTTTCATCTGATCAGCGAGGTGCAGGAACAGCTTGCATGGACAACGAAAGACGGGATAGTTAGGGATGGACGGAGAGAATCATAAATCGAGGAGAAGAAGGTTTACAAAGTGGTTCAAGAGAAAGCATAAGAGAGCTGACCCCTATCAACTGAGTCAAGTTTCAGGTTTTGTTTCTTCTATCTATGCATCTGATATCGACTTCTTGTTTCTTCCACAGCATAAGTTCAATCCGAACTGAAGTTTACTGAACTTTTCTTCAGATGGGGGTAAAGATGAAAGCGGAGATTACTTGGATGATATTCTCTTTCAGTCCGTGGAGATGGATCCACGCACGTCAACTGGCGAGCTGAGGTAATTTTTCGATTTATGGAAGAAACAAAGCAACGAGAAAATGTATGATCTTCATAGTACTCCGTCTGATAACCATTTTCGTTTGTTTTAGAATATTTGTGGGAACTTGGAATGTCGCGGGAAGGTCTCCAGTAGGGAGCTTGGCAGTAGATTTGGATGAGTGGCTGAATCTTAAGGATGATGCGGCAGACATGTATGTTCTCGGGTATGTTACATAAATTTCGAGCTCAACACTACTTATAGTTTCAGGATATCACAAGCTAGAATATCAAAACTAGTATTTTTGCTTGCAGATTTCAGGAGATCGTACCTTTGAAGGCCCGAAATGTGATAGGAGCGGAAGACCCAACCGAAGCAAGAAACTGGAACCTGCTGATAGGAAAAGCTCTCAACAAAAAACTCGGGTGCCCTTGGTTGACGCCCATTGTGAATCCAATTTCAAGTGAGAACTACCACTACGTGCAAGCTTCTGAACCCGAACCTGAAATCACGAGAGAGCAATCAAGAACTGAACATGAAAAGCCAGAGAGTGTGAGTAAGTACAAGCTGATGGCAAGCAAGAAGATGGTTGGAGTCTTCATTACTGTATGGATGAAAAGTGAATTGGTCAAAAAATATAAAATTTCAAATGTTAAAGTTTGTTCCGTGGCCTGCGGCATCATGGGTTATTTGGGAAACAAAGGCTCGGTTTCAGTTAGCATGACGATTGAAGGAACTAGATTTTGCTTCGTTGTAGCCCATCTAGCTTCTGGTGAGAAGAAAGGAGATGAAGGCAGAAGGAATCATCAAGTCACAGAGATTTTCAAGCGAACTTCTTTCCCTCGATCCCCTTCAGACAACGATATTCCTCATCCTCTCACCATCTTAGGACACGAGTAGGTGTTCCTCATCCTAAAACTGACAATGATAGAAGGACAAATTTGACAACTAGTATTTCAAATTTTTTTGCTTTAATATAATTATATTATATACCGAGCAAGATTTGGTGCTCAAAGTAATCGAAATTCGATAATCACCGGAGTAAGTAAAAAATAAACCAGATTTCAAAACCAATAAGGTATCTGGCTGACCCAATTAACTTCATGAGTCAAAATTATCGAAGAATGGAAGAAGTCATCCTTAACAAGGTAATTTTTCTGTTGTGAAACAGTCAGATTTTTTGGTTCGGGGATCTAAACTATAGGCTATACTTGGAGGACAATTCAGCCAGGCAGCTGATAAGGAAACTAGACTGGAGAGCGTTGCAAGAGTTTGATCAGCTTCGTATGGAACGAGAATATGGTGGGGTATTTCAGGGTTGGATGGAGGGAGCTTTAGAATTTGCACCAACCTATAAGTATTCTTCATCAAACTGCAATCGCTATTCAGGTGGGCTTCCAAGCAGATCAGGAGAGAAGCAAAGGACTCCAGCATGGTAAGAACCACCACCATGCTACTAGATGTTTAGCTCTCACAGATAAATGTGGCCACAACACAATAGACCAGCGATAGCTTTACCATAGAGATTCATGAGGACCTACCCTGGACAAGGTTCTAAGAGATAGGCACAGACTAAGTTGTCTACCCCCGATAGGCCTCCCACGAGCCTTGATCTACAAACAGCTTAACTTTCTTTCTTCTGCTACATAAATACTAAAGAGGTAATTTGATTATGGTGGCAGGTGCGATAGAATTATGTGGTATGGAAAAGGAGTGACGCAGCTCTCTTATTTCCGTAGTGAAAGTAAGTTCTCTGACCATCGCCCTGTCTCTGCCCTATTCTCAACACAGGTAGACGTACTGCAATCTACTAATCCAAGAATGGTTTCAATGCATACTATTCTTCCCGTCATACCAACTCTTAAAGAAATAGTAAGTTCTAACAGTGCCAAGTATCAGTACACTATAGTCACGTTCAATTTGAGTTTTATAAGGAGATGAAGCTTTTGTTGTTGAGTAATGAGAATAAATTTACTGATGCAGGTACAGAGAGACCGTGACGAAGAGGCCAGGTCTACATTATTATCAATGATCTTAAAGGATATAGAAGAATCACCAGCAGGAAATGCAAGTTGAATAGAACAAATAGATGACAGCGGTTGCAGCTAGCGTTTAGCAAGTTGTGTTCTTCGATGCATGCTCTCAAATGTTTATAGAAATGAGCTGAAATAATATATGGAAAGGTTTAAAATGCAAATTCAGCAGTACGCAACCTTAACAAAGTCAGAGACAAACTGCGGTCACTGATAAATTGTGTAGGAGTGCCATAGATTTATAGTTCTTCAAGTTCTCATTTGCAGTAAATTACGTGTTAGGTTAAACGAACATATAAAGTGTAGTTATGTGAAGTATATCATTACTTACAAAATGTTAATTTGCCTCACTTGACTGAATCAATCCACCCAGGACCTCCACGTTTTCAAAATGACAACTGGGACAGACACATCTGCTCTGCTTGTTTTCAAAATGACAACGGTAGCACGGATCTGTTCCAATTCTGAAGTCTGCTTGTTTCCCGTCAGAGGCAAAACATATGTAGGTCATGCTCACAAATATGGCATTTAGCGCAAAACTAGACCTTAAAATCCAACATAGCAATTGAATTCTAGACTAACTAAAACAGGCATTCACTTAGGAAGAAAGCTGTCCAAGAAGCTTGTACAAATAGCCGATGTGGATTTCGGTTGCATTCAATTATGGCAGTTTTCAAGACGATGAAAAATTCAAGTAGCCAACTGTTCTTATGATTGTGCTTAAGCATTGAACAATTTCAGCAACCAATGTATTCTTGAAAAGGATATCTTGTCAAATCACGCACTTCATTCGTTGTTTTGAACGTCTCCTCCGTTAAGAACACCTTCCTTTCACAAGCACTCAGCGCCTGCTAGACCTGCAGAGGCAGAAGTGCCATACAATCCAATTACTTAAGCTAAGCTTTTATCAAACTGTAAAGTTATCCATTTGTAATGTTTCAAAGATCGATTTTTTTCACCTGCTTTTGAGTATTCTGTTCAGCTTCGTATTCTTCTTCCGCTTTGGCTGTCTGAGACACCACACCAGCAAGCATATCCTCAAGTTCTCTTAAATCACCTTCAGTAACCTCCTCCTTTCCTAGCTTGGGATCTTCTTCTGAAATAAAAATTGCAATTTCCTTCAGTTTCTACCCACACTACATTATGGGATCATTTTGTTCCAATTGTGAGAGATTTCTTTTGAAGAGTAACGAGAGATGGAGGATTTTAATCCATAACAAAAAGAAAATTCAACAAATGAATTAGAATAAGATGGAACAGCACATGTTACAAGATCAATTCTTCTGGTTAATGGCTAAACGTACACAGGCCATCACCTTCTGCACTTCCACTGTACTCTTCCTCATGAATATGGCCAGCAATTGACTCTTGGAACCTCCTGCATTCACAAATGCGAAAGTCGACTATAATGGGGCACCAGAAATACATCACGCATTCCAAATTATTTGTGAACTTCTGAAGAACTGCAGCTTCGTCGATCAATTCATAAAATGTGAAAACTGATCAAAGCAAAATTCAGTTAACTGTCTGTCAAGATTATAAAAATGCCTCCTCTTCTCCGTTACATGCATAAAATGTAGCATACAAGTACAACATTTTTCTTCTAAAATGATGCTAACCTTATCTTAATGTTGATCTCAATCATTTCACTTATAAACTCGTCTCTGCATAAACAATTACTGAAAGTAATTAATAGGAAAGCAATTAGATTTTCGAAAAGAAATGGAGCTGTGGAATTTAATCAAAAAACAATTGAGATGAAAATTTCATACCGAGAAGCAGCCTGTTTGTTCTTTTGCAAGATCCAAGCACAATAATAACATAATGAGGATCAGTAACCAAACATTTTAGCTAACTAATTATAAGAAACTGAAATTCCAAATACCTTGAGAGCTTCGACTTCAGATCCAACGGCGGAAATCTCTTCTTGTGTATGAGAAATCCTCGACTGAATTTGAAAAATCAGATTAAAACCTAATCACATTAAGAACAAAATCACTCAATTCAAAAAATGCATAAAAATAACGAACAAACCTCCAGCGTTTGAATTGCTGCTTCGTTCATCGCCAATTCAACTTCGTAGCCTTTGATCTCTTGCTCGGTGTATTCCTTGGCGCGCTTCGCTTCTTCGAGCTCTGCATTTGCAACTTCCAGCTCGGATCCGAGCTCGCCGATTCTCTTCCTCAGACTTACCACTCTTCGCTCTGGATTTCTCAAACATTAAAGTTCTTCAGTTCAATTTCTAGCTAAATTTAGTGAAATCAAAGAATCGGAACTCTATTTGCTCGTTTCTCGAGAAAATTGATTTTTCAAATTTTACCTTTCATGTACATTTTCTTGGGAACCAAACAGAGTAGCGAATGCAGAACGGGAAAAGGTGTGTAGGTAAGAACTATACCTCCGTGCGACTTTTCGGATGCGAAATCGTGAATTAAGTTTAGGAGCTGCTTCCGAGCGTCGCTTCCCGCCATGACTTGTGTGCTTCTGTTTCGCGCTTCTTCGTACTCAAACAGTCCCAGATCATCACTCTCAACAGCGATTTTTTTTCTTATGTGCGAGATCGTAAATTCAAATTGGTCTTTCAAAGCCCAAGAGTAGGCCCATTACCCTTTTATTAAAGGGAGTTTTAACGAAACATTTCCGGTACCGTTCACTTTTAACGAAAATGATATTTTTATTCTAAAAAGTCACTCATGGTACTGTTTACTTACAACACTTTTTGTCATTTTAATTAAAACTCAAAGTTTTTAAGCTATTTTCATTAGTTTTTTTTTTATTTAAATTTTGATGGTCAGAACCAAGAAAGGCCCACTACCAGCACTAGGAAAAAGAGTTCGTATTTGACCTTTAATAAAGGTGCATTTGCGAGTTGGATAATGCTATGAGACCGAATTCTTAAATCAAATTTGCAAACCATCTGATGTGTCATCAATAGGAAATATAATCACATTAATCAACACTTAAGTAATAATTCAATCATCAACATCCACATGATTTGATTTGCAAAATTTAGTTTAGAAATTTGGTCTCCCTAGCATTACCCCTTGCGAATTTAAGTGCTTATGTGCGTTTACTCATTTATTCGAGGTTTTATGCTTTGAATGTCCACGAAAGGACCATGTGCGGTAGTGTTTTAGTTATGGACATAATGGGTACATGTGCTTCTAACAAACACCTGGCATACGTTGAGTCTTTAGATGTGCGGTTTTTTTTCTTTTGAAGGAGGATTGGTGCCTTGCACATTGACGAAAAGTTAATCTTGCCTAATACTTGTGTAAAAAAACAAAAAAAAATTAAAAAAATCATCACTTCATCTCTGTATCTACGCGACTAGATTACCACCTATGAGTCCAATATGGAGTGATTAAAAGTTGAGTTGATCTCTGCTTAGTAATGTCATGATAAGCCGACAACAATACCTATATGGTACCGTCCGGTTGCATCCCATTTGGACTGAAATGGAAGGTGACCAAGCCTAAGTGGCGGTAGGAGAGAATCAGCCTTACAATAAAAGTGGTGACACAACACATATATCGCAGTTATGTAACAGTTTTTTTTTTTTTTTTTTTTTTTATATTTTTTTATTTATGTGGTGGGTGGATGGAGGTGAGAGATTGCTGGTTGATTGTTTGATACGGAGAAATAGAGCCAATATGATTCTCTTCGGATTCTTTTGGTAAGGATCTTAAAGATTCATGAATCGTATCCGTTCATCGTATATCATGCGATCAGTTTTTATCAGATACTATTTAAGTTTAATTTTAAATAAAAATATTTAAAATAATTTCTGATTGTACGATATATGATGAATAGATACAATTCACAAATTCCTAAAATCCTTGTAAAGAGAATCTTAGCAAAGATACAGATTCGAAATAGAGAGATGTTCCTGCAGAAAAAGCTGTTGCGAGGTCATGTTGGACGGCCAGCGGATGTCGGCACATAACTGTCATGGTACTATTTTTATCCACTTTTGATGGTTTATACTAACAGGAAGCATATAATTTCAACATCGGAAATGCAAAGGTATTATTGATATATATTTGGACTTCTTGGAGAAGTGGAGATTTCACTATAAATATTAGTAATATGAAAAGTATCATAACTACTTGTAAATATATAAATTTTGAATTTTCAAACTTAATATGTAAATAATACAAATTGAATGATGTGAAACATATGTAGCAGATGAGTTTCACTCATAGAAGTAGTTTAACTATTTATAAGTACATGCAAGGTTTCTTTTTTTTTTCTCAATGTGGGATTCAATCTCTACAATGTTTCCCTCCAAACAAAAAGTATTTTTCCTTTGTGCATGCTTTTTTTTATTCATCTCATATATAAATATATATATATATATTGTTAAAATATCTTACGTCAGGTAGAGATAGAGGAGAGGAAGAGTTAAAATATTTTAACCTCACTTCATCTAATATGGAGATTTTTTGTGATAAAACTCCCACTGGTCAAACTGTGCAGGTGATAATTACAAGTTGAGAACAATATTAGTGTTACTAGGCATTTGGGCCGTCTCTCTAATAATTTGGCAAGTTGAAAATAAAAGGTTTATGGCAAATTCAAAATTGTCTAATAATCTCTTCGACACCTTACCTTCTTTTTTTTTTTCTTAAGGAGTTATTTATAAAATTAAAAGGAGCGGTACTAGGAAATAAATTAAAACAATCATTTGTCCACAAAACAAGGAAATCTAGACCATACCAAATCAAATTATATCAAATCTCTAATTAAATCAAACCATATCAAACCCCTAATTAAAACAAATCTCTAAAATACTTTCTTTTATATTTTTTAGCACTCCCCTTTAAACTCTTGATTTATGAGTTCACTGAGAATAAATCAAATCTAATTTGAAACTTTATAAATTCAACACCTCCTCACACAAGGCCACGTATTAAGTGAGCCACACAGTCACGAAATCTTCACTGATATTTTGAAACAAAATGCCAATCGTTTAGAACGTTCAACAAATCGCAATCCACCTTAACTAAAGTCTCTTTTCGAATGTTCAGCTGGAACTAGCGCCAATCTTTTGAAAAGCCCAACTATAACAAATGCCTCTTTTCAAAAGGGCGACTAACAAATCATATCCTCGGAACTAACGCCTCTTTTCGAAAACTCAACTAAAACTAACACCAAATCTTTTTGAAAGACCAACCAAGCCAAACCAAATCATATCAAATCCCTTAATTAAACCAAATCATATCAAATTTCTAATTAATTTTTTTTTTAAATACTTTCCTTTGTATTTTCCAACATTCCTCCTCAAACTCATGATTTATGAGTTTGCCAAGAAGAAATCAAAATCTAATTTGAAACTTCATAAATTCAACATATGCATGGTCAGTGTGCAAAAATACCACATTTTATTCGGTGGAGGGGAAGAAGATGATCGGTTTTTTTTTTCTCTCTCTTTTTTTTTTTTTTAAGTTTTCATTTATATAAAACAAAATAAAAAATATTTTTTATTACTAAATATTTTAAGATGGTAATATTTAATTATTGTGGGATTTAGTTATGTGTCACGTTAGCACATAACAAAAATTTTAACAAAATTATGATGGAATGACCACATTGATTTGCGACACCAATTTTCAGGAACTACATTAATCGATTTTTAATTTCAGATACCATCTTAATAAAATGAGTCAATTTCAGAGAGACTATTTGTGACTAAAAAAAACCTTATAATTTACTAATTAATTAATTGGATTATTGGTGGAGTGGATGATCATTAACAAAATTATGATCATCAAATGTTTGACAATAATTAATGTCACTTTCAGCCGCTCATCAGTATGACATCAACAATCAAAATTATTAGAGGATTGATAAACCATCTCCCTTTCTCTATCACTCGTGCAAAAACAAGGATCTAGATTCTCCCCCCTTCCATTTTTTCCTCTCCTCTCTTTTCTCTTATTTAAACACTCAAAATTAAGAAACTTATTTTACCTTCTCTGATAAGAGAAAAAAGAAGAAGATAAAATTGAGAGGAGGGAAGAAAATTCAACTCCCAACAACAAGAACAATTTGAGTGAGCTGGGCAATCATGGAAGTAAATGATGACTGGAATTCCAAGTTATCAAAACTTGCATTAGTTGGTTATAACAGGAACCCCAGTAGGGCAAATGGGATTAAAAAAATAGAACTCCAGTTAGGAATTTCAGTTTTCATATTCCTTGATGTGAAGTGTTTGTAATTTGGCTGGCAAATTAAGGTAGATATTTTTTCACGTATTGATTCTCTGGTGAAGTTGAATTTCTAGGGGAATAATTATGACAAAGGCACTTGTTTTCGATTTTATTTTGGTCATGTTAAATTTGTTTACAATAATTACATTTATTTGGTATAATCATCATTTTTAAGAGTCCGATGGTGATTGTATTAATTACGTATATTCACATAAATTATATCTGATAGTTAGATGAAAATTATATTAAGGAGAAATTAGGTTCCCATCTTTCTTTTTGCTACTCCATTAATTAAAATCTTATTCATTTTCAATTTTTTATCAATGTCCTTAAATTTTAATAAACGTCATTAATTATTTCAATAATAAAATATTTTTTATTTCTAAATATATTCATTTCTAATGTTATATTTGGTATGACACACCCCAACCGGAGTCGAGGCATGTTGGCCATCACGTGAGGGTGACGTAGCCACGTGCGCAACAGAAGTGATAATAATAGAAAAACACTTCTAAATAAAAACCAAAACTAAACCTACTTAAACTAGAGATAAAATATAAGCGTGTGAAAGTGATCAAGTATAAGATACACACATATGAGAGCATAGGTAAGCGAAAGTGCAATCGAACCAACTACTAATTATACAAATAGGGAGAAGGTCCCTACTTATTTATGGAGACGTCATAACTGCCGTGAAGTCCTCGTGAGCCACCAAGGATGATCAGCTACCTAGAACCTGGAAGGGTGCAAAACAGAAGGGTGAGTGGGCAAAAACAAAGCATTTGAAAACGTATTTATCTTTTCTGAAAATAATAACCCCTCTCTGTAAAACCCATATAGTTTCCAGAAAATAATACTACATAGGTATGGAAACCAATACACAAGATCAGCGCAAAACTGAAGTATGTCATGTCATAATATCTCAGCAATAATAAATGTAAGCCAGGTGTGAAACCAATATAAAGTCACCTAACGTGACTTGTACGACTAGATTTACAGCTCATTAATCTAGGCTAGCACACGAGTCGGAGTCACCTAACCTGTACGACAGACTGGGTATAAATACTTACGCTCAAGTGCTACAATCATGTGAAGGTTGTGTGATATATCCCAGGTCACCTACGAGTCGAAACCACCTATTATGATCTGTACAACAGGCTGGCACCACACTTGGATCCAAGGTAAGCGTGCGGTGCGGGAGATGAACAATCACTTGAAGGCTGGCCCTAACCCCAGACAGGAGCACTAATACTGGGGTACAACCATAATGAGCTCTCAACAAATGTATGTACACCAATGCAATACAACCCATTCAATTACATGAAGCTTACCTGAGCCTCCATAACATCAAACAATATAACTCTCATTTTATAACAATGCAACACTTAAAATGCAACTCATATACGACATGGAATTCAAAGCATAAATCATTTTAAAAGAAACGTTCTAGAAACCATAATATATATATATATATATATATATATAAAACAAATGCCCACTCACTGATAAGTAGCAAGATCATAGCCCCCTAACCTCGCTTGTCCACGTTCGTCCTCGGGATATGTCTCACCTATATGCGAAATAACTAATTTAACATTAATTCAATAGCACAAAAACAAAACTTAGGTTGAATTTCTAATACGTTGCTCAAATGGGGTGTTTGAATATACCAACGTGATCTACTCAACACCACGAACACTCCCATATTTTTAGAATAATTTTTGGACATCACACGCGCCTTCACGAGCTGGCTAAGGCACAGCCACACATGTCGGGCGCACGCAGGCACGTGCTTGGCACACCAACGGAACCTCTAACGGCGTTACGGAATATTCCGTTAAAATAGTATAATATTCCGTTACAATTACTTGACGCTGTTAGAATATTCTGTTAAAATTAACAAAATATGCTCATTCTCCGATGACTAGCCGAAGTCCGCCGCCGACCGCCGTCTGGTTTGTCGGTTTTTGGAAAATTTTCAAAGTTCAATATCTTCTTCATTTCTCAACCAAAATTCATGAAATTTATACGAATTCGAAGCTCTTGAAGAGTAGAACACAACCATACATAGTAGAGGGAGAAAGAGTTATGTTAAGTGGGCCAAAGAAAAGTGAAATCAAACCCAAAATCTAATTGGGCCTAATAAAGTATGAATTAAGGTGATTGGTGAACAAAAATATATATAATCCACCCTAAAATATAATTCTACCCATTCTCGTTCTTGAATCTCTCAACTTTTTTGTTAGAAACTGATTCGACCCTAACTCGCGTCAACGCGCTCGTGACACCGAGTACGATTTAATTATGATGGAGAGAGAAAATAATTTAAAACTAGATATGTACATCCACATCACTAAGCCAACGAGGGCATATTCGTCACTTTACACACTCGGGGAGAAAATGTATGTATTAATTTGGGATGGGTCGTCACATGGTATATTTATATTTATGGCTAAAGTTTTTGTCATATATTTTTATTTTTAGTTTGTACCCATTTTTAATTTGCAACCCTTTTTCATTTGTACCAATTTTTTTTTTCAGTTTTAAATTGTACTCATATATTAATTTCTTTTTGTGCTCATATTTTTTAAAGTTTTATTTGTATTTGTACCCATATTTTTTAATTTATTTGTGCCCATTTTTAATTTTGCTAAATGTACCCATGCTAATTATATGTATTTATTTTAAAGTTTTAAAATATGTTAGTAATTATTTTTTAAAATATGTTCTTAATTTTGTGGGTAGATTATTTTCTTTATATAATTTGTGAAGAACAATATTATTCTAATATTTATTTTTAAGTATTTATTATATTTTAAAAATATTATTTCAATTTGTTTAAATTTCATAATTTGTGGAACATTAAATGCATAAATGCATGAGTTAAATCTCTTAAATGATGTTATGGACCTTGATCAAAATATTTAAACAAATAAGGTTTCAATCTAACGATTAGGTTCATAAAATACCGGAACCAAAATAACCCTTATATTAAATAAGTATAAGTATTGTACTCAGTCTCGTAATTAACATTCAACAAAATTGAGAGGAGTGTAGGGAAGCAAAAAAAGAGATGTGTCGATAGTACTACCCTTAATTTACTCTTTTTTTTCTTTTTTTTTTTTTTTTTTTTTTTAAGTCTTAACCAGTAAGAGATATAGCATATTCCATTACCTCCATGCATGTACCTTTATTGACCTACTTTTGAGTATATCAATATTTTTACACTAAGGGAATAAGGGCTTCGGCTAAGCTACATAATGGATAACCTAATTTGGTATTGAATTCACCATCCATGAGATTCAAACATAAGACCTCTCACTTCCAAGTGAAGAGGAATACCACCAGATCGTAGTATTGAATGACCTTTATTGACCTACTTAATGGAACCCAATAAATGAGAAGTTGGAGAAATGTAAGGACTGTTTAAATAGTGAGAGTTCACTTCCAAGTGAAGAAGAATACCACCAGATCATAGTATTGAATGACCTTTATTGACCTACTTAATGGAACCAAATAAATGAAAGTTGGAGAAATGGAAGGGAAAGAGATCCTTTACGGATCTCTTCCACCAAAGCCCACGGATCAAGTGATCCAAGCTCTTGAAATTTAATCCAACGGCTAAAAACAAAGGCCCCTTTTTAAAAGTTATAATAATTTTAGCTGTTGGATTAAATTTCAAAGGTCCATATCACTTGATCCGTGGGCTTTGGTGGAAGAGATTCAGAAAGAATCTCTTTCCAAATGGAAGGACTGTTTAAATAGTGAAAGCTGCCATATATGGCTCCAAGGCAACTGTTGGTGATTGGTAATGGTGGGGATGGTAATTAAAGAGGTAGTTGGATGATCTAAGAAGCGTAGTTGCTTTTTCTTTAATCATAAGGAAAATAATTTGCTTTGTTTCTAAATCTGCTGAAAGATTCTGCAGAAAAAACGGATGATGGGGGAGCTGTTCAGCCTGTTCTTCCAAATTGGGGTATCAAAAAGCAAATGGTGGAGCCTCAAATACATGGAGTTATGGACCCTTTTGGGTCCTCTACTTCAATAATGGTATTGTCCCCTTCTATAGTTCAGTGGTAGGATCAGCCATTAGCAAACCCTTAACGAATTGAGATCCTTTTTGGATCAATCATCTATGTGTTCAAAATTTGCGGACTCAGAGATCCAAATCACTAATTGAGAATCCTATAGTCCCTATTTGTCCATCTCACTAGATAACCTTACACAAACTAAGTTTGAATCTCTCTTCTTTCTTTGAACAACCTAGATTTTTGAATCTGCTGACTCAGGATTTGAAGATCTAGAGAGGAAAATTCCCCATTATTAAATGAACCATATTGAAATGAAGCAGCTCCATTACTCTTCTCTATTCTGTAGTTTACTTGGGATGCCGAAGAGGCCTACATGGTCATAGAGGCCTGACATGCACTACTAGCTAGCTACTTTAATTATCTCATTCATGCTACCTCAAGTGTATTACATCTTGAGTCTAATAAGTGAGTAATGTAACGTTGAAGCATGTGTTATCCTTGAGCAATCTAGTGAAAAGTCTTGTCTAATATCCAATCACGATCACAAAAAGGTATATATTTTAAGCTCTTGTGCAATACTTGTGAGATTCATGCTGTCAAACCCTTCTTGTAGAGTGTAGACAGCAATGCATTAACAAAACCAATTAGAAGGAGGAATATATAGCTCCAAGCAAGCAAATTAAAATTGATCATGTCCACCAGGGTGGACATAATCAAGTAGCACTGGACTGGAGTGTGCCCCCTTGCTTTTATCAAGCTGACATTGGTTAATAATATCATTGAGGACCAAAACCACAAGCATTAAGAACCAAATTCCAATGGATATATATTATATTAGCAAGAATTCACCGTGTTCAATCTTGACGAATTTATAAGTTGGTTGTTCTGAAGTTGGAAAAATGGCAGCATCGATGCGCACAGTGCAACAGACGGTAATAAATATACCTTGATCTCTACATAGAATCTATGCTACTGCAGAAGTGTAGAAAAGTACGTAACCTTTGTTTTCTTTTTATAAAAGTGATATAAAGAAGGGAGAATTGAAATTACATAACAAAGTATCAAAATTCTACCAAAATAACCAATAAACTAATACTAAGATTAGGATAAAATATATAGTCTAATATGGACTCATCACCTATTAGGTTTAGATTAGTTTTCTATGTATACAATAATTTGTAACTCGGTCTTACAACATGTACTTTTACAGGTTATGTAGCCATTTTGGCAAATTTGTAGTGCTCTCTTTTGTTTCAATTAATAAGGTCTTCTTCATAGTTTGTTTGTATATGCTCGTTAGCGTACTCAATTTTCGACTTATAAAACTCATCAAGCATGAAGCAACAATTAGAATACATTTAGTAACTTAAAAATAATATTCATGTAATCATTTTTGCACGCAATGTGTTTGAAGTTAGATTGTGTGCAAAAAGTTAATATCAAGTTAACTAGCTATTAATTTCCGGGAAAGATGGATTTGATCCAATTCTTTCTGGATTGATCCCACTCTTTCTAAAGTAAGTATACAGATCATCTTCATGCTTAAAAACAACCACTTTTATTAGAAAATAATTGGGTGGTTGAGCTTGAAGACAGTTAATATATATATGACCGATGTGGTCTTGAAATTTTCTTTTAAAAAAAAGGTTGTGTTATCCATGCACTCATTTTTACTTTTGACATAATTTTGGTTAATTTATGTCATTTAATATTTTTTAATTCATTGAATCCGATAACCAGAAATTGATAGGAGTGTGGAAAGTGAAATAATGTGTGTAAATAGCACCACTAAAAAAATTAAAGATGTTTCAAGTGGGAAACCCAATATTATGGGTGCTTTAAAACTTCTTCTCTTCAAATTTGCCTTTATTCCCACCTTTACATGCAAAATAAACTCCCCCATATTGAAGTATAACAAAGCGTACAAGAAAGAATTGTTCAAGTTGGTGATTACTGATTAGTCCTGTCCAAATATATGTTATTTGAAAAAATTAAGTCACTGCCATATTTACTTTTAATGATTTAGGAACTTTTTTCTTGTACATTCACAACTGAAAGCTATACTGATATCAAGTGTTATATGAACTGAAGAAAGTTAAAGTTCTACTATAAAATTAATTGGTAATATGTATAGAGAGTAACTCATTTTTTTATAAGCATATGCAAGCTTCTTTATTTCTTCAATGTAAGATTAAAACTTTCAATAAGGCTACTCACGTGCGGCGAATTCTCAAGCCTATGTGGGCAACACAAATTGAATGACGTAGAGCATGTGTTGCTGTTGGGCTTCACATATGGAACAACATGCTTATCAACCAATGGGAGTAGCTCAATTCCTTATAAGCATATGCAAAGTTCTCTTGGTTCTCCAATGTGGAATTAATACTCTTAAGTCTCCACAAGTATCATCTAAATAAAGTAATTGTTGTTTTCCTCAAATGTGTAGGGAGATTTTTATAGTTAGGTATATATTTTTCTTTTATGTCACTCATTATGTGATTTAGTTATACAATGAATAAGATATAGATTAAGATTGAGCATGATAGAACCCAATATTATGTTCAAGTTAATTTTGGGAAGTGTTATGAGCACTCTAAAAATCTCATTTTACACTCCTCACAAGTGTATTTTTCTTTCCAAATATAGAAAGTTTGGAATGTAGAATGAGATTTTTGAAGTGACAATAACAATTCCCTTAATTTTTTTCCTAAAGTATAATTATAAATTAAGTCACGCAAGGAGGGAGATTCTTCCATATAATTAGGCATATTTTTTTTCTATCTTACCCAATACGTGATTTGGTTATGTAATGAGTGAGAGAGCGATCAAAAGATCGAGGAGGGTATAATTTGGTTACGTACACCCAAGTTTTTCTCTTCAAGTGTAAGCAGTCATGCCATTAGTGAAATATAGTGTAAGAAATAGATAATTGTTATTAGCACTCAAAAAATTTCATTTGACATTTTAAATTTTCTGTAATTAAAAAGAAAAATACACTTATAAGGAATGTAGAATAAGATTTTTGGAGTGCTAATAACAATTCCCAAGTTATATCCCATTTATAATCAACACTACAAGAAAAAAGAGCAACAAATTAAAAATTGGTAACCGACCAATTAGTTGGATATCTATTAACAAGATGAGTTTGTTGATGAAGAATATGTCCATGCTCAACTGTCTGCCGGGCAATTGGAAATGTGATTAGGATGCTACTTTCTTATCTTTTCAAGCGTGGGATTTAACGAAGAAATCGAACACAACACCTGAAACGCGTATATATGTTAATATTACAAAACATAAATTACATATAATTGTTTTCATCTTCCGCATCCGGTCTCATAACAATACCATTTGGATCATCTAAATTAAATATATCCTTAAAATATTCCATCAATATACCCAATTTAGCTGTAAATTAGATGAACTGGCCACTTTGTCTTAGATTTGTATAAATTAATTTTTAATTTGTTTAAGTTATTAGTTTAAGAGAAGACCATGGGTAATTGGAAATATCACATCAAACAAGAACGTCACTACGTGCGTTTCTTTACTTCAACAAGAAAAATACAAATTAAAATAAAGAAGAAAACGGTATTATGGTATACTACTTAATCAATGTCAATCCCTTACCTTCTTTGGCTTCATATAAAGAATCGTGTGAAAATATTTTTAAAATAACTAGTGCTTCTTTAACTATTTTTCATAATTAACTTGTACTTTTATTAAGGGTTAGTTTCAAAAACATTTTCACAAAAAACGTTTTTAAGCATTTTAAAAATATTTCCAAATGAGCAGCAAGAAGAGATGAAACTCTTAATATGGACAAAAAAATAAGAACTCGTACTATATATATGTTAATATTGCAAAACATTATTTACATATAATCGATTTAATCTTCCGTATTCAGTCTTGTGACAATAATATTTGGATCATCTAAATTAAGTATCTCCTTAAACTATTCCATCAATATACCCAATTTAGCTGTAAATAGTCCAAATTTAATCAGATGAACCGTCAACTTTGTTTTGGATTTGTATAAGTTAATTTTTAATTTGTTTAAGTTATTAGTTTAAGAGAAGACCATGGATTATTGGTTATATCACATCAAACGAGAACGTCACTACGTGCGTTTCTAATCTTCAGCAAGAAAAATACAAATTAAAATAGAGAAGACAATGGTATTATGGTGTACATAATACATAATCAATGTCAATCCCTTTTCTTCATTCGCTTCAACATATAAGGGCTTATTTGGAGATCCTTTTAAAATAATTGAAAACGATTTTAGAAAATATTTTTTGGATTTAAAAAATACTTGAAGTGCTTCCTACCACGTCAAATGTTTTTTCAAAATTCACTTGCATTTTTATTAAGAATTGACTGCAAAAACAATTTCAGCCATTTAAACAAACTTCCAAAAGATTCCTAAGAAGGGTGAAACTCTTAATTTGGACCAAAAAAAAAAAATCTTTCTTATATATTATGTGTATATCTTTCTTTATATATGCTTCTTCATCACTTGGGCGGTTGGACGGTTGGACTAAGGTATTGTTTGGTATGCAGACGGGGCGGGACGGAACGGAACGGGACGGGACGGGACGGGACAGGACAGAACGGAACGGAGCGGGAGCAAAGATGCCCTCGGATGGAAACAAGGAGGAAGAAGAAGGAGACGGAGAGGTTATAATTTTGTGTTCCACGGATGTGGAACGAGTCGTTCCAGGGGGGTGAGGTGGAACGAAAATTCATCCAAAACTCGTTCCGTGGAACAGCTTGTTCCACCCGTTTTAGGCGTACCAAACGTGGGACAGAACGCCTTGTCCCACTCTGTTCTGTCCCGTCCCACGTACCAAACAGTACCTAAATGCACGAATTAGAACGTGTAATCTTTAATTAAATGGAAGCCATATAGCAACATGCAAATACGTCATATGTACCACTTGAAATACTGGACCTCTACTCTTACCACGATGGTTAAGAGACAGAAAAACTTAGCATATATATTCCATAAATTAAGTTACGAGAAATGTTAATGGAACTCTCTAAAAAATGAGCTTTCGATAGGCTCTTTGTTATCGCATACTTTTGACATAATATTAATACGAAAATTGACGTTAAATTATGAACAAAAAGTCTATAAAGAGTTTCTATTCGAAAGAATTTCTTAGCATTTCTCGTAAATACATAGGGTTCCTTAATTTCTTCGCTCTTAACAAGGAGCTGTTTCGTTAAAGTGCATTAATGCTTCCTCTTGCAGAGAGAAGACCACTGCATGTCTTTCCCTTTTCCTCCCTCCACAACTTTCACGTGGCACCATCTGCATATGCTTCTGCAACTGAAAACCACCAAATTAGGTCACGTGTTGGAGGCATTGGCCATGCATATTAATGCACAATTCCACAGCATTTTAGCAACTGTTTTGAACGTTATTTTCTAATTCATGCAACTCTTTTATAAATTCGTTTTTGAAAATTGCGAAACATATCAAGAAACCTGCAGGTACAATAAAAGCCAAATTTAATGCCAAGTCTTTATAAATATGTGTTCAAACCAATTGAAATTAATAGACACAGCGGCAAGCAAAGCAAATGCATGCATGCCTTAATTTGCTATAAAATATCACTCAATATCGAACTAAAAAAAATAAGATTATTGGATGCAAGCCATGTGTATGTTATGAGCCACGTGTTTACTTTCTTGCATGTTTTTGTCGAGAAAAATTTCAATATGGCAGAAATACGTATGGTCAGGTGTATAAGTGTCATAATATAATTGGTTAATTTTTTTGTTTTTTCAAATTTCTAACTACTTGTATTATTGATCCTTTTGGACTAAGATATTTTTTTTTATTATTTATTTATTTATTCCTTTTTATTTCTTTTATTTATGGAAAGAGAAGTGGGATGTCAATATATGACTGCGATGAGCTAGCGCAGATCGACAGTAATTTTATATAATGATTTTTTAATGCTTACGAGAAGCTCTTAATCAACTACAACTTTTCAATTAGTAGATATATAAGCAAGCTAGTTTGAAAGTTAAGTGCCTGTTTTACTTTAATTTTCTCAGCTTAACTGTCTGACAGTGCTCTCTACAACGTGATTATGTACACTGTTGACCGTCAGCTTAATTAGAATTGTTTGTACTTAATCACATGCATAATCGTAATGACAGGGATGTGATGATAGGGATGCAATTCTAAATTCTAATAGAGTTTGAAGTACCTGATGTGCAAGCCGTGTACGAATCTTTGTTTGACAAAAAAAAAAAAAATATTACTGATAATTATTTACGAATCTTTTGGACAGTCATCAAATATTTGTTGAAATTTCAGTGAATGTTTTACTGCTGATTATTTGTTTGAATACAGGCTTTAATAGTCATTTGCAACTCTATTTGTGGGACATAATAATAGAAATATTTTATTCCAAATTATTGTTCGAGTCCAAATCTGTGGCCAAATTTTACCCATCTAACTTTGTCAACAATTAAGTAAAATTAAAAATACAAAGAAAAAATAAGCTCAACATTCACCGACACACCCAACCCCAACAACACATCGATTGTCAAATAGGATTAGATGGGGTTAAACCCTTTTCTTTTCTTTCTATTTAACTAATCAACATTTGGTTTGGTGATAGTTGTCTCGACATATATGTGGATTAACCATTTATTTTTCAAGCGACTTATGGATAGAGATGCGAGTATGCGTATATATAATGAGTTCAATATTTAATTATGACTTAACTAGGTGGCATAATTTTGTATAAAAACAATATTTTCTTCAAAATGTTCTTCACAATTTATTTGGTGATGCAAGTTGCTGGTAATTATTCTTTCTTGTTTTGGCATGTTGAGAGTGCTTTCAAAATCTTGGCAATGCGATCTTCGGCATGACTACAAAGAAAAGAATTTTGTAGCAGACAATTTAGTGAACTATAATCGTGATTTAGATATACGCATTTTTTACTTTGATAATTCTCTTTCTTGTTCGTTAGTTTTGCTCATGAAAATCGACTTGAGATGTCCCAGTTTAGACTTTTTATTGATTAGTTTTGTTTGAGCTTGTGCTTTTAGCCCCAATTTTCAATATAAAAATATCAAGCTAAGGTTCGTTTTAATGAAGAAAAAAAGATTTATATGTGGATTTAAATAAACAGATAGAAAGGAGTAGTGAAAAAGAAAGTAGAAATGAGGTAGGGAAAAGAAAAAAAAAAAATCTCAAAACAAAAAGCTTCAAATATAATTATTTAATTCTTTGTCCCAAGTTGAAGGTAACATGGCAGTTTCTAATTTCCACGATCGAGCTTCCAAATCAAAAAGATTAAGCACCAGCAGAGACCATGTATTCCTGCAATGTTCTGCAGATTTGCAAAATGAGGGTTGGGGTGGAGTAATTTTTCGGTGTACCCGGCACACCAAATTTTTTTGGTGTACCCTCACTCATAATGGTGAGGGTGCACCAAAAAAATTTGGTGCACCCTCACTTTTTGTACACCAAAAAAATTCTAATGAGTGAGGGTACACCAAAAAAATTTGGTGTACCCGGTACACCTAAAAATTTTTCGTTGGGGTGGGCTATCATTTGTGATTTAACCCTCTTGTACAATTTCTTTTGTTGTAATAAATATCGTAAACGTATATGGTCGGACAGGATTATGAGTTTTCACTCAAGCGTTTGAGTTTGAAATTACCATTCTTAATTGTAATAGTTTCAAATCGTTTTCCTTCTTGAAGTAATAAAAAAAATTAGAAAAATATAAAATCATACGTAGAACTAAAAGAAAAATTATTAAAAACACTATCAAATGGTTACGGGGTGTAAAGTGGGTCCACCGACCCATCGATCGTCACTGATGACGCTATCCGCACAGGAAAGCCTGTAATGACAGCCGTAATCATCACTCATCAGCACGTGTTCATTTTACTCATCCAACTTTAGTTTATTTACTACAATCCTGTCCGTGTGCAATCCCTCTGGACTCTGAAATCGCCTCTTTTTTGGATCACCTGTATAAAGAAAAAAATTTCATTATGATCGAAATATAAATGATATATTACGTATTTTTATATAAATTATGAAAATTTTTATTTTTTAAATTATTAATTTTTTAACACATATATCTTATCATTTGTATAATAATAAATGATGTTTCATCTCATATACCGATCAAATTAAAAAATCACTTCTATATATACACCTGTATATATCTTTCTTCTCAGTACTACGGTCAAGGCCAAAGGGTTTGTACTTTCTTGAAGCATATATAAGTTAAACCGCACGTCGGGAGGTGTTCTGCCAATCTTAACTATCATTTGGTTGCTGAGAAAGGGAGGGAAAATGGGACAGAAAAGCCCCAGTAATGACAACATCAACAGTATCATGAAAGTTGGGTCCATGCGGTCCATTTTCATGCATGCTGATGGGGTTGATAGATTGTTGATGATCTTAGGGCTATTTGGATCCCTTGGTGATGGCTTTTCCACACCGTTGGTTTTGTTGATCACTAGCAAATTGATGAACAATATTGGCGGTTCACCAACTTCAGCTCAGGATGCTTTTCTGCATAACATAAATAAGGTAATTAACTAAATTCTCTCTCTCTTTCTCTCTCTCTCTCTCTCTCTCTGCTTTGTTTGCGGAATCATTTGTTTTCACCTTTCGTATTTTACTTTAATATTGCACATTGATCTCTTTTTATTTATTCAATTTAATGATTAAAAGAAAAATCGAGTGCGAAAATAGTCGCAGAAGGGCAAAGACAAAATTTCTAATTGGGTTTTGGTTTTTGTGGTTGGCAGAATGCAGTGGCGCTGTTGTACTTGGCTTGTGGTTCATTTGTATGCTGTTTCCTAGGTGAGTTTCACCAAATGTTGTTTACTTTTGCTTGTTATCAAAGATTAAATGGAATTATAATTTAGTAATAAATATATATTTTTATTTCTTTGAATTTGTAATTTTGTAGAGGGATATTGCTGGACAAGAACTGGCGAGAGGCAGGCAGCGAGGATGAGAGTACGATATTTGAAAGCAGTTCTAAGGCAAGATGTGGGCTACTTTGATTTACATGTCACAAGCACCTCAGAGGTGATCACAAGTGTCTCTAATGATAGCTTAGTGATTCAAGATGTCCTAAGTGAAAAGGTAATCCCACAAGTTTTCAGTCTGTGTAATTTATTGAGAGTTGTTATCAGCACCTTTCAAAATCGTCATTCTAATAGACGCCCGAGCGAATGATGATTATTTTGTAGTGCTAATTATCGTTACCAGTTTATTCTCATCAATTAATGAAGTTGCATGTTCCAAATTCCACCAGCTACCGAACTTCTTGATGAATTTCTCCATGTTCTCCGGAAGCTACGTGGCGGCTTTTATAATGATGTGGAGGCTAGCAATCGTAGGGTTTCCATTTGTGGTGCTGCTAGTAATTCCCGGTTTAATTTACGGAAGGACTTTGATGGGATTAGCTAGGCAGATTAGGGAAGAGTACAACAAGGCTGGCACCATAGCAGAGCAGGCAATTTCTTCAATCCGCACGGTTTATGCTTTCGTCGGAGAAAACAAAACCATATCGGAATTCTCTGCGGCTCTTCAGGGCTCCGTCAAGTTGGGATTGAGCCAGGGCTTGGCCAAAGGACTGGCCATCGGAAGCAACGGCGTTGTCTTCGCCATTTGGTCTTTCATGTCGTATTATGGAAGCAGAATGGTCATGTACCATGGCGCTCGGGGAGGCACTGTTTTTGCTGTTGGTGCTGCCATCACCGTTGGCGGATTGTAAGAATGCTAAACCCCTTTTTGTATGTTTTTAATGTGGAAAAAATACCCGGTATATTGTTGATTTTTTTCTTTACGATGGAAAATATGCATTGATCGAACCGGTTTAGATTTTTAATCGAAAATAGAACATGAATGGCACTAAATGTGTATTATTTAAAGTGGCACAAAACTGTGAGTAGTATACGACATATTGTATGTTTAGTGTCTCTCATTCTATTTTTAATAAATAATTTGCAAAATGTCTACTCCTACATATTGCTCTTTTTTTAATTTATTATGACAAAACTTCGACAATGTACCATGTACTGTAGTCTGTAAATTAGTAATCTGGTACTTGTTAGGACAAATTTAGAACCTTCCCAAAAATTTGATCTTAAAAATACTGATGCATGCTTTGATTTTCTTCGGTTTTGTTCTTAAACACAAATTCTTAATCTTCCCAATAATATCGATCTTAAGGCATGGTTTTATTGTTTTGGTGAATAGGGCATTAGGTTCTGGACTATCAAACTTGAAGTACTTTTCAGAGGCATGTTCGGCAGCCGAGCGCATAATGGAAGTGATAAGAAGAGTTCCCAAGATCGATTCCGACAACATGGAAGGCGAAATCTTGGAGGATGTGTCCGGTGAAGTTGAATTCAAGCACGTGGAATTCGCATACCCGTCGAGGCCGGAAAGCATTATCTTCAAAGACTTCAACCTGACAGTTCCGGCGGGCAAAACGGTGGCGTTGGTGGGCGGAAGCGGCTCGGGGAAGTCCACGGTGATAGCCCTGTTGCAGCGGTTTTATGATCCGCTCGGAGGCGAGATTCTTCTTGATGGGGTGGCGATAAATAAGCTTCAGCTCAAGTGGCTGCGATCGCAGATGGGTTTGGTGAGCCAAGAGCCTGCTCTATTTGCAACCAGCATTAAGGAGAACATACTTTTTGGGAAAGAAGATGCTGGGATTGAAGAGGTTACTGATGCTGGGAAAGCTGCTAATGCTCATAATTTCGTCTCCCAGTTGCCCCAAGGATACGATACTCAGGTAATTACTTCACTAGTGTAATGACACGTTAACTAGTTTTATTAGTGACAAGCCACTTGTCGACTTTTTCATATTAGAGATTATTATTTTTAACTGTTAATCATAGTTTGACTAATATACCAAAATATCTCATTCTAATTACCAAAAAAAGAAAGGTTTTAGCACCTATCTCAAAATTTAATTTGTTAATTAACAAAAATGAATGACTCTTGTATGGAAGAACTCAAATAATTTTGTTGGAATAAAAATGTTTTTTAGTGTCTCAGGAACATAGGTTGGTACATTAATTATTGTAATACTAGTGTTTGATTTTTTTAAAATATCCAACTACTAATATTATGACGCTTTATGTATCAAACTGTGTTATCAGCACACTTAAATTTTCTTAAATCGTGTGTGACATTTAAACATTCCATATTTTAACCAAATGACAAATTATTGCTTTCCATTTGTTAATCACATAATTCACGATGTCAAAGGTTCTTTCTTTTTCAACAAGATCCTCTCCAGATTCTCTTAGTAAGGATCTCAAGGATCTGTAAATCGTGTCTATTTATCTTATATCATGTGGTGAGTTTTTGTTAGGTACTGTTTGTATTCAATTTTAAATTAAAAAATTTAAAATGATTTCTAACCGTACGATATATAATGAACGAATACAATTCACAGATTCTCGAGATCCTCACAAGGAGGGTCCAGATTCTTGTCCTTTGTTATGTTTGTCGTCAAGTGTGTGGTGGATCAACATAGGAATGCATCTTATTGCTCCTAAACATTGATGATTTTGTCCCCCACTAGGTTATGAAGGTCTTCCTTCAATCGTCCAAAGTTGCAACAGAACTAATCCAATATAGAAGTAGTATTGCATGCGCATCACTATTTGCAGACATCAGTTTGCAACATATACTCGAACAACATGTATTGCTTCTTTGACAATGATGTTTGTGAATGACCACCTGCCTTGCATTTTGTAATCATTAGTCGACACTGCCTTATAAGATACCTTCCGTTTGTTCATGTATGGAGAAGTTTCAAGTTAGAAGTTCCTTCAAATAATCACTATACTAACACTAGCCCTGTAAATAAAAAGACTTATTGTACGCCATGGTGATGACATTTAAACTTGATACAAATATACTACTCTTACCGTACTTTTCATACCATATTTACATCATTTTTTTTTTATAGAGATGAGACCTACATGTGTTGGTTGGCCCTACCTCTATTAAAGAGACAGTACAAATGTAGTAAGTTTAGAATTACTCAACTCGATAACTTCACTGTATATCAATTCGTTATTCATATTTATATTGTTGCAGTGGCGAACCTGATTTTTGTTTCTCTTATAATTATATTAAGGCTTTTTATCCAAAATTTATGTTAAACAATGACCAAAATGACAAAAATATCATGAATTTAATAAACAATGAGCCAAAATGATATGACAAAATTGAACGTATGTTTGTCATTTTATTTTATTTAACTGAGATTTTTCATGGAATTACCAAAGGGAAGTATTATTTGCACTCCAAAATCTCATTCTACACTCCTCACAAGTGTATTTTTCTTTCCTAATATAGAAAGTTTGGAGAATAGAATAAGATTTTTGGAGTGCTAATAACAATTCCCTTACCAAAATGAGTGATGATAGACAAACTCATGGACCAATTCTATTGATTTGAAATCTCAGAGACCAAAGTGAATAGTTACGCCAATCTAAAAAATCATTTTAGGTTAGCTAAAAAGTCATATATTAATTGCTATTTTAGTCTTAGGACAATCTTTTATGAGTAAGTCGATCGAGTACTTTTTATTTTTATTACAATTTATGAAACATGCAGACGCTATTTTTTTTTTACTAGGTTTTGCAAATACTAAAACAAATTAACGTTGTGATTAAACAGGTTGGCGAGCGGGGTGTTCAAATGTCGGGAGGACAGAAACAAAGGATCGCCATTGCACGAGCCATCATCAAGAAGCCTCGTATCCTCCTCCTAGACGAAGCCACCAGCGCACTAGACTCCGAATCCGAACGAGTAGTCCAAGAAGCCCTAGACAAAGCAGCCGTCGGCCGCACCACAATCATCATCGCGCACCGCCTCTCCACCATCCGAAACGCAGACGTGATAGCCGTAGTTCAAAACGGCCAGGTCATGGAAACCGGCTCCCATGACGAGCTCTCCCAACGCGAAAACGGCCACTACACGTCCCTTGTCCGCCTCCAACAAACAGAAAAAGAAAAAGAACCGGAAGAGTTAGGGCATTACGGTGCTTCGTCTTCCATTTCAAAAGACATTCACAGCACAAGCAGCCGTAGGCACAGCACAAGCAGCCGTAGGCTCTCCATGGTGAGTCGTTCGAGTTCTGCGAACTCATCTGCTCAGGGTAGAGCTCCTGATCAAGAGAGTGTTGTAGAGTATGAACATAAGAAACTGCCCGTGCCTTCCTTTAGGAGACTTTTGGCCTTGAACCTTCCGGAGTGGAAACAAGCAGTTATGGGGTGCACGAGTGCGACTCTTTTTGGGGCAGTACAACCGCTGTACGCATTTGCCATGGGTTCCATGGTGTCGGTTTATTTCTTGACGGATCACGACAAGATTAAGGCGAAAACAAGGACTTACTCGCTTTGCTTTCTAGGGTTGGCAATCTTCTCGTTGCTGATCAATGTCAGCCAGCATTACAACTTTGCTTACATGGGAGAGTACTTGACTAAGAGGGTTAGAGAGAGGATGCTTTCAAAGGTACTCACTTTTGAAGTGGGGTGGTTTGATCAGGATGAGAATTCTAGTGGTGCCATTTGCTCTAGACTGGCCAAAGATGCCAATGTGGTACGTATAATCAACATATCAAATTTGTTCACTAATAATTTAGTACGATTGATAATATAGTTTAAGCACATAAACTAATCGCATTCACTAGTTTAAGAGTGTGTCCATTGTAATCCTCATTAGAATCATGTATAGAGTCGCATATTTTATGTTTGTTAAAACTTCCTAAAATAAATGTGTGTAGAATACGACTAATTAATTAATCTAATACAATGTTTCCAATGTATATAAGAGTGGCAAAACTCATATGTAGAAGGAATCACAAAATAGTTACAATAGAAAATTACATTTTTATAATTGCGCAGAAGATTCCAAATTAACTAAATCTATTCTAACAATGTGATTCGAATTTCGAACTTAATTTGAAGTTGAAAAGAAAAATAACACGGGAGAGCTAGTTGGACCGATCTTCTTAGCTATAACAGTGAAAAGTATGAATTCTTTTGAAGATTTAATATGAACAGTGGTTGATTATTTTGTTGCAGGTGAGATCCTTGGTGGGTGATCGAATGGCTCTTGTTGTACAAACCATCTCAGCAGTAACAGTAGCTTGCACAATGGGATTGATCATTACATGGAGACTTGCAATTGTCATGATAGCCGTACAACCCCTCATCATTGTATGCTTCTACACAAGGCGAGTCCTGCTCAAAAGCATGTCCAGGAAGGCCATAAAATCCCAGGAAGAAAGCAGCAAACTCGCCGCGGAAGCAGTCTCCAACCTTCGGACAGTCACGGCCTTCTCATCCCAAGACCGCCTATTGAAAATGCTCGAAAAGGCCCAAGAAGGCCCTCGTCGGGAGAGTATCCGACAGTCGTGGTACGCCGGCATTGGACTCGCTTGTTCCCAAAGCCTCACAACCATCACTTGGGCCTTCGACTTTTGGTACGGAGGCAAGCTTGTTGGCGAGGGCTACGTCAACGCCAAACAACTATTCCAGACCTTCATGATCTTGGTGAGCACAGGCCGGGTCATTGCCGATGCCGGTAGCATGACCACGGACCTCGCCAAGGGCGCAGATGCCGTCGGGTCTGTTTTCGCGGTGTTAGACCGATACACAAAAATTGAGCCTGAAGACCCCGAAGGTCTCGAGTCCAAAGCAATAACGGGTCACATCGAGCTACACGATATACATTTTGCGTACCCCGCTAGGCCCGATGTTATGATCTTCAAAGGCTTCTCAATCAAAATCGAGGCGGGAAAATCAACGGCACTGGTGGGCCAAAGTGGTTCGGGTAAATCAACGATCATTGGATTGATAGAACGGTTTTATGACCCCATTAAAGGAGAAGTAAAAATCGACGGTCGAGATGTGAAGTCGTACCACCTCAAATCGTTGAGAAAACACATAGCGTTGGTCAGTCAAGAGCCAACGTTGTTCGCCGGGACAATACGAGAAAACATTGTGTACGGCGTGTCCGATAAGGTCGACGAGTTGGAGGTGGTGGAAGCTGCGAGCGCGGCCAACGCGCACGATTTCATCGCGGGATTAAAAGACGGATACGACACATCGTGCGGGGATAGAGGAGTGCAGTTGTCCGGAGGACAAAAACAGCGGATTGCCATAGCCAGGGCGATACTTCGAAACCCTGTCGTCTTGTTGTTGGACGAGGCGACCAGCGCGCTCGACAGTCAATCGGAGAAGGTTGTGCAGGACGCGCTAGAGCGCGTGATGGTGGGGAGGACTAGTGTGGTGGTGGCCCACAGGTTGAGTACAATACAGAATTCTGATATGATTGCCGTGCTCGATAAAGGGCAGGTGGTGGAGAAGGGGACCCACTCGTCGCTTTTGGCCAAGGGTCCTACAGGTGCTTACTTCTCATTGGTCAACCTCCAAAGAACCCCACGTCAAGAGGGCACTTAATTGTAATGAAATTACAATTAACCCTCCGTTCTTTTTGTTGTTTTGTTTTGGCCCCATCTGGATGGTGGTTGACGATGATAGTCTAAAATAGTCCCAAAGTATGAAGTGTGCTTAAAGTCTTTTTGTAATAATGAGAACTTTAATGAAAAGCTGGTACTGTTCGCTTTATCTTTTATTTTGTCCGTATTGATAAAACTCAAAGTTTTCAAATTCTTTTCATTAGTTTTCCTTTATAATAATAGTGTTGTATATGTAGGCATTGGGCAAAAAGTATGGACTGGAAAACTAGAAAGGATGTTAAGGCATTGTACAAGTATTGGATAGTGTCAAAGAGATTAATTTTTTTGACCAAATTTGTAAATTATGTGATATGTCTCCAACATGAAATAAACATGTTAATTAGCACTTAAATAATAATCCAATCATCAACCACCATATCATATGATTTACAAAATTTAATTTAAATATATAGTCTCTCTAACATTACCCATTCTCTATTTTTCCAAACTCTGATGTACATTGTTGTCTAGTAGTTAAATTTTCCAAAAGAACATACCCAAGTTTTATGAACTTGATATGGAATTGTTTGATAACTACCTCCACATAACTCTTGACCAAAAAAATAAAATACCTCCATTACCAATACAATTGAAAAAGAAAAAACCGACCCGATTGTTTTAACTTTTTCCACTAAAAGCAAAACATGAAGAGTCTCACAACTGGTTAAACAATGCTTACCACGTATTTCAAGTATCGTCTCCATGTTCTTGTTTACCATTACGGCTTGTACCATTTAACAGTGCAAACAAACTTTGGATTTGTGTTTGGGTTTGGAGTTGGGTAGGGCTTAGACTAATTTTGGGTTTGTGTTTGGGTTTGGTTTGGGTTTGGAGTTGGGTTTGGAGTTGGGTTTGGTTTGGGTTTGGGCTTAGATTAATTCATTAATGTTGTCAGCAGAAAGTTGAGGAAAGTAGTACGAGAGAACATATACCCTCTTCTTGTGTGACCGTGAGGGAGACCTCCCTACATCTCAAGATGCCATCATGGCTTCTCAAACCAATGAAGCTTGAGTGGGTCGAAGATTTGAGGCTCGGTAAAGGCCTTTTACCTTAATTATAAAATAGAATCTGTAAGGTAACACGATAGGGTTAAGTAAAATTCGAGAGTCTATATGCATTTAGTACCTTTTTTGAATTTTCTTTCCCCTCATAGCACTATATATTGGTCTGGAACGCTATGGTAGAATCTCGGAATATAGGCAAGTCTGCCCCCTCTCATGTTTCTGAAAACATGTTCTTTCATGTTTTTCTGTTGATATTATAAACTTTGTTGTTGTTATAGTAACTAGATTAAGCAAATATTTACGAGATTCAAGAGTGTAGTAAAGATGACTACGGAGAATTTTTTAAGTTGCTTAACATTTATAGCAACGGAATAATTAAAAGGAATGGTCTGCAAGTTTTGGCACATGTTACCCCATGCATGTTCAGCACTTAATCAACACTTCTAACGTGCAGGCCCTGTGTGCTTGCTCTTCGAGCTAGGGCAAACTGGACAAAGGATAATTAACCACACATATATCTTTCTGTTCAGTAAACTTTCTTACAAAATATTGTTGCCTCTAGTTTTACCTTTTCCGGTAAACTTTGCCCATCTCAGGTGACTGATTTATTGGGACAGTATCCAGATCTTCTGGAGGAGTTCAATGATTGATTGGAGCGTCGTGAAAATGCCGGTAACTGTAAAAAGAAAACGCCATCACTTTTATGCTGCTTTCTTGTGCTTCTTTGCCTTTTAGATTGTATCTGATTTGATTTAATACGATGATATATATTTTTGTTCTATATATAATTTTCAAACCCTAACCTTGTTTTTCTTCCGTTCATTCATTTTTTCGCAAAATTGCAAGTGTTCTTCCAACAATTTCAGTATGCTAATGTTACTAACCGAGTGTTACAGTCTCTCATGTTTTCGTCGGGCATATACCGCCAGGGATTCATTTTCTGTGAAGGAGTGAAGATGAGGTTGTGCAGTTAAGCTTACTGCGAGGAGTTTTTGAAGTGCTTTCAGATTTCTCACAATTCACAAGGGAATAATTACGAGGAATGATCTACAAACTTTGGTGAGTCTTACATTGTCTGCTTACTTTTTGAGCACAGATTTCATCTTCCTATTTATTAAACTTTCTTTAAAAATATTATGTAAGATAAAAGATTGATTATGAGGGCGAGCATTGACGTAATGAAAAAGTTGGTCCTTTGTGACCAAAAGGTGGTTATAGTTGTAAAAACAGTCTCTTTGCAAAGCAAGAATAAGGCTGCATACGATAGACGTTCCCACTCGACCCTCGCAAAGCGGGGAACCTTAGTGATTTTGGGTCGCCCTTTGTAAAAGTATTGATTACATGGTGGTGTTGTCTCTAGTTTGACATCTTTTTTATGGTAAACTCTGGCCCAAGTCAGGCGACTGATTTATTAGGAAAGTATCCAGATCTTCTGGAGGAGTTTAATGATCTCTTGAACCGTTGTGAGAAATGAGAATGTAGTTACGTGTCAAAAGTGTCGTCACCTTAAGTTGCTTGCTTGTGGTTCTTCCTCCTTTATAGATTTTATCGGATTAGGCAACATAACTAAGCATTTGACGAAATTTCATTACTAGTGAAAATCACTACAAAAAAAATGAGCACTGCACACAAAAAATTATATGTGCCTTTTGAGGCCAAAAAGCACCAACATTTGTGCTCATAGACCAATAGCAACAGTGCAGCAACTAAGTTTGTATCTGTGCCCTCTATGGGCGTCACCATTACTTATAGCACACAATATGATGTTTTGTGCCCAAAGCTAAGCACAAATACAACCCTTATTGTGTCTTTCCTCTAATAAAGGCTACTGAATGTATGGTGTAAGATGGGCACAATTGCTATTTTAAAGGCTTAGATTGCTGTATAAATGTTAAAGCAAGGGCACAACTTTAAAATTGTGCCACTATTATATTTTAATAAATACAATAAAACTCCAGCACAATTAAAAATTTGTGGCATAATTGGATATTTTTATTTAAACATGGAAATCATCAGGTTGCTCATAGAACCTAATTTCCACCTAAATTTAGAAACTTACAAATCATCCATTACAAACTAAACATAAATCAACATTAGCACTAAAATAGTGAAGTTAATATATTACATAACCCATGTTCTCGGCTAAGACCGATTCATGCAACCTAACAATACAACCCATCCAAATGTTAAACCAAAAAATACATGTTATCCTATGCTGGACATACCCGGGATTCTCTATATACAACAAAATATAACATATCCAAGCTTGTATCCCCAAGTCAAATGTACTAATGGTTAAACTAGCAATATATAAACAAAATACACATCTACAAGGGCTGCTTGATGACAACTAACCAGTATTCTCCCTTTGGCAGTCCTCATGCATCATAGCACTAGAAATTGGAGGTCCACACTGCACATTCTTGTCATTTCCACCTTCGAAACGCGTTGAAATCTGAGCGTGTGAGCTTACATGGAAAAGAAAACAATGTTAAATATCCTAGGTGCTCCATTTATAATTATTCTCTATTTCTATATATTTAAACTACCAATTATCAGCACAAATATTTCATTTCCTTGCAACTACCACAACTACATATAAAACATACTTGATAGAGCATGTAATTGCTTTAACGTCTTTATCAAAAAATTCGTTGGTTAGGAAATGCAGAGTGTTGCAATGGAAACATGAAGACCGAATACAGGAGTGTGAATTCAGTGTGCCGTATGCTATATCAATGTTAACATTTCATTTTTACTTAAAATAGCCCCAAAGATTATATAATAATATAGAACTCACCAAACCACCAAACCACTTACCCTAACAAAAAAATGCTGAGAATAAACATGTGTCAATATGTAGCTAAAGGGAGACATAAACTGCAAATCAACAGTGACTAAAAACAAAATCTCATAGACCAACCATACATAAACATGCAGCAAAAAGAAAAAAAAATGTCGGAAAAACTGACCTTTAATTGTGATTCTAACGAAAACAGCGAGGTTGATTGAATCTACAGATCATGCGCAACCCTCTCCTAAAACCAAAGCAAACGCAAGATAAGCTAACCACAATAAACTCTTTTACCACAATTCTTAGCCTGCAGGTATGAATAACGGTTAGAATTCACATGTTATAGTAAACAGAAATATACTCTCATTCTGCTAAATTGTGAACTGAGAAAAACAAATGCCTAGATGTAGGAAAAGATTTATAAGATTTTAAAAAATGCAAAAAAAAAAAGGGTAATCATCCTCTTATAAATGTTTTATTATACTTTGTACCCGACCAAACATTGCATCTGTGTGTTAAAAAACATAAGGATAGAACTTGAAGTGTTCTTAAAACGGAAACCCAATTGCTTGATGTTTCGAGGCTTCCAACTCAGTAGTCATTGCAGCAAATTTGGAAATGAAACAACGACATCTTTCGAACCACAGATATTATGAATTCTCTATAACTGGTGCAAACTTCCCTATATAAATAATAAAGACAAATGCATAATCTTGAGTACCTTGTATACAGTTCCAACCCATGTTGCCAAAATCCTAAATTTCACAACCAAATAATCACAAAATTTCCTCAAAACACCAAAAGTTCAAACTAATAAGATTTGAAAATTCGAAACAATCCACCTTGTGGATTTGCAGATTATCAATCAAGTTTTGATGTCCTGATTCCCTTTAGCATCTGTTTCTGTCAGCAACCATGGAGAGCAAGAGAGAGCTTGAAATTCTCTGTTTAAAAAAAATATATATAAAAAGATGCTCTTTTATGCATTTTGGCAACATTGTTATAAATAAGATGTTGAAATTTAAGAGCATTATGTAAAAGATATTAAAAAAAATTAAAAAATTAAAAACCCCATCTATTATGATCTCTGCATACCCCTCCTGTCTCGTAGGAGAAGCTGATGAAAAGTGGCAGTAGAATCAAGCAACCAAGTTATGAAATACAAACTTAAAATTTACCTATTTACTGTGTCTAATGAACCTGTGAAATCAAATAGTTAAACCCTAAAATGCACCATTGCAAATAGCATAAGAAAATTGAAATTAACCCTAAAGAAATTGGGAGAGAAGAATATGAAGGGAATACCTTTCGGCCCTTTGAGTTATTGGAAAAATACCCAACAGAGCAAAAGCCTCCAACTCCAAAGACTGTTGTGGGATTTGGAAGGGAGCAAGCGAGAGAGAAAATATCAGAAGAAATAAGGCAAGAGAGGGGGAACCAAAAGGGGGAAGAAGAAGCAACAAATGCGAAGATGAGGAAGAAGAAATAAGGGGGAAAAAGGACGACTGAAATTAAGTACGCAACCATATACTTATAATAGCAACTAATCAAATAGAACTAAAAAAATATGGAGGAATCATATCAGTCACACTTACAAAGTATTGAAAGATATCGAGCAACAAAGTCAGTCTCACAGTTAAGTTCAATAATAGCAGCCTTGTTCTCATTCTGAGCTAGAGCCAGCAAGCCCTCAGCAGCCATCTGAGATGACTTTTTCGACGCCAAAACCTTCCTTCTCCTCCTCAATTCCTTCTGAGCAGCCTCTGCATTTCTTTAAACCAATTTTTTTGAAGCATCACTAAGTTTGACACCTGAATTGTAATCAAAGAAACCATGTTAATTATGGTAGGAACAAAATAAGATTCATTAATATGATTCTCTACATTAATATGATTCATTACATGAAAATGAGAAGAAAATTGGAACTTTACACACAAAAATTAAAAGAGCCATGTTCAAAAGAGTTTTCTAATTATCTTGAGGAGAGGAGGTCACCTAACATGACCAAAAACAATATTTCTTTTACTAAAGCTATAAACATCAATTTCTATCTGACAAGAAATCTTAAATTACATGGATAATATTTATGGTTATAAACTGAAAACACAACCTGACGTGATCCATTCGTTGATAATGCACCAATTTGAAAAGCAACCACACACCTATGGTTATATTTTCTCTCCCTGTTCACAGACAACATAAACCCATTTGTTAGTGACTCAAATAAATAACATAGAGGATGAACTAAAGCTATAAAGGAAGACCACCTTCGACCTTATGAACATATCGAGGTAGAATTTCACATAATAAAAAAAACCCTAATTTAGAAATTACCTAATCTTTTGCAGGATGAGGGTATGGTAGTGTTTTCGACGGCGGTGATGTGGCCGCGGTGGTCACGACGGCAGTGATGGGGTGACAATGGTGAATCGTGATGGTCTGAGCTGCATAACAGCGAACACAAACAAAATCCCCAAAAATAACAAAAAGGAAATTTGAACACAAAATCCATTTGTAAATCCAAAATCACAAAAAAGAAATTCAAACAAAACAAAAAAGAAATTAAGAGAGAAACGGAGGAGAGAGAGAGATCAGAGTACCGTTAGTTAAAGAGTGGACGGCGTCAGTTCTCGGAGCACTGTAATCCCAGAAGATCTCTTCCGCCGTTGGCGGACTCGAGCCCATCTCCCTGTTCCTCTCCTTCATCTCACCGAAGCTCTCGAGTTATAGAAATGGAGACCAGTTTGTGTGGTTTTGGTTTTAGGAAGCAGGAGCCGATGCTATTCCAGAGATGGTGTTGTGGCTGCTAGGGTTTGAGAAGGACAGAAACAGGAAGAGTGAGAGATGAGAGAGCGCTCACTTAGCCAGGAGATGAGAGAGTGCACGCGTGTAACCCAGTAATCCGTGCTAAACCAAACGGACAAAATTACCCTTCGAACTGTTAAGAATTACCCTCCCAACCCAGCCTCATTTGGCTGGTATTGTTGTAAATAGCATGAAATCCAGTGGCTCCGTGCTAAACCATATGGACAAAATCACCCTCTGAACTTTTGAGAATTACCCTCCCAACCCAGTGTATGGCTGGGCACCCAAATCCCACAGACAAAATTACCCTCCTATCGTTTCATAATTACCCTCCAACCCAGCCACATAGCAGATGGCTTTCTTGCAAATAAGGTGAAATCAAGGGGTATTTTCTTGACTGTAGCCATGAACAGGCCAATTCCCCTCCAACTTTAGAATAGATAATGTCTCATAACCTTTGTGTTGCCACGCTGTGAATTCACTGAATTCTGCGGTATGAAGCGGACGAGAAACATAATTATAACCTAAAAAAATATATACTAGGAGTAAATCTACAAGGGCTAATTAGAAAGAAAACATTATTATATTGGAATACGACATAAGTTGATAAAAGGACCCAAGAGGAGTCCAGCATAGCATAAGATAGTTATATTTTCATAGTACACCAGTGAAATATAACATAATACAAAATATATTAATTGTCCTCGTCATCGCTGCTTAAAATCTCAACGGTAACATTCTGCATATTTCGTGAGCTCAACTGTGGGACAGACAGACCTCTAGGACGAATTTGTGCTTGATAAGTGCGTGGTTCTTCAATAATAACGACAGAATTGGTAGACTGTTCAGTTGTTGTTTCAGCAGAAACCAAATTGACAGGATATTGTTCTGTCCTACCTGGGTTTGCCCATGCTGGCAATACACGTCCTTGAGGTGCGCGTACGCATCCGTTATTGAAGAGTAATGCGTAGCCAAGGCAACCATCAACAAAAGTAGTAAGAATGTACTGATTATTAAAAGGACGAGGCATGCGCCCGGCATTAACAGGTTGTCGTGGACGTTGAACTGGAGGATTCATTGTGGAATTTTCTGTTGTAATGTTGGAAGCAATATACGAATGTGATGATGGAGATTCAGTTCCAATTCTAACTCCACGACGTCGCCTGTCCGCCATTGTCAATGATGTAAAACTTGCTCAAATTCAAAAGAAACATATGTGTATGAAGCAACCTTCTTAATTTCCATATACAAATTAGTAAGGGAGTGTGTGGACGTTTTATAGTAGAATAAAGGCACAAATCCATAATTGTGCCAACATATTCTTTTGCTATAGAGTATTTATTATTTATTAATATTTACTGGACACAATTTCTAACATTTGTGTCAGAAAAGAGGAATTTATAATTATTAAAATATATTCTCTATTTGAAGACCCAATGAGAAGTAGAGTGATTTATTATTTATTAATATTTAGCGGACACAATTTCTATCATTAGTGTCATAAAAAGGAATCTACAATTATTAACTCATTTGTCTATCTGAAGACCAACTAACTTTTGCACAGAGACCAACCCTAAGGGCACAATTGTTGGTTATGTGTCACTGCAGGTAGGACTTTAAAACAAAAAACCATATCACCAAGTATAAAAAACAAACCTGCAAGAAGATAACAATCCAAAAAGCAATTCAAAAAGATACGAATCTAACAAACATTCATTGCACCTGGAAATGATCCTTTGTAAATCTAAAACATGCCACTTAGTACTATGGTGTAGTGGTATTCTTCTTTACTTGTAAGTGAGAGATCTGAGGTTCAGCTTTCGGGAAAAACAAATTTGAACAACATTATTGCTAACTTATTTTGAGGCTAAAATATTGCACGGTAATAAACAGCTTCATACCATTATTTACCACAATTTTATAAATTTTAATTATTGGTGTGCTAGTGGAGGTAAAGACAAACGAGAGAGAACATATAGTGCCTTTGACAAATAATTTTTATAGACACAAAATATTTTTTGTGCCCATTTTCAGTAAAAAAGTTGTCATGTGATCCCACTCGACACGATTTCCGTGCCCATTACTGTTTTGTGTCTGCTTTTTTTAACATTGGGCACAATAGATGGTGTCCTCTATGGAATGGGAATTGTTTAAGCTTTTTGGTAGTCAAACTGACACAAAATTCTCAATTGTGCCCTTTATTTTGTACCCAAAGCTCATTTTTCTTGTAGTGAATGTGCAACTTTCACAACGACTGTGACAAAATATCAGCGTTTTCCTTAGACAAATCCAAAATAACAATTGATAGCCATGTTTACAAATTATTCCCAGACTAATTGCATATATAGTCATGTTATTTATTCGATAGAAATTTATTGGGATCGATACTCACGTGAAAATGTGTTCTATTTATTTGATAGTCATGTTTACAAATCATTCCTGGACATGATCTGGACATGTATCGAACACAAGAAAAAGACATAACGGAGTGTTACAGAGAGGTAATTAAACATAAGTAATTTTCACTACTTGTGTTTGATGACATTAATCAAATTTTGTTACAAAATCTTTTACCGTTTTCTTTTTAAATAGGGTAGTGCTATCTACATATTTTTTTTTTTTTACTTTCCATACGCTCTTCTTGAGCTCTGGCTGTTAAATTAAATGAATTTAAAAAGTTCAAATGACATAAATTAACAAGGGTGTATGTATAAGTAAAACGCGGTGTATAGCATCATCCCTTAAATATATTCATGTTGAAGCATATATTCCATGCATTAGCGGAAGCCTCGTGAAGTTAAACCAACATTATATCAAGGGTAATTTGTTTGAGGCACAAAAAAATTTCAATGTTAGGATTATGTTAACTAACATTTTGTGTTTTTATAAAAACAAAAAAACAAGAACGTGTTAACGTAAAAAAGAGGTGTGCGTAAAACACTTATGTTATCAGTGGCGAAGCCAGAAATTTTCGAAGGGAGAGGCGGGATTTCAAAGGGTAAAAGGTCCTAAAAAATTTAGACAACCAAATAGTGGATAATATTAATGTCTGTTATAATCCGTACTTATCAAATGACCAAAATGCCCCTGGGGATGGCGTCTTGAAAAAATATGTGAGTTGTGACTTTTGGGAAGAGCAAAATGATAAAATGTTGTCATATTTGATAATCATTGATTCTCTACTGCACATTTCAAGAATGATCAGGAGAAAGCTGCTACGCCTATTATTTTTTAATTCCAATTTATAGGGAGAAGCACTTGTTATACTTGGTCATTTACTGATTTGAATTCCTTGTACAATTTGTTGTATAAACCAAATTCTATATGTATTAGTCCTATATATAGTTCTTTTAAACACCAAAGTGCTCCCAAATCTTATATGGCTTAAGATCATAAATTCGTGAATTTCATGATAAGAACTAATTAATAAAAAAATCCAGATTAAAATAAACAAAAAAGAGCGAGGAATAAAAAGAAAAATTTAGCACAATAATGCCTAAATAATAATAAATTGATTATTTCTGCTGCTTTTTTTTTTAACTGTTTTACTTAGGGATGCGCTGCACCTTTGCTCTAATTGGAGGTTGAAAAGCAAAAGGTCCCAGAGAGGAGAGTACGTGTCTCGTACATGTCTCATCTCTAATTACGTCCACCAACTTAACCACAACTTAACACTGTTAAATTTAATATATAAAAATAAAATAAAAACCCACCACCGGAGAGTCATGGCCTTCTTCGTTCCCTCCAATACCACGACCTCCTTAGCCCCAATCCAACACATCAGCCATGACCTAGCCTCCTCTGATCAGGTATCATGGTCGTCCTTGGTGGCGTCAATCTCGTCGGTTTCAGTCAGTCAGAAGATTGTGGAAGAGAGACAGCAGCAGCAGCAGAACCAGAACTGGACAGCAACAGCAGCAGAACCAGTCGGGTTTTCCGGCGAGGGGAGGGGCTGAACCACTATCCAGGCGTGTTTTTCCGGCGAAGGGAGGGGTGGCCACCAGTCCTCGCCCTTATGTGGCTTTGCCATTGTTTGTTATCTTGTAGGAAGTTAATTTTCAAATAAAATTGAATGCTCGGGAGAAAGTTGGCAAGAAGAGAACAAATAAGCTTATCCACTTTCATTCTCCAGTTTCCAGTTGTGGATGGGCCTTAATCTTAGTTTCTTTCTTTGTATTAAATAACATAATTGTTTTTTTTATTTATTATTGATAAGCAACTTAAAGTGCGTTTGTTGTAGCGCTTATCAATTATTTCTCAGTCTGACACTGCTTCTAATTCCGATTCCGGTTCCCATCTCGAATCGAGGTCTTTGTTCATGATTCAGGGTTGGGGACGAGGAGAGATGGAGAGAACGCAAGCAGAGAGGAGGGTAGAGGACGCGAGTAGAAAGCGATCGAAGGGATTCGCTACTCCCATGGTTCGTGACGTTTCTCGCCAAGACCGTCTAGCACGATCCTTTGCTTTGGTATCGCTATGCTTAAAAAAAAAAAAAATGTGAGAATAAATTTATTTTCGTCGCTTCACGTACTGATTTGATACTGAGGTGTTTTATAAAATGTGAGTATAAAAAATAAAAAATTAATGAAAATAACTTGAAAACTTTGAGTTTTAATGATAAAAATAAAATAAAAGATAAAGTGAATAGTACCAGGATTGACTTTTTAGTGTAAAAATATGGTTTTTCGTTAAAATGAACAATACCGCAGGCTTTTCGTTAAAACTCTCTATAAAAAAAAAGCTAAGTTTAAAACGATGTTTGGTACACACTTAAAAACAGCTTATTTTCACATTTTTGGATGAAAAAAGCTGAAAATGTGGGTTGGTTTGGTATTGTTGGGCTTTGAAAAAAAACTGTTTCTGGTGTGATGTGGGAATAAACTGATTTTTGCTACTTCACATTTTCATTTTTTTGCACCAAAAACTGTGAAAATAAGTTGTTTTTAAGTATTTACCAAATATTTTTTTGAGCTCAACTTTTTTATATACCCACTTTTTATAAAAACATCTCAGTACTAAACTAGTACTTAGTGACTGCGAATCTAGCTTACTCCCACTAAAGCTAGTTTGTGAAGTAACAAACATGAGACTGGACTAACTATTAGCTTAGTCTAGTCCAATAAGGGCTAGTGAAGGAAAACAAACACACCCTTAATTTCTTTTTTGATAAGACGATATTGAATGGGTGAATTGACACATTGTTATGGTTAACTGACCTAATCTAATTCCGCTTTTAACACCTTTTTTTTTTTTTTTTTTTTTCATATTTACTCGTTGTAGACCCTACGCTTTAAAGACGTTAGGAATGAATCAAAGTCATGAAACTAATATTTATGTGTATTTAAAAATTTAAATCTCACAACTCCTCCCCATTGTTTTCTTCTCTTTTGTCACTGTCATCTAGGCTCTCCTTTTTGCATAGTTTACTGTGGTTACTTTTGTACATGAAGTTGACAGTACCACCACGATACCACTTGGGAGGAAGGAGCCACCTTTTTGTGTACTTGCGTTCAGAAAACTTGTGCGGTTTCAGGTTTACGATTCCTCCTGAAACACATTGCAAACACTACAAAAATTTAGGGTTGGTTTGATATTATTGTACTTTAAAAAATAATTATTTTTGTTGTGCTATGAGAATAAGTATTTGTGAAATAAAATAGCAGAATATTTGGTAAACATTTTTGTAAAAGTGCTTTTGAAAAAAAAACAGTATTATATTGTTTGATAAACTTTTATGTAAAACAGATGTGAAAAAAAACTGGTTTTTCAAAGTTTGGTTTTGCAGCTTTGTGTTTTTGGCTTTTTTTCACCCAAAATTGTGAAAAATAAAAGCTAAAGCTGAATGTTTACCAAACATAAAAAAAACTCCCAACTTTTTTTGATAGCCATTTTTTTTAGAATTACCTCAATATTAAACTAGGGCTTAAAGTGCCGGAACACAGCTAGCTATATCAAGTGTAATAATATAAATAAAGGTAAATTTGAAAAATAAATTTAATTAATTATATTATGACATTTGTTGTACCGAATTATGTTCTTGACACATTGAAAAACTTATATGAGAAAACAAACAAAACAAGTAAAATACAAAACCAAGACACACGAAAAAGGGGGGAGACTGTGCCAGATTTCGGCCCAATTTACCTTTTTGCTAATTTGACCAAAGTCTAGGGTTTTGTAATAAAACTATGGATTAAGTGCCGACCGATATCTTTTACGTTTATTTGCAATTATAGAGTAATTGCAAATGACCAATACAACTTCAAAGATGTGGTACATCAACATCATCTAGAAAATGAGGTCGATTTCTAGTCGCATAATATATTGAGCTTAATAATATAGTCACAAGAGTACTAACTATAGCAGAGCCAGAATTTCTTATTTCGAAATATCAAACATAAGATGTCGAGATTAATAATATACATATCAAACTCAATGTTGTAAACTTATTTTTTTTTCAAGAATTTGAGTACTAACAGAAGACTTGATGTAAAACCGAGTACATTAATATTCTATGATTTTTGCAATCATCCCGTTTAATTAGATAGAGCTTGAGGCCCTGTTTGGCAAATCGGATAAAGGATCGGATAGGATTAGTTATACGGACCCGGGTGTTTGACGTTCACTCGTACTAAATAAGCACCGGATTAATTAACCGGTCGGATAGGATAATACGATATACACCCGCTTAATAAAACCAACCAAAACGTCCGGATTATTTAGTTGGGGAAGAAGAATATGGGAGAGAAAGGGAGGGAGTTTGGGGGGTGTGGCGGAGAGAGTTGGGGAACAATTATTTGGGATTCTTCTACCGTCGGGGAAGAAGAAGGGAGAGAGAGGGAGGGTGTTTGGGGGGTGCGGAGAGACCTGGGAACAAAAAAATGATTTCATTTAAATTTTTTTTTTTTTTTTAAAGTTTGATGCCTCCTATATAGTATAATATCAAACACAGTATAAATAATACGGTCACTAGTCCGATACTGCACCAAACACCCGACTAATTTAGTCAGTACTATCCGGTGACTATTTATCCTATCCGACAGAAATAGTCAGTCCGAGCTGCCAAACGAGGCCTGATTGTTGTTGTTGTAAGAATTTGGGAACCAAAGTAGGGCAACTTTCTAGTAACAATTAACATGTACTTTCGAGATAATATAATCATGGGCTAAAATTGTCCAAACCCGGCCCATAAACCGATCCAAAATGAACGAAATAGCTAAATATAAGAAGACTTATTATATTAATACCCCCACATACTTAATATACTTCATATTTATTTATTTTTAATTAAAAATGATCTTACTACACCTCACATACTTTTCCAAAATACCCTCACACCCCACATTTCCAACATACACTTTACATTTTCTATGTACACTCCACATTTTCTACACATCCCACATTCTTCAAATCTTATAATATTCATTTTTAATTTTTATAAATTAAATCGACTTTGGAGTAAAACTATAACATCATGTGTGATTGATGTGGAGAGAAGAAAATAGTCACTTGAGTGGCGCCAATTGAACGGAATGAGTTATATTGCAGTAATTAACCATTGAATGGAATAAGTTATGTTACAGTAATTCATCATAGAAAATAGTGAGAACTTCTTAAGAGATAAGCCTTCAGATAATCGGGTTTCTGGGAATTGTAAATAAATATTAAGCTTAAATCAATTAATAATAGGCTTGGGTGGTATTGTTTCTTGGGAAATCACAAGCAGATATGTGGGACTAATCTCCTTTGAAATCAAAATCAGAGAATAAAATAATGCAGATAGTTTGGTTAGGATTTTGTTTAATAATGAATAGTGAGAGGTTTTGATAGTTGAAAAAGATAAATATTAGGTTAAAAGTGATTTGGGGTGTGTTTAGAAAATTTTTATTTTTTATAAAACCTAATAAGATCGAAATTATCATTGCATAATATGATACATAAATCATTTAATATTAAATTTTAATGTCGAATGTGCGTTCAACTTTTTGTAGAATGTCAATAAAAAAATCCATATAAGAAGAGGAAATTTTATTTATTATTATTTTTTACATATTTAATTTGGCAAGTGGAGGCTCGGATGGGAAGAGAAAACCCCAAAACACAAGGCATTCCATTTCCCTTCACATTTTTCGAATTTTGTCTTCCGTTTATTTCCTTCCTCCGCACTTCCACGGTTTCTCCTCTCACCAAAAATAAAAACCAAAAATCTCTCCCTTCTCTTCTCTCTCTCACAAAATCCACTTCCTAACGTAACACAAGAAGCAGAAGCAGAAAGCAGAAGCAGAAAGCAGGAAGCAGCAGTTAATCAGATACCTCAAAAACCATTCTATCTCTCTTTTTTTGGTTTAATTTGTCTCTTTCTCTCTCTTCCTCCTGTGCGCGATCAAAGATCTGTTGCTGAAAAGTAAGTCTTCGACGGTTGCTTGAGGCAAATGGCTGTTTTTTTGTTTTAATTTTTTTAATTCTCTGTATTTTTCTGATTTGCGATTTTTGTTTTTGACAGGGATGAAGAGAGTAAGAGATGATGTGTTCGGCGGCGCTCAATTGAAGCGGCCCTCCGGTTCGTCGCGCGGGGACTCGTAAGTCTCGTGATTTATTCATCACTCTTCAATTGCATGATTTGCTTTATGTTTTGTTTGGTTTGTGAGAATTTAATTTTGCCCGTGTCAGTGTATCGGTGCGCGATTTCGGTTCTCTTGCCCTTGATTGTTAATATTAGTGTAATTTGATCGTTGTTGTCGAATTGCGTCGTAGTTTTGTACCTGCTGTGGATTGGATTGGTTGTGCTTGATCGTGAAATTTCTTCAATTTGTTTAGGGTTTGTTGTTTGTTAGAGTTGAATTGAGTAGTAATGCGGTTTTTAGAGGTAAAGTTGAGAGCTTTCTGAAAATTTTGTTAGGTATGTTGTTTTCAGCGGATACGATATGCTTTTAGGAAGACTAAATCTTCTGATGAATGTTAATATAGTTTTATGTTTGGGGCTTAAGATCAATGCGGTAGATGCAGTGTTGATGAAAATAGTACCGGAGAATGATGATTATCTTTGTTTTCTGGAAGTACGTTCTCTTTGGTTGTTGCAGCTAATTGGATTTAGAAAAAAAGTTATCAGGAGCATATGCGTAAGAGGAAGGAGTAATTATGCTTGGGTTTATGATGTTTCATGAATTTGACAGTATTTATTTTATGTTGAATTGATGATCATTTTCTGGATGTGGGGCAACAGGCAATCCCAGATACCAGGGGGAGGAGGTGGAGGAGGGGGCGTTGGAGTAGGTGGAGGTGGGCCGATTGGAGGAGTAGGAGGTGCTTCACAGAAATTGACCACCAATGATGCTCTAACCTATCTCAAAGAAGTGAAGGACATGTTTCTAGACCAAAGAGAAAAATACGATACATTTCTTGAGGTCATGAAAGATTTCAAGGCTCAAAGGTATCTGAATGTACCCATTATTATTCTTTTTTCCACTTGTAATTCCTCCTAGTTGATTTTTCAGCTGATGGATTCTGTTTTTGTCTATTTCAGAACCGACACAGCAGGTGTCATTGCAAGAGTAAAGGAATTATTTAAAGGGCATAACAACTTAATTTTGGGCTTTAATACCTTCTTGCCGAAGGGTTATGAGATAACCCTTGATGAAGATGAGACTCCACCAAAAAAGACAGTTGAGTTTGAGGAAGCTATCAGCTTTGTAAACAAGATAAAGGTGAATATGCTTAATTTTATCCTAATCACAAGTGTAAACATTTATTATTTTCTGTTTGATTGATGGAGTTCTGTCCTACAGAAACGTTTCCAAAATGATGATCATGTCTATAAATCATTCCTGGACATACTAAACATGTATCGAAAGGAGCACAAGGATATAAATGAAGTTTACAGTGAGGTAAATATACACAATTTTTCACATTTGGTGTTCGATGATGAAGTATTGGCTGTTACAAGCTATTTCTATTTATTTTAGAAAATATTCCTCCCTACGTTCTTAGTAATTTAAATTAATTTCCAGGTTGCTGCTCTTTTTGATGAGCATCCAGATTTGCTTGATGAGTTCACCAGATTTTTACCAGATGCATCAGCAGCAGCTTCAGCACATCAAGCTCAATACGGCCACAATTCATTTCCCCGTTTCAATGAGCGAAGCTCTGCTACACCCACATTTCGGCCAATGCATATGGAGAAGGTAATTACAAAATTCTTTCTATTATGATTTTAACGGTTTCTTGTTTAAGTTAGTGATTTGTAATGGGGTGCTGGTCTCTTTTCACAGCAACGTAGGAGGGATAGGATCATGACACCCCATGCTGATCGCGATCTTAGTGTTGATCGTCCTGAGCTCGACGATGACAAAGGAATGGTGAAAGTTCCGAAGGAGCACAGAAAGCGTAGTGAAAAGGAGAATAGGGATAGAAGAAATCGGGATGATGATGATAGAGAATTAGAGAATGATAACAATAGGGACTACAAATTACAGCGTTTTCCTGACAAAAGAAAACCCTCCAGGAAGGTTGAAGGTTTTGGTGTGACTGCTAACTTCGCTCCTTATGATGACAAAGACTCCTTAAAGAGTGAGTTTATGATGGAACTGTTTCAGTTATATACATTCATGGACCTTAAATGTGTTGCATTTAGGTAGTGTTGTTTTATTCTCTGGTTTGTTAAATGGAATAAGCAGTTGTAATTTGTTTTGAGATTACAATATCCGTGTTTGTCAACATTGATACGATTTTAGGTTATGGAACTAACGAAAATGCACTTTGCTTGATTAGTTTTAGCGTTAGTGTAAATTCTACCAGGAGAAAGAGACGCAATTTCTGGTACTTGGTCTAAAAGTCTGTCGTTAGAGATGTGTTAATTGAATATTCATTTAATCCACAATGTGCCTTGTTTAGCCGTTCAGTATTAGGAAAACCTGAACTTTTTGTATCACATTACTTGATTTTGAAATCCTTGGGAAATGGATGCAGCTTTTTTGGCTTACATTCATCATTTTTGGGAACTTCATTGTTGTTTTTTAAAGATCTATAGTTTCAGTTCTTGTGTTATTACTTCAGTGTTGCTTATGGTCTCTCATTTTTATGTCAGGCATGTACAGCCAGGGATTCATTTTCTGTGAGAAGGTGAAGGAGAGGTTGTGTAGTCAAGATGACTACCAGGCATTTTTGAAGTTGCTTAACATTTATAGCAACGGAATTATTAAAAGGAATGATCTGCAAGGTTTGGTACGTGCTACTCCATGTTCAGCAGTTAGTCAACACTTCTTAAGTCGAGCATTGTGTGCTTTCTCTTTGAGCCAGGGGAAACTGGACGAAGGACACTTCTTGATAACCACATATTTATCTATCTATTCTATGAACTTCCTTAAAAAATGCTATTGCCTCTAGTTTGACTTTTTCCATTAAACTTTGCCCATCTCAGGTGACTGATTTATTGGGAAAGTATTCAGATCTTATGGAGGAGTTTAATGATTTTTTGGAGCGTTGCGAGAATATAGGTAACTAAAAAAAATGCCATCAATTTTGAGCTGCTTTCTTGTGCGTTGTCATCTTTTAAATTGTATCTGATGGTATTTGTCCTTGGCACTTGCAGATGGGTTCCTTGCTGGTGTTATGAGTAGAAGTATGTGTATTAGTCCTCCATTGGTCTCTTTTTCATAGGATACTAAGTTATCAGTTTCTGTACTATCTGCATTTGGAAGAACAATTAATCTTCCGCATTTCATAATTTGAGCTATCATATGGTTTCTCATTTCTCTGGAATTTTTGCTTGCTTCTGTAATTAGAGAATCCTGACTGGTAGACTGTTGATTGCAGAATCTCTGAGTAGTGATGGTCCTGTTCCTTCATCTAGATCGCTGAAGGTAGAGGACAAAGATAAAGAGCCAAAGCGTGAAATGGAGGGAGCTAAAGAAAAGGAAAGATACAGGGAGAAGTATTGGGCAAAATCTATTCAAGAGCTTGACCTCTCTAACTGTGAACGTTGTACTCCAAGCTATCGGCTTCTGCCTGAAGACGTACGACTTAACATTCTGTACTTAATTTAGTAACATTGTCTGATGCTCAACTTATTGTTGCTTGTCACCTTGCAGTATCCAATACCTTCAGCAAGCCAGAGATCAGAACTTGGTGCTCAGGTTCTGAATGACCATTGGGTATCTGTGACTTCAGGAAGTGAAGATTACTCTTTCAAACATATGCGCAGAAATCAGTATGAAGAAAGTCTGTTCAGATGTGAGGATGATAGGTAATGTTAAGGCTGTTGAGTATCATTTTTACTTTTGGTGTACAAGTGTGCTTGCATGATCGTATGGATGGATAGAGGTCCCAGTAGGTTCTGCGGATCACTATTGAATCATTGATATAATAGCATTTCCTTTACAGCACATGCTAGTTCATTATTGATAACTTATGTTGGCTTTCATTTTGGAAAGTTTAGGTTTGAGTTGGATATGTTGTTAGAGTCGGTGAGCTCAACTGCTAAGCGAGCAGAGGAACTCTTGAACAGCATCAACGAAAATAAGATCAGCATGGAAACTGGAATCCGTATTGAAGACCACTTCACTGGTCTGTATCTGTAAACTGATTGAGAAGCAATTAAATGTCAAGTATCTATTCTGGTATTTGAGCTTTTTTAACTGCATTGACCTTTGTCATTTATTTGTTTTATTGCAGCTTTAAACTTAAGGTGCATTGAACGTTTATATGGTGACCATGGTCTTGATGTGATGGACATACTGCGGAAAAATCCAACTCTGGCTTTGCCTGTTGTATTAACTCGCCTGAAGCAGAAACAAGATGAATGGACAAGGTGTAGATCTGATTTTAACAAGGTTTGGGCAGATATATATGCCAAAAACCATTACAAATCACTTGATCACCGGAGCTTCTATTTCAAGCAACAAGATTCCAAGAACTTGAGTAGCAAATGTAAGTTTTTATTATTGAAGATTAGTTTATTAGTTCCTTGAGCACTTATCTCTATATCGGTCTTTTATAATTGTTTCTCCTTGCCGATTCTGACTCCTATTGATTGACAGCTTTGGTGGCTGAGATCAAGGAATTGAAAGAGAAAAAGCAGATAGAGGATGATATCCTTCTGGCTGTTGCTGCTGGAAACAGGCAATCTATAGTTCCACATATGGAGTATGAATACTTAGATATGAGCTTACATGAAGACTTGTATAAACTTGTCCAATATTCATGTGAAGAGGTTTTCTCAACGAAAGAACAATTAAATAAGGCTATGAGACTTTACACTACCATTTTGGAGCCAATGTTGGGTGTTTCTTCTCGACCCAACGATTCAGAGGATGATGAAGATGTCGACAAAAGTAGGAATCAGGCTAAGAATTGTACTGCATCGAGCATAGGAGAAAGCGATGGAAGTCCTGGTGGCGATTCTGCCACAGTAAATCTTAAGCAGCCCAAATCTGTGTGTAATGAAGAAGGAAATGCTTTAGCAGAAGTTGAAAGTTTGGCTAATGGGGATAACTCAGCTAAAGAAGATGGAAGTCGTGATGCACATCCTGTCTCTAGGAAAGATTCCACATCTGAGAAACTTCAACTAGAGAGAGACCAGAAGAGTACAGATGTCCCTAAGAAAAGGTGTCTGGTCACCAACACAGACAATGCATGGCCGTCCAGTCAACCATCACATCCAATTGGAGCAGATAATAATCATGGTAGAACGAGCTTGGAAGTGTTATCAGGTCTGTTATTCGGAATTTGATTTTTATTTTCCTGTAATGGCAACTTACTCGAATGTTATAATTTATTTTACTCTCTGGAGTTACAATAATGCTAGAATACTGTGAATTTTTTTGAATTGAAGGGTGTGTTGCAACCACGTCAAGGGCTGGTGCCTCTATTAGTGGCAATGACCCTTTACAGCAAGGAAATGCTGATGCTGTTCCGTCATCAGAGGTATGAGTCTGGATTCTAGAATAGTCATCTGTGATGGCTTTTGTTTTTTTTTTTTTTTTTTTAATTTTAATTTTTTAATTTGATCATATGGTTTTGGCAACACGTACTGATGTACTGTTTGGTGCTTCAGGGTGGTGATATTGCAAAACCTGCTTTAAATGCTAATGGAGTATTTCCAGAAAGCACTATAGTTAAAAGTCATCATGAAGAGTCTCTTGGGCCCTCCAAAATTGAAAAGGAAGAGGGGGAATTATCACCAATTGCTGACTTTGGGGAGGATAACTTTGTTGTCCCTGGAGATGCTGGGGTGCAAGCTCTGCCTAAGGCAAACCGCAGTATTGAAAGTAGACCGTTTCAGTCTGGGAATAGGGAAGACATTAGTGGTCGGGAAGCTGGAGACAATGATGCAGATGCAGATGATGAAAACAGCGAAAATGTTTCCGAGGCTGGTGAAGATGTCTCTGGCAGTGAGACAGCTGGTGATGAATGTTCCCGAGATGAGCAAGGTGATGAAGATGCTGAACAAGATGACATTGATGGTAAGGCTGAGAGCGAAGGTGAGGCTGAAGGGATGGCTGATGGACATCTTGTTGGAGGAGATGGAATGTGTTCGCCGTTGTCCGAATGTTTTCTTTTATCTGTGAAACCTCTTGCGAAGCATGTACCAGGTTCTTTACTTGAAGAAAGGAAAGACTCTCGTGTTTTCTATGGGAATGATAATTTCTATGTGCTTTATAGGCTTCATCAAGTAAGAGACCTTTTGATTAATTTTTGGAGTTTGTTTGTCTTTATTTTCTGCCGGATATAAGCTTGACTTATTTGAATATGCAGGTTCTATATGAAAGGATTTTATCTGCAAAAACAAGTTCCACAGGTGCAGAAATGAAATGGAGAACTTTGAAGGATGGCAGCTCTCCGGATCTGTATGACAGGTATTTTTCTGGCCATTTTCTCTTTTGTATAGATAATAGATTAGAACTGTGGCAACTGTTCAAAGCAATTTTAATCACATGCACTATATTTATTCATCTGTTATGCAGATTTATGAGTGCTCTATACAATTTGCTTGATGGATCTGTTGATAACGCAAAATTTGAGGATGAATGCCGAGCCATTATTGGAAACCAGTCATATATATTATTCACCTTGGACAAATTAATATATAAATTCGTCAAACAGGTTTGCTCACTAGAAATTTTGTACTTTTAACAAAAAAAAAAAGGGAATTTTTTTCTGTGTGTTTGCTTTTTCTGCCAAGTTTCTGATTAGTGGTTATTTATGCAGCTTCAAACTGTTGCAAGTGATGAGACTGACAATAAGCTGCTTCAATTATATGAATATGAAAAGTCCCGGAAAACTGGGAAGTTAATTGATTCTGTTTACCATGAAAACGCACGTGTCCTCATTCATGAGGAGAATATTTACAGATTGGAGTTTGTAAGTTCTTTTGACACTTGCCCATTTATTTGACCATAACCTACCTTTTTTAATATACTTTCTTATTTTTAATTTTGTTTGTGCAGTCCTCTGCCCCCTCCCGACTGTCCATCCAGCTGATGGACAGTGTGAGTGAAAAGCCCGAGGTGTTTGCAGTTTCTATGGAACCGAATTTTGCATCCTATCTGCACAATGAATTTCTGCCGGTTTTTCCTGGAAAAAAGGAGCCGCATGGGATTACCCTTCAGAGGTGATAATGCACTCTTTGGATTTTACATTACATTAGAGGGTAACAGTAGGACTCTAGGCTCACACTGTAAGTGAACACTGGCACCTTACATGGTTTAGGACATCTTTCTGTGCCCATACCGAGGCTATAAGAATTAAATTAATGTTAAAAGTGCTAGAATTGCTATACTTCTCTGAAGAAACATGATAGACACTGAAATACGGGATCATTCAATGGATTTAGTTCCTTCCTTTCTTTTGGCAAGAAAAGTTATGTGTAAATCCTCTCACAATGTTATTTTATATTACTAATTAGATGAAGCCTGCACAGTGTGTGTAAATATAAAATATTTAAAAGGAATAAAATTATACGGGAGAGAGAAGTTTGAGAGGGAGAGAGAGCGTAGAAGAGGCTTAAATTGTTAAAATTTAAAATTAGAGATGTTGTGATGACATATGGGAGAGGGAAGGGGAAAAAACAGCAAAATTTGTTTTGTTTGAAAGTACATTACTCATGATTTTATTTTGTGATCGAAGACCAAATTGTCTTTTCACCCTCTTGGTTGACAGAGGGTTTTGTTAAGAGGTAGTTTAGATTAGTCGTATACAGCAACTCAGGTTACCTTGTGGTATATAATGAGCCAAAGGTTTCCAGAATGTTTATGTTTGTTAATGGCTAACTTGCTGATTCAATCCGTTTTTGCAGAAACAAGCGCAAATATGCAGGGCAAGATGAATCCTCTGCCTTTTGCAGGGCCATGGATGGTGTTCAGTTAGTCAATGGTTTGGAGTGCAAGATAGCTTGCAACTCATCCAAGGTATCTCGCCCCCGTATGTATTTCTTATCTTCGGCATGCCATCAGTTTTACCTTATTTACAATATAAGCACAGCTGGAAGCTGGAGAAATACTAGCTATATATATATATATATTATATAATGCAATTTTTGTCCATGGAGTTTTGTTCATCAAAGTATCATGTGGCAGATCTCTTACGTTCTTGACACAGAAGATTACTTCTTCCGTATGAGAAGGAAAAGGAGAACATCTGAGGCCAGATCACCGAATTGTGATCAGACGAGAGTACAGCGGTTCCACAAATTCTTATCAGTCTCATCATAGCTTAGAAGGAAATTCCTTTGAGATTGGGAAGCTAAAGGTACAGACGAGATAAACTTTTTGAAAACTCTTGACATGCCCTTTTTCCGTATATTCCACTGCCCCAAGTTTTGAGAACAAGAGTAACCAATGCTTTCTTGCAATAGGAGTCATCTACTCGATTTCTGAGACTGGAGAAGGATGATGGCGGTCCTGGACACGTAGAGCATGTCCGGGTCAGGAGATCGGCCTAGGAGCCATTGTTGTGTATATAAGGTTGGTGTATGATAATTTCGTAGAAAAAGGTATTTAAGTTATAGTTCTTGATCTTTGTCATAGATAGGATATTTTCTTCCCCACTTCCATAAGCACACTTAGTGTAACAAATTGATCAAATAGCAGAAAAGCGCGCGTGTTTTAACAGATCCCGAGCCTTCTTTGCGGTCTCATACCAGCATTTTGCAGGCATTACTGCATCATTGTTCTTTTCCACCGTAAGATTATGTTAGTTTTATACAACAGATTCTTTAAATTTCAGTGTAAAGTAGTGTGATAAGATATCCATCTGTAATAGTTTACAACTGTTCGCGTTCTTCGTCGAGAACTCTTTTTGCTCTGGAAAATTGATCTCGCATGTGGTATTTTTATGCTTCTGTTCTATATACGCTGTTGTGGGGTAGACATAATTTGCGCATATTTTTTTAAGGAAAACTAATGAAAATGATTTGAAAACTATGACTTTTAATGATGAGGACAAAATAAAGGGTAAAGTGAACAGTATCATGATTGGTTTTTTAGTGTAAAAATATGGTTTTTTCGTTAAAGTAAACAGTACGGGAAGTTTTTCGTTAAAGTTTTCTATTTTTTTCCCAAGTAATTATTAGAAAGACTTTTGAGTTGGATATCACCGGAACTATTTCTGCGCCCCATATTTTCTCCATCGTACAACTCTGTTTACTTTCAGATTCAATTACATAGGACGAAAATAAACGGTGTGAAAGATGGAGAAAAGTAATGTGCGAAAATGATTTTCTTAACGTGTGGAGATTGGATCGAAAAAAGTTCAAGGGAGATTCAAGACCAAGAAGGAAGAAGTAAACGCTGAATCTAGGTAACAAAGTTAGAACGGACCGGGGCCCACAGACCTGGATTAGCTTGCTCGGAAAGTGGGCCGGAGCGGGTTGAATCGGGCTAGCTTGGATAACGGGCCGTCACGTGGTTCTCCGATGTGGAAGTGTAACGGACTCGTCGATTGGGAATTTGGGATCCACTTTCTGCATGTCGAGTTGCCGACTTTCTCACGCCACTCGTGGCTTGAGCTCCGACAGCAGTAACAAGAAGCTGCAGCCGGTAATTACTGAAATGCCCTTGGCTCGTTTAAATATCAACAATTAATTAATTTGTTTCAAAGAGCATAAAAAAAAAAATAATAAAAAAATATATATATATATATATTTCAAATTGAATTTTTAAAAATTCTTATAACAAGGGAAGAATTTTAGAATGCCCTTCTTTTATGATCTTTGGACTTTCCATTTGTTAGCTTCAATAATTTTTAAGGGTAGTGCTATTTACACTCATTTTTATCTTTCAAATACTTTTTTCAATTTTTGGCCGTCAAATCAACTGCATTGAAGAAGATCAACGAACAAAATTAACAAGAGTGCGTGAGAGATAAAAAATAGTGAAAATCACTACCCATTTGGCTTTTTGTGGAAGTGAACTTGAACCCACCATGTCTATAGCGAACAACACTATGTGACACAAATTGATGCCCTTAAAGGCGGGAAGGACTTACATACACTTATCCGGATGTCACTAGCGTTCTAGACTAATAGCACAATGGCATGTTCCCGAAGGACCTCTCCTAAACAATGTTTCATTACAGTCAATCTTTGTCATCTTGACTTGCAAACACATTTCAAGTTTCCTGGGAGTAGACATTCCCTGCACCTAGGATGCCTCGATGGCAGTTTTATCAACCCAATTACGCAGCGCTGTGTACCATATATGTTTGTCTTGAAATATCATTATTGTGGCATCAAGATAAATTTGCATGTTTATCTAGTATGAACCGACTCATAACATGCCTCAGAATCTACAGACGACGAAGTCTTAGCGAATGATCCAACATGTACATTCTAGAATTTCCAATTTTTGCGTGTCAAAATTAGATTGAATTATTCAATATGTAATGTGGACCTGCCAGATGGGATGTATGGTGCTAAGGCATTGTGGTGACGACAGCCAGGTGGCTGCCGTTTTCTCCTCATCTGTCCATGTGATTTGTTAACATCTTGGAAAATTAAGAAGTCAAGTTGGTTTATTCTTTTGTTTTTTTTCTTCATTTTTCAATAAAAAAAAAATGATATCTTGGCTGTGACAAATCTTGGTTTCAAATCTAGTCAATTATTTGTTAATAACTTAACATAAATAGTTATTAAATACGTATTTGTACACATTATAGTACAAATGACATAGATCGAAGAATAACTTGTCGTACTAATAATGAATGTCATATTAAAAGGAGATACAAGCCCACAAACATAGAACCATTTTTGACTCTCTTTACTTTTTTTTTCATTTTAAAAAGAGGATGTATTTTGCTCACCGCACTCAAGTGAAGATAATATTCACACCCTACTTATTATTGTTGGTTGAGTTTAAGTTTAGATATTTGTGTTTATTTACTACACAGAATTCAAAATTTAAACTCATTTAACAGTTATAAATAGGGCAGTGAGCATGACTAATCACTTTAGGATGGTAATCATCTAACAGTCATAAATAAGTCAGTAAGCCTGACTAATCACTTTAGGATGGTAAACAAAAACATTTCCTTAAGGAGAAATGCTAAGGAGACTCTTTGATAAGTGAGACTTTTTATGAACTTTCTGGCACCTCGTGTTTTTTGTATAATTTTTTATAATGTTTGGCACATAAAGTGATATTAAACTATGAGGTAGCGAAAAATCTATAAATAGTTTCGCTTTAAAAGAGTTATCTTAGCATTTCTCTTCCCTAAAAGAAGACCAAATGATATGTTGTTAATAAAAAATGAACAAATTTATCACCACTTAAATAATAATATTATTATATACTTTCATGTCGTTACCAAATTTTATCAACGAATTTAATTTCTCTCGCGTTACTCTAATTATTTTGGTTAAAATAAGGTACGTTCATGGAATGTGGTCAATATTAATGATATTCCAAGCTGTTCAAAGCACATGGCCACATGGCTTCATCCGCTGGACAGAACCGAACCTCCAATGGGAAACCATATTAAAATAATATTCAAACAACCCGAAAGCAGCATGAAAGTTCCCCCTGCACCAAACCAAATATGTTAATTTGCATAACAGTCCTCTCAATTTACCTGAAATTTTACCTTTTTCTTTAACTTGTTTTATTTTTTTCACTTTAGTCCATCTAGGTCTTTTTTATTTCTAATTTAGACATGTTTGTTATTGCTTTCGCAAAGTCTAAAAGTGGTTTCTTGCACCCAAAAACGCTTACGAATTTGTTTAGCAGTTTCACTTGAAAGAGCTTATCGGTCTTAAACTTGCTTTTTAGCCTAATGCTTTTTAAAGTAGCACTTCCAAGTCCTACATAAGCCCAACACGTAAAAACCTGCAAGGCGAACAACATAGAGGTAGCTTTTTGCTTTTTATCACAGGCCACACTACTTCGACGAAATGTACATGACTTTTTAGTACTTTAGTTCCTACATTAGAAATTATATTATAGGTACTGTTTGGTACGTAGGACGGGATGAAACAGAATGGGACAAGGCGTTCCGTTTCACGTTTGGTGCGCCTAAAACGGGTGGAACGAGCTGTTCCACGGGACAAGTTTTGGGTGAATTTTCGTTCCACCTCATCCCCCTGGAACGACTCGTTCCACATCCGTGGAACACAAAATTATAACATCTCCGTCTCCTTCTTCTTCCTCCTTGTTTCCATCCGAGGGCATCTTTACTCCCGCTATGTTCCGTTCCGTCCTATCCCGTTCCGTCCCATTCCGTTCCGTCCCGTCTGCATACCAAATGATACCTAGGATCCTTTTGCAGACAATATTTCTTTAAGGACTCGAATATTCCTTTAAAGTCCTTAAATGAGCTCTCATTTAGAGTCCCTAAATAGAGTCTCATTGAAGATGCTTTTATACCGGAAGAAATTCGGCCTCATCGCAAGATTGGAACGATACAAACGAAATGAACATACAAGGATTAACACGAAAGAAAAACAAACTATCAGAGCAAAAATGAAAACTCAACTAACCTACGGGACTGTTAGTGTAATTTTTTATTTTGGCCCCAACTATTCTTGCAATTTACGCAAAGCACCCAAATATTACAGACGCGTTTTCTGCTACGCCCCCACAAAATACTAGTACCAAAAAGACGTGTTTTCTCCGTCTTGGGTTTTTCTTTGACCATTTCACTTACAAATACTCCTTCCTCTCTCCTCCTCTCCATCTCCATTCCCGACGATGCTTCTCCTTAAACCCATTTCTCTCCCCCTCCTCCTCCTCCTCTCCCTCGTTCTCATTCCGGCAACCGCAATCCGATCATTCCCGGACCCGCAAACCGGAAAGGAAAAAGGATTCATCATGGATTTCTCAGAAGCTCCGGAATACACGAACGGAATCAGCTGCCCTGTTCTTCTGGGCTCCAACGACAGAGCAGGAAAGGAGGTTTGCGATTCCTCCCTCGTCCACGTCGCGATGACGATCGATTCCGAGTACTTGCGCGGCACCATTGCCGCCGTCCACTCTGTTTTCAAGCACGCTTCCTGCCCGGAAAACACATTCTTCCACTTCGTCGCCTCCGACTCCAGCGCCGTCGATTCCCACCACCTCTCCCGCATTCTGAAATCGACTTTTCCGTCGCTTAATTTCCGAGTCTATGTGTTCAGAGAGAGCTTGGTGAGTCATCTGATTTCGTCTTCGATTCGACGAGCTCTCGAGAACCCATTGAACTACGCGCGGAGCTACTTAGCTGATTTGCTCGACCCCTGCGTCGAACGCGTGATTTATCTCGACTCCGACGTCGTTGTTGTCGACGATATCCAGAAGTTATGGGAGATTACCTTATCGGGGTCGAGAGTGATCGGAGCTCCGGAGTACTGCCACGCGAATTTCACCAAGTATTTCTCCGACGAATTCTGGAAAGATTCCGAGCTCTCCAAGGTGTTCGACCGAAAGCGCCCGTGCTATTTCAACACCGGCGTGATGGTGATCGACTTGGCGAGATGGAGAGCCGGAGGGTTCACGAGAAAGATCGAGACTTGGATGGAGATTCAGAAGGAGAAGAGGATTTACGAGCTGGGTTCTCTTCCGCCGTTTCTACTGGTTTTCGGCGGCGACGTGGAGGCGATTCACCACCGGTGGAACCAGCACGGCCTGGGCGGCGATAATTTGATGAACAGTTGCAGGTCTCTGCATCCGGGTCCGGTGAGTTTGCTGCATTGGAGCGGGAGAGGGAAGCCATGGACGCGGCTGGATTTGGGAATGCCTTGCCCTGTCGATCTTCTGTGGGCCCCTTACGATCTCTACAAACACCATCAAAGTCAGCTTCAGGATCTGCATCTTCTTCAACATCACCACCATCAACAATTTTTGATGTTGTAGCATTAATTAGCACAGGATTATTTGTTTGATTATTTATTTAATTTTTTACAGAAATTCGTTGATAAATAGGAGGAAATATTATTTTTACCGGATGTAAATAGGGAGGGAGATTTGAACAGAGTGAAGAGTTTGGAACATATTGTTCCATTTTAGCCAATTTAATTAATTTTTTTTCCCAAGTTGGTCTTAAATTATTTTTGTGTCTATTTCTCCGGAAAGGATCCTCGTGGATCCCTTTTACCTAATTCTCTTCATCAAACAATCCGAACTTTTAAAATTTGATCAAACTGCTAAAAATACGGGTCCACTCTAAAAGTTATAACAACTTAAACCGTTAGATCAAATTTTAAGAGCCCAGATTGTTTGATAAGAATGATTAGGTGGAAAGAATCTAAAGATGATCACTTGATGAGAATGATTAGGTGGAAAGAATCCGGAGTCGATCGCTTTCCTATTTCTCTGATGTGTTTGTCCAGGAACATCCTGGTTGGGTAGAAATATAAAACTCAGAAGTAATCATTATATGTGACGAGTCAAGATCCTCTCCTAATCACTGTCTTCAGAGCTTAAGGATCCAGAGGTTCGAGCAGTTGAGAAGAGAGAGAGATCCGAATCCTAGGTGGTTTCTGTAAGATGAATTTAAAATGAGTAGTGCGGATGTCTGAATTGTCACGAAATAATGGCAACAAGAAGAATTTGGCTATGCCAGCAGGAGTGTTGGTTGCTTATTTTTTCATCTATATACACTTGTAAAATCGAATACAATTTCAAATGTGTACGACAGGTTAGCTTATGTAGATCACGAATCCTCTTTGATTGTGAATCACGATGAAAGAGGTCGGAAGAAGCGTAATTATTGCGGTATTCCGTAAAACGCTTTCATTTGAAAGAAGAAGAATAATACAGATGAACTTGAAGAAGAAAAAAGGTTGATATAGACGAACGCGAAGGATGTACACGCCTCCCACTTTCCTCTCTTCACAATAATCCAACAACGCAACTCAAATGTAATCGGTTCTCCAACCCTCTTAAATGATGGCCTAACAACATACACCTGCCACAACAAGTATACGAACCTTCAGATTTCAATCGCTAATGGAATCGGTTCAGCTAGTAAGATATCATAAAAAGTCTGGCGTATTTATTTGCCTCTACGACTCTACGTGAACACGGGACGGTTCCCAGAAGTGACTTAATGCAAAGCGACAAGCAAGAAAAACAAAGCATTTAAGGAGGACTATGACAGGAGTCTAACCAGAAAAGCAGCTTCGCTAGGTAATCTCGTGAAGTTCCAATGGTGTCAAGTTCGCCATCAGCATCTAGGCCATTCTCGCTGTCCCCTGTCACCAAATCTTCCACAAAGTCTGAGGAAGTACCGTCTTTGAAGAATCGCTGCAATATATTTTGAACAAGCTGGTGTATAATTTCCTCCACCTCAAATGATGACGGTCTAGATAGTTCAGTCACCTGTTAAAACAAATCATCATACCATCATCAGAAAAGATGGGACTCGTAAAAATTGCAACTCCATCGCAGAGTAGGATAATTACCATATCAGAATCTAGAGACCGTAGATACTCTAATAAATCGTTCCTAGGTCCTCTGTCATATTCTAATTGCATATTTTCCTGCTTTTGCGCCTTCAGTTCCTGAAAAAAGCAAAGTATGTCATTCCCACACTCTGCTTAAAACAATGCACAATCCTTCAAGCATTTAACTTCAACATCGAATTAAGCTCAAAAGCACAAAACTTGAGCATCATTACACCATCATCACCATAATAAGGTATTACACGATCAACAACACTACCAATCTCACCACCATATTACTGTGAAATCAAACTAAACGGGTCTTAATGGTTACGCATTAACAACCCGATGGGTTGATTTTCCACCTCCGTATTTAACATTGATACAAGACACACGCATGAAAATAAAAACGTTCATAAACTAAAACTCGGAAGATTGTAAACCAGAAAAAACCAAGCTTTGATCTTGCTTTCAAAAGAATCAAAACTAAAAAACACGCTGTTGAACTAGAATTTTCAACCATTCCAGCTCCATTCGAAGAAAAGCACTAGTAATTGTGGAAATGAACAAGATAGAAAATTCACAGAGCAAATGCTCACCTCCTTCACATTTGTCAACTCTGATTCCAACCTCTGGATACAATTCAAAGCCTCCGGAGGCAAATCGCCGAAAACATGGGGAGTCGCTGAATCCAAGAGCTCGCTACTCACCCCGATACCATTTCCATCATCCCTTTCCTCACTCTCCACCCTATCTGACACCCCATCGATCTCCGACCGATCCAACGGCACAGAATTCTCCGTGGATTTGTCGAAATTCCTCATCAACGATATCCGATACTCCGCGTTCCACAGTGTATATCTAATTGATAAGATAAATCCCAAAACAATTTTACTCTAATTAATACAATTACGCGCTGAATTTACTGAAATTTGAAGAAAGGGGATAGAAATGTGAATTATTACCCGGTGATTATGGAGGATGCGAGGAGGCGATGGAGCGGGGCTTTGGAAACCCTAATGGTGACGGAGAACTGATCGGACGGGAGCAACCCCAGCATAGTAGAAATGGTCTGCTTCATGGAGTCCCTGGCGGAATCCGTAACGCCCTTGGAGATAACGGAGGTGTCGAGGGGCTCAATTTTCTTGAGCATGTTAGCAATCACGGAGAAACCGCGGTCGAAGCCGGATTTCCGAGTAGAGACGAACTCGTCCGACACGCCGCCGCCGTCGACGCCGGAGATGAGGCATCGGACGGCGGAAGTCGAGCTGGCGAATAAACGACGCCGTCGGAAGGAGGAGGGGAGTAAGGGGCGGACGAGGAGGTGGCCGGAAATCGGGGGCGGCGGCTTGGAAGGCTTGAGAGACAGGTCAGTGAAGCGGGAGAGAATGACGGCGCGAGCTGTCGCCGCCATGGACGAACTGGTTATTTGTTGGAAGCTCTCTCGGCCTCTCTCACTCTGTGGCTTGCGCGTCCTGGGAATCTTTTATCTTCGCAATTTTCAATTTTGTTTGCTTTTGTAACTTGCGCGATGAGATTGACCTGCGTTTTGAGTCAAATTACAGATTCACCACTCGACCAAACGCTTTGGGTGGACAGGGTCCCAGGAGAATAGTAGTTAGACGAGTACCGAATGAAAACGAGTACAATTTTGTTGTTGGATTTTTGTGTATTAATTTTCAATAAAAAAAAAAATTGGCTTTTTAGCAATTTTGGTGTATGAGATTTAAAATCGATAGAACTGGTTTTTGAGATTGTTCACGGACAATCATTTAGTCATTTTGTAAAAAAATTTCGTTAAATTGGAGAAACCACCAATTTAAATAGAGGGATTGATATGACAAAAGTAGTCTCAATTTAATTGAGATTTTTTACAAAATTACTAAAATGATTGACAGTAGACAAGTCAGAGTACACTTTTATCAATTTTAAATTTCAGAGACTAAAGTCTGAAGTTATATTTGGATAAAAAGCCACAAAAGTTAGGGAAGTGTTATTAGCACTCCAAAAATCTCATTCTACATTCCTTACAAGTGTATTTTTATTTTCAAATATAGAAAGTTTGAAGTGTAGAATAAGATTTTTGGAATGACAATAACAATTTCCAAAATTTAATTACTATTTGCAACATGAGATTAAGAAATTGCAATTAATATAATCGAGTGAGTTGGCAATTTGCGATTGGACCAAGTATCTAGTTAGGAAAAGTAGAGGAGAAAAAGAATTTGGTTACTACGACCTCTTCTCTTTATTTTTCTTCTTCTTTGTATATTTTTACTTAAAAAAAAAAAAAAAAAAAAAACATAAGTTCTGGAACACTTTGCGTTTGTTTATGCAACTCTCAAACCAGTTTAAGCTTCGTTATTGTCTTATTAATATAATTCTCGCATCAAATAGAACGAATGTAGAATCGAAGTATGACATCTCATGTTTTTGTGAGGAACGTGTGACGTTTGACAAGATCTAAGTGTTCGTATACATGTTTTGTCTCATATCAGACATGCCTGTTAAATCACGTCAACATCTTATATTAATTTTTTATAGAAACGAAAAGACAAAAAGTAAAATGCGGGCAGAGGAAAGAAAAATAAATGAGAATATGAAGAGAGAATTCTATTCCTACCAAATGCTAGTGTCATCTGGAGTTTCCTACGTTTTTATTAAGAATCATTTAGTCGCAAAATTAATATCAATCTAGATTCTCTCTCTTCCTATTTCCCTCCCACATTAAAAACATATCCAGGCTAATTCAAAGGTGAAGATTAGGCCAGCAACAACCATTCTTAACACTTTTTTTTTAACCCCAAACGACATCCGTGACCCCAAACGACGTCATTATACAAGAGGAGAAACACTTGGAAAAAAAAACTTCCCTCTCAACTTGTATAATAACAAATGGAACCCGTCTATTACACGCTACCTTCTGAGATCCTCCACCGTGACAACAGGTTTTGCAAATTTCCTCGCCGTCCAGGAGCTGACCGGCGATAACAACAGCCTGATCCTAACGAGATTTCTGCTTTACTACCTGTGAATCTCAGTTCAGAGAAAACCGGGGAATTCGAATTCAAAATGTGAGCTCCGCAGGCATGCAGACACGGCCGTTCATAGAGTGATCTTGGTCCTTTAAGCTTCAACAAAACAGGAAATCAAAAGTCGACCAGTTTTGGTAACGCTCCCCGCTTCATCAATTTCCAGCCAGCGGCAGTAAACGATGACCAACTGTTCCGTTTTGAACTCCCAGACTAACAAAAATCTTGCTATGCAGGTGGGCAAAAGAATTGAGTTTTCGACAACATAGGCAAAGATATCAAAATTTGGTCACAACTTTGAGCATTTCTGCCAAAATGAAAACCAACGACTAGTACGAAGGTCTTAAAAAAAAAAACCGACGAGAAGTGCAACTTATGACTATTACCATTTCACCAGTAAAAAATAAATCAGAAACAGATACACAAGGATGGAAAGCACATACGATCCAACTCCAACTGATTACAATATAAATTCTGAATCTTCATCCCACAATAAGCAAAAACAATTCAATAAACCCCTAACAGGCAAAGTAAAGTCAAACCAAGATAAACCTTTTCTAAGACGCTAGCAATCTAGTTCATGATAATATTAAAAGACAGTAATTGAAAGTAGGAAATACAAAACCTATGGCTCAACTGTGCTTACTTGTTGCCACTCACCGTCGACAGATTCTTTCCACAATGTTACATTGTTATTTCCATCAGCCACAGCCAGCAAGTTTCCGGTTAGTGACCATGACACCCTCCAGACCGGGGTATTAAAATCCTTCAAAACCTTCCCCTCCCATTGCTCACCTTCCTCGGCCACAGTCCAAATCACCACTGTTCCGTCCTGTGAAGCACTTGCGATTGTGGACTTTGGAAGTCCCAAGTTGGGTGCCCATGCTACATCTCTCACCCAATCGCTGTGCATTTGAAGGGCAGGGAAGCAGTCCATCTTCCAGATCCCGTTGTACAGCTTCCACACTTTCACAGTATTATCACACCCACCAGATGCCAGCTTATGAACTGGATCAAGCAGACCAGATCCAACTAGAGCACCAGGAGCCATCGATGGCGCCCATGAAACTGAGGTTACTCCAACAGGGTGGGCTTGATCTATCTTAGTGGTGTCCCAACCACCATCGTCCCTGGCAGTGAAAACCGATATATTCCCATCAGAGGAACCGCAGGCTAAGCTCAGACCAAGTTCATGAGGTGCCCAAGCAATGGAATTTACCGATGACTTGTGGTCGGTAAAAACATGAGCCTGTTGCCACTCATTGGGATTACCCTCCTTCCAAATGATCACCTGACCATCATATGAACAAGAAGCAAGAATCGACCCGAACTTGGGATGCGCCCAAGCTACCTCCCAAACAGGGCCTCTATGAGCTGACAATGTAGCAAGGTGCTGTGAAGCGTTTCCGACACCAATTATCTTAATGGTGGCATCAGACGAAGCTGTTGCTAGACGCTTTCCATAGTAATCCATGGCTACATCGTGGACAGTGTCCTGGTGACCCGTTTCGATCTTCTGGGCAGGCATCGTTACCGATTTATATTCTCGTGCCAAAAATGTCCCCAAATCACCTTCCCTTTAATTTCCTGACCTTGTCTCCTTTATGCTTCCTCTGGATTACAATGTTTTGCATATCAAAATTCAAGTCTAAAATTCTGTAACTAAATTTCCAAATCATTGCAATTCAGATAATTTCTATAGGCAATTTATCTCACAAACAACAAAATATTGAAATAAATACATTCACATTAAAAAAGATGATTCACTGTAAAAACCCATGATTAAATTTTCATATCTTATAATCCAAAATCAATCGCTATTTAAGATTAATAGCAGCAAAAAGTAAATTAATTCCAGAAATTGGGATTTCAGAAGCTCCGTAAGGGAAGATCTAGAAATAAAGTGCGATTATCTGCAAATATCGAGCCAGAAAATTGAACTGATTTAACATCAGAATATAAACAAGGACCGCGGCGGAGGAGCGACTGACCTCTGAGAAGAAGAGAGAGAGAGGACGCGGTGGAGGTCTCTGATCGGAGAACCAAAATTTCTTCAGTTGAGAGAAGGCGCTTATTGTTCTAAGAGAGGAGAGAGATTCGCTAAATTTCGGACTTCAGCAGCTCAGAGCGCGTGCGAAGAATCATGTGAAGAATCATCGCTCCAATAGATGTTAGCCACGTCACCTGTCAATTCAAGGGGAGGAACTCTCTTGGCAAATGGCATCGCCTGTCCAATAGATTTTTGCCATATATTTTAAAGAGAGCATTGTCCAATAGATTTTGGAATTGGATTATCTCCTGAGCTTAGGCTTAGGAGCCTGCTGACCAACACACATGGATCATTGGATTTTGATCCAATAATTACAAATAGGAGGATTCTTTAAAGGTTACAATAATTATAATCGTTGGACCTTGTGTGTTGGTCAGGAGGCTCCTGAGCCCAAGCTTAGGAGAGGATCCAATTCCATAGATATTTACCACATGATTTTCTTTTGATTACAAGAGGCTCAATACACAGAAAAATGAGCGCCTTGCATTCGGGTCTCACGCGAGCTATTATTATAGTAGACCCTGAATACAAGAGGTCTCTCTTGTTTGTGTCTTGGGCGAAAGAAATTCTAGGGTTAGGCCTTCCGAACGACCACGTCCCTGCACACACAAAATCTCACCCAAAGCCACCTGCTGCATTCCGACCCTGCTCACCCGCTATGTGTTCACCAAACATTCCGCTCTACATGGCGCTTGAACCAAAGAAGTTCTCTTTGGACGGACAGGTGACATGGCACGAGTGATCAAACCCAAGAATCTCTTGGATGGAAGTACTTGGACTAAAAATTGGTCACTTCAAAAATAGCCCTCTATCATGTGAACCATTACAAGAAAAATCCAAACATCACCATTAACCTCACTATCATTTTGAACACACAAGTACTAATCTCATACATAATTGTTAGCGGCAGCTTTACAACAAAAAGAATCCCAAGGGCAAGTCTATCAATCAACTTGCTCGCAAGGGCAACCATGGATGGTTGCTTTGACTGTGTCGCTGCTCGTACGAATTGTCTTTGCCCTGACTTGGCAACATGTATTGAAGTAGCAGCATATATCTGGTTCCCACTTTGATCATGTTGATAGTGGGATATGAGAAACCATTGTCATATGCTACTAACCCCATTGAAGAAGCATCCATGAGAATGGAGAAATGAAACCAAGCCACCAGTACCTTCATCCGTGTGGTCGTAACTTGAACTTGTAAGCCTGCATTTCCACGGGAGAGATAAGGACGCATTATAGCGTTTAGCCATGAACACTGCTGAAAAAGCAACCATGAGAATATAGTAAGAAAATCTGCTGCTAGTACATTCATTTGTGCGGCCGCAATTCCAGCTTGTAAGCCTGTATTTCCATTGGAGACATAAGAACGTGTCCGTCTTGAGCAACATCTCCAAATTGATCAGTATACCCAAGCATATCCATGTCCTCATGTAAAAGATTTAAGGAAGTAGCTCTTGCATTAAATACCGCAAGGTCTTTGAACATGTAAAAGAGATTCACAGTCTCATCAGCAAATCTAGTGCACCCTGATCTGCCCTTCCGACAATATGAAGAGTCCCAGTTCTGTCTCTGTAAAATTAGCGCAAACCTAGAATCTCCGAGAGGTTGTTGAGTGTATTTTAGAGGTTGGGGAACCTTAAAACTTACAATATGCAGATCACATGGTAAGGAAGCGGCTAAGGGGGAGAAAGATCTTGGGGGTGGCTGCACTGTTAACTCCTCTGGCTTCTTGTCAATGAATGCATGCAACGGATAGTTCAGGTGAGCACTGACACGGTGAGAAAGAAGAGATGGGTTCAAGGGCAATGGGTTGGAAACTGGGTTTGATGTGGCTGAAATATTAGACTCCACAACGATGTGGAAGATTACATTCATAGCACGGTTGTCCATCACTCCTTGTCCAAGACCTCGTCCATCATCTCTTACCAAACGACGGTCAAGCATAATCTCCAACCATCCATTTTTAAGACTTGCGACACCCAATGACTGCCGGGAATGGACTGTAAAGCGCTGACCATTGGAGCCCTGCATGAATGCAAGAGCGGGCATAGGGTAATAATTGCCCTGAACTGGGATTTTATCATAGGTTTCTCTCCGACTCATCTGAAAGCCATTTAAATCAGAAAAGAATATCCTTTTGTTATCAACATCTGTTTTATACCTAACTATCAACTCCTTGTCATCAAACTCCTGGCCGAGAAGCTCAACATGATACTCCTTCTCAATGAGAAATTCCTGTACAGTATTCTCTCCATTGTAGATACGGGTGCTATGAGAAATGGGGCTCTTCTCCCATGCAGTCCTTGGATAAGAGTAAACTTCCTGCACCAAAGGGCCCTCAGAGATCACCAACTGCCCACCTTCTTCGATGATAGGCTGGGCATCACCTTTGGGTTTAAATAGGTAGGCTCCACTTCCCGAGCTAGAGTACATAGCTATTTCCTCACCCGCAACATTTTGCGAACCATTCTTATAGCTTATTTTCTGCAGCAAGCCATGCTTCACATCAAAGGTGAGTATTTGGTTCCTGTTCTGGATTTCAGCAACATCAGCATCTGGTTTTGAGCAAGCATATGGAGTGGGACAAGATAAAGAACCAGACTTTGAGAAAAATTTTAGTTTTGCTGGTTTGGCCTTTTCACATCCAACAAAACCATTAGCAATGTAATATGTTTGCAACCCCAATGCAGGAACAGAAGCCTGCCAGTAGACACGGTGCCTTCCAGTAAAAGTTTTGCTTTTATCATGCTGAAGCTCAGGGGATATTTGGCTTTGAACACATGTCCAGTTTGAGTCTAGAACAGTAACATCTGGACGGTTAACAATAACCATCACAACCTCTTCTCTTGTCTGCTCCAAAGGATTAAAAAACACCACCGACCGTCTAGTTCCTTCATGGGCCATGATTGCTCTATGAACAGGCTGAACATCATATTTAGATCTCACCTGTTCTGGCTCAAACTGAGACGGGTTATTCTCATTTTTCTCATGGCGCATTCCGAGCAGTACTTCAATAGCTTTAGACATGAAAATCTGCAAGTCCTGCAAAGATGTGTGCATCCGAGTCCCATAGTCCAGGACCACATGATCTTTAGCAGTACCAGTCACTCCATCGTGATGCTGGAAAAGAGCTAAGTTCCTCCTAGCAGCAGCCAACTTGTAGGAGAACCCCATGGGCAACTTTTCACATTGTGGTTTCTGGCAGTACCCAAGCAGGAAAGCAATCATCATCTCTGTGGTACGAATTGTCTGCTCGAGAACTCGATCAACAGCCTTGAAGAAAGGCCTGGAAACATAATAGCCACTCCAATAGTCCTGTTGCCTATCAGCATAAGTGAAGAAGTCACCTGACAAAGAAGGAAAACCCCCAACCTGAAAGGAACCAATCTCACCAGGAAGTGAATGATTTATTCTTTCAGCCTCCTCACGAAGGGTCCAAAAGTAATCTTCCAGGGTTCCAAACTTGGCCTCTGTGTTTAAACTGGGATTAGAATTGATATAATCAAACAACATTTGGTAGTTCCTAAACTGAGCTTCAGCTTCATCGATGCTTATGTAGCGGAAATCATCTCCAAGAGGAATAAGAAGTGTATTTGTCCTGTACAGTGTTGATTTCTTCTTATATTGATCTAGTAGAATAAGTGCCCGCTCCTGAACATTTCCCTGGTTGGTCTCTACTGGATCGTCTCCCCACGGACAGAGTTCATAATCAAAGCCACGCATTCGAGCAAAGTCAAACTGACAACAAATAGCAGGCTCTGGCCCACAAGTATGTGGAATATCATAAGAATAAAAGGGCATCATGTGGACAAAAATATCGGTAGTTTCATCCACATCCCAGCTCTGACGCCATATATACTCCAAATTTTTATGCAGTGCAAGTTCCTTCTTCAGCTCATAATGGGTCCTCTGAATAAGCATATTTTCGAAACCCATGCGACGGAGAAGATATGCCATGGTAGGTGAGTATCCAAATGGATCTATCGCCCAAGCATTTTTAGGAATAGCCCCAACAGTTTCGTTCAACCACATATTTCCTTCTGTCATCTGACACATCCATTGCCCAAAGATAAAATCAGCAACTCGGCAGCAAAAGAGACGCATAAAATCATAAAAAAAGAACAATATTAAAAATGAAAATAAATGTACCTGCTCAATTATGGCATAATAATGTGAATTAGCCTGCATCAAGAAGAAGAACCAATGTATTAAGCTTCAACAACACAAACGCATTAATTACAAAATCACGTCAGGTACTAGGAGTAATCTAAGCATATGGTAATACTCTGACCACCGGAAAAAGAAAAGAGACTTGTACCTAGATGCAATGGGGTGGTGACAAGAACCCAATATCATATAATACTAGTCGATAATCAAGTAAAAACAAACATGCGGTTAAACAAAAGCCTACGAATATGAATATTACCTCATCGTTCATTACCCAGCCACCTCCAACAATTTCGAGCTGACCATTTTTCACCAAATTGGTGAATGACTCCCTTTTGTGATCAGAGGCGTCTCTCCACCATCTTTCCAGATAAGACATCTCTTCCCATATAAACTTGCGCCGAGAATCCTACACATCCAAGAAAAATCCACCCAATTAAATCTCACACAAACTTGGAAAGTCTCGAAAGCAGAAAAGCAAAACCAAAGATTATGCATAATCTATATTTTTTCTCAGCTGCAATTACTGCTATAACACAAAATGCAAGTTCTTCTATAATTAAAACAATCAATCCAAGAAAAGGTATTAGCATTTAGCTGATATATTAACTGGATCATACGAACTCAATGCACTAATCGTATAAAACAAGAAAATTTAACACCAAATGAGCAAAATTTAAGCTCAAAGCAAAACCCAATTGAAAGTTTGAATCTTCTGCTCACCTTCGAAAGCGTATCGACAATGGTGTCAAGAATATGTCTGGATTGCACATCGTAGTACTCTTCCACCGTGAGCTTCCAGCCGGGATCGTTATGCGAATGGGGCACCACGATCACCTTCAATTTCTCAGAGTCCCACTCGTCCCCTTTGTAGCTCACCCGCCACCCCTGCTTCCACGGCCCGCCCTCCACATCCGAGAAGTCAATCTTGTCGTACAGGTCCTTGGTGGTGAGGTCGACGGTGGCCCCAGCATCGGCGTCGGCGGCCGAGACGGTCTTGCGGGAAACGGGCTTTCGGGGCTTGGAGAAGCGGGCGGGGGATTTGGATTTGAAGTGGGAGGAGAGGGGTGTGGGGACGCCGTAGCGGAGGAAGACAATGAGGAAAAAGAAGAGGGAGATCGAGATGCCGATAACGAAGAAGTTTGCGAAGATGAAGTCGCGGAGGGGTAATCGCCTGCGGGGCTTTCTGGTGAGCTTGGATTTGGGGTTGGATGCGGAGGAGGAAGGGAGGAGGGAGTTGGCCCAGCCGCCGCGGCGGGTGCTGCCAATGTACGACGAGAAAGCCATTCCCGTTTGTTTTGTTTTGGGGGAAATGAGATCGAAGGGAGGAAGGGAGGAGGAGGAGACGGACTTTGCAGTCAGTCGTTTGCTTGCTGATGGTGGGTGGGACCCTAGGCCGAGAGTTTTCAGTGTTGCAGTTGTTGTACTTGCAGTCTTTGTTTAGTCGAATGATGAATACCAAATTAACGATCGGATCCGTTGGATTATGGGACTTTTGTTTTCGAATGAGTATCCTCTTCGGATTCTCTACGTGAGAATTTTAGAATTCCTCAATTACATTCATTTATCATATATTATGTAGTTAGTTTTTATTAAATATTATTTATATTTAATTTTAAATAAAAAAATTTATAATAATTTTTGACCGCATGATATACAATATACAGATGTAATTAAAGAATTTCTAGAATTCTTACAAAGAGAATCTGAAAAGAATACTCTGCTCTTTCTTTTCCACGCTATAATTATAATAGGAGAAAATTAGGCACTAGAAAAGTATAAAGGAGACAAAGTCATGGTACCATCTTGTTCTAAAATTCCCACTTAGGACTGCATAGGCCTTTATCTAGACGTTAGATAGTTGGTTACCATCTCAATTAATTTTTATCCGTTCATTGTACATTGTGCAGTTAGTTTTCGTTAAGTATTATTTATATTTAATTTTAAATAAAAGAATTTACAATAATTTTTTACTGTACAACATACAATGAACATATGTGATTGAAGAATTATCGGATTTCTTACAAGAGAAACCAAAAAAGATCCTCATTCTTTCTTTTCCACGCTATTGACTTTTTGATCTTTCATGCTCATATTATAATCGGAGAAAATTGGGTACCAGAAAAGTATAAAGGAGACAAAGTCATGCCACTACGTTTTTCTCATTCTAAAATCCCCGTTTAACACTGGTTAGGCCTTTATCTAGACGTTAGATAATTGGTTATCGTTCTAATTAATTTTTAGGTGTTTGAAATTAAGAAATAATATTTAAACCTACCTAGGAGCCCGTCTAAAAGCTTGCTTAAGTCGCAACCCTCTTTTAGATAGAAAATAAATAATTTTTCATTTTATATTTTATTTGTTCAATAAATTGTTTTTATGTTTTCAATATGTTCTAATACTTTATCATTGATGTCATTCTATTCCAATACAATTATATATATATTTTAAGTATAAATTGACAATATTTTACATGTTATATAATAATTTAAGTAAAATTAATTTCTATTGCTCGACTAATACCTTTTAGAGCCTTGCATTTTCTTCGCAATTTTAGATACAAGTTTTAGACTTTTGGATTAAAGACTCTCAACGGCTCAGTCAGACCAAAAGTGAGATGTCATTTAGAATTAAAAAAAGAATCTTCTCTCTCCTCTTTATTTGTCCAAAAAAAAAAACAAAAAATAGCGTTTCTTTGGTCAAAAAAGATAGAAGCACTTTTTAGAAAGCACGTGGATTGACCGATAAAACAAAGCAGCACATGCGAGTTGCTCGCTCAGAAATAATTTGAAAAAAAAAGCACTCCGAATTTCCCCATAAAATTTCGATGTAATTCTAATAGAAACATAGACATTCCACACGCCAAATAAAAAATTCCAATTTTTTTTTGTCCAAATTTCCACGGATTCGAACCAACATGCACATAACTTGCAAGAGAAACTTGATCATATAAAGCCTATTTAGAAACCCTAAACCCTAATGAAATAATTGAACTCGAATGCAATTGGCACGAACTTCTTTGGAAAACAATTCCTACGTAAATATGATTTCCTCCTATGCGCTAACGTTAAACGTCTTCCCGACCTCTGAAAAGGAGTGGATAACCGTGGTCTGCCATTAGTTATCTCCATTTTTAAACAAGAGGGCTCTGCGAATTGGTCAACTGAATATAGTGATAATTTCGTTCCAAATTGGCGAGAACATAGTGCCACTCTAGTCGCACACTCCAATTTCCCGTGTAACATAAATTATATTGCCTGCAAAAAGAAGTGTACATATCCAATCTACCCAACAAAAAACTATCGCCCTTTGCATGTTTCTTTACATGTTCAAACACAATTACATGCATGCCCATATATTCAAGCAGAGATAGATTTGGCACAATAAACTTTATAATGTCGGACAAAATCTTTCTCAGCTTCAAGATGCACACGAAGTCCCCGAACGATGGCAAAAGGGGCGCTGGAGAATCCATCTGGAACTACCAACAGGCTCCTTGATCGCATCAAGTCCGCAACAAATGGGCTACAATGTCACTGTCAATTCTGTCGAGGGATGAAAGTTGTCGAACGTTACAATGCTATGATCCAACGCATTCCAACTGCAATGTTAAGTCCTTGACTCCAGCTTCGTGTAGTACGTGTGAGACCTTTGCCTTTGCAGCAGCCTTGTCGATTTCTGTTGAGACATGGAGATGGAGAGTCCCCACTACGTCGCTGTTTGTGAAACTCCATATGTGCCAGTTCCGAATGCCAGAAACCCCCCTTATCTTCCTAACCTCGATAAGAGCTTTTCTCAAATCCTGCTCGTGTGCTCTGGGAATTCTTTGGAGCAAGATTTCTGCCGAGTTTCTAAGTAATGGGATAACCGAAGATATAATCAAGACGGAAATGAATATTGAGCAGGCAGGATCAGCAACCAGCCATCCCTTGTACTTAATCAAGAGGGTTGATATCACAACTCCGACACTTCCCAAGGTGTCAGCCAAAACGTGCAAAAATATTCCTTCCATGTTGTGGTCAATGTGGCGATGTTGATGCTTAGCTGATTTTTCTCCATCAATTGGCTGTTTATGGCTATGGAAACCTGGTTCTTGAATGTGAGATTCCGCCACTTGATGGGGTAAGCTTCCATGAGTGTGGGCATGGTCATGGTGTTCGTGCTGGTGGGCATGGTCATGGTGTTCGTGCTGGTGGGCATGGTCATGGTGTTCATGCTGGTGGGGATGGTCATGATGTTCGTGCTGGTGGGCATGGTCATGGTGATGATGTTGGTGGGCATGATCACCTTCGTCATGGTCGTGACAATGGCCATCGTGATGATGGTGGTGGCTATGAACGTGGCTGTCATGCTTTCTATGGCCATGGTGGTCAAGCTGATCATGTTGGTGATCATGGCACTCTTTGCTTCCGCAATTGTGATCTTTAGAACTGATAGAACTGCCATGTTGGTGTTCATGATGATGGTCATGATGGCCAGAACATGATTTTTCATGGTCTTCACTGAAAATAGGTATACATTCCTCATGCTTTCCATGACCTTCATGATTATGCCCAAGAGAGTCATGCGAATGCGGGTGATGCTGGGAGTGGGAGCATGATCCTGATCCACCATGAGCATGATGATGCTCCTCGTGAAAGAAGATTAAACCAACCACATTAACAAGAAGCCCCCCGATCGAAACAACTAATAAACTGCTAGTCGATATCTCCTGAGGGTCCAAAATCCTCTCAAACGACTCCAAAACTATCAACAATCCAACCAACACCAGGAAAACAGCATTCGTATATCCCGAAAGAACCTCAAATCTCCCACGCCCATAATTATACTGATTGTTTGCAGGCAAGCGAGAAATATACGAAGCATATAGCCCAATTGCAAGAGCAGCACAATCAAACAACATGTGACAGGCATCAGATATCAGCCCCAGACTATTGCTCATGAACCCAGCAGCAAATTCCACAAACATGTACCCAGTATTGATCATAAGGAAAAGCGCAATCTTGCGTGACTTCCTCTCACTCAAAATGTGCTTAATCGGCTTCATAATGGCGGTAGTAAACGATTCTGAAGACTCCATCCCCAGTTCAAGATATTTCAAATAGTAAGGATCCAATTCCCTAACAGCAACATACAGTAACAAACCACATAGCAACAGTCCCCAAAGTGATAATTCAGGAAAATAGAACAACTCCAACACAAGAGTACACAGAAATGTTACCATATACTCTCTTCGGAAATCGTTTGAACTCAATGACTTGTCATCACTAAAACTTTCACTCAGAAGCACCCCGAAAACAACGGTGTTTGCCAGAGGCCAAATTAAAGTTCCCACTGAAACTCCATCTCCCTCAGCTTCAAACATGAAAAAACTCACAACAGCAGGAATGAACAGCACAACAGTTGTAAAAAACAGCGAAATTACACGAACCCGTTTTCGACCCAATTGCCTAATTGTTCCCCAATTCATCGATACCCGTTCGTAGCAACCCAAAAATCCAGCGAGAAATGGAAGCATCATTGGCCAAATTCTCACACAATTGACTCTTGGAAACAGTGAAAGTCCCAAACTTTCAACCAATTTAGCAGAAAATGGGAAGCAGTCAATCCGATCCCAACTCATAGATAACAAAAATAACCCAGAAAACAGAGCGAGAAACCCACGGACCTTGGAGGACCGATTCCGATCGCCGCCGACACTCGAATCCTGGCCATCCGCCAAGAACCGGGCCGCCACGTTGCCGGACAATTCTGCCAGGATCATGGCGGCGGTGCCGCAATAACGAAGCGCCTGAAACCGGAGGAGGAAGACCACGGCAAGAAGAATCGATTTGGCAACCAAGATTTTGTGCTGGGACTGTGTGATCAAGGTGAGGGAGAAGATGGGTTGGTTTTGCTTTTGGTGAAAAGGGTCTTTGGAAGAGGAGGAGGAGGTGAGGAGGGAGGAGGAGAGGGTGAGGAGGAAGGAGAGGAGAGAGACGAGGAAGGAGAAGGGGAAGAGAGAGAAAGAAGGAGAGGAACGGAGGAAAGGGAGGAGGGAATAAAGGGAGCGGAGGGAGAGGAGGAGGAGGAAGAGGAAGGAGAGGGAGGACTTGCTGCTGTTGGGGTTGAACGGTTTGGGGTTGAGGGATGAGAGGCGGTATTTGGACGGAGTTGCAATCGGGGTCGATGAGAAAGGGTAAACAGGGTACTGTCTAGATGTGGCGGTGGTGGGTGTGGTGGAGAAGGCGGTGGTTGTAGTGGTGGAGAAGGTGGTGGGGGTGGTGGGACGTTGGGGGAGTGAGAGGCGGTGAGGCCTGTGCTGGTGGTGGTGGTGGTGGTGGTGATCGGCCATGTTCCCAAATCACCTTTCCCTCAATTTCCTGAATTTGTCTCCTTTATTGCTTCCTCTAGATTACAATGTTTTGCTTATCAAAATTCAAGTCTTGTTCTACACCTAAATTCCCAAATCACTGCAACAAACAACAAGATATTGAAATAAATAAATTCAAATTCATAAAAAAATTATTCAATATAATTAAATATCCAAAATCAATGGCAAATTAAGGTTAATTGCAGGAAAAAATAAATAAATTAATTCCAGAAATAGTGACTTCAGAAGCTCCGTGAGGGAGGATCTAGAAATGAAGAGTGATAGATCTGAAAATATCGTGTCAGAGAATTGAATTGATTTCTCATTGAAATATAAATAAGGATAACGGCGGAGGAGCGGCTGACCTCTGAGAGGAAGAGAGAGACGACGCGGTGGAGGTCTCTGATCGGAGAACCAAAATTTCTCCGCTTGGAGAAAGCGCTTGTCGTCTGTGTGCGAGAGAGCTGCTAAATTTCAGGCTTCAGCTGCTCAGAGCGCGTGGGCTTTGACCTGTTAGCCCAGTTGGTCTTATACGGGAGAAATTTTGTATGTAACGAGAATACAAGTGGTACACCATGTGTTTTTATGTAAATGTTGAGAAATTTTATTTTTTAAATTGTTAACTTTTTAATACATATATCCCACTATTTGTATAATGACACATGGTATACCACCTCACCTCATGTGCCGGTAACATTGAAAAATCTCTCCTTATCATTATGAAAATAATCGACCCACCAATAGATGTTTGCCAAGTCACCGGACTATTCAAGGAGAGGAACTTTCTTGCCAAAGTGTTAGTTGCACCACTGGTCCAATAGATTTTTGCCACATATTTAAAGAAAGAATATCTCGTCCAATAGATGTTTGTCACATGATTTTCTTTTGATTACAAGAGGTTCAAGATAAATTAGAGATTTATCAGTGTGACAGTATACGAGGTGGTACATCATGTATCATTATACAAATGATGAAATATATATATAGAAAAAAAGTTAATAACTTAAAAAATGAAAATTTTCACCGCTTACATAAAAACAGGTGGTATATCATCTGTATTTCAGTCACAATGAAAAATTTCTCCAAGATACAGAAAAAGATGAGCTCCTTGTATACGGGTCTCACGCGACTTGTTTGTGTTTTGGGCAAAAGAAATTCTAGGGTTTGGACTTCTGGATGGCTTCATCCTCCCACACACAAAGTCTCACCCAAGGCCCCCAGCTGCATTCCGACCCTGCTTGCCAGCTATGTCTAGACCGAACAGCCTGCACCACATGGCGCTTGAACCACAGAAGTTACTCTTTGGAAGTGACATTGCACGGGTGATCAAATCTAAGAATATCTTGGACGAATGTACTTGGACAAGAAATTGGTTTAACGTATGCAAATTAAAAAATAATCAGCATGTAGTTATAGATCACAATCAAAATACAAAGCCCAAACATCACCATTAGATCGTTTGAAAGTGGTTTTCAAATTGGTGAAAGAGCATTTCGTGAAAATATTTTTGAAATTAGTGTCTGGTGAATATACAAGTAAAGATGTAGTTCTTGTACACAACACTAGTGCTTCTTGCAAGAGACTAGTGTTACATAATCACTTCAAGTGCTTTTAAAACCCAAAAGCATTTTCTCTAAAAGCGTTTTAGGCTTTTAAACACTTCCAAACGAGTCCTTAGCCTCAATATCATTTTGAACACACAAATACTAGTCTATCAATCGTTAGCAGCACAAATACTAATCTCATGCATAATTGTTAGCAGCAGTTTTACAACAAAGTGAATCCCAAGGGAAAGTCTATCAGTCGACTCGCTCGCAAGGGAAACCAGGGATGGTTGCTTTGACTGTATCGCTACTCGTACGAATCGTCTTTGCCCTGACTTGGCAACAGATATATGGTTCCCATTGAAGAAGCTTCCATGAGAATGCAGTAATGAAATCGGTCGCTAGTACCTTAGCCCGTGTGGTCCTAACTTGAACTTGTAAGCCTGCATTTCCACGGGAGAGATAAGGACACATCATTGCGTTTAGCTAAGAACCCTGTTGAAAAAACAACCATGAAAATACAGTAAGAAAATCTGTTTCAAGTACATTCATTTCCGCGGCCGCAATTCCAACTTGTAAGCCTGCATTTCCATTGGAGACATAAGAACGTGCCTGTCTTGAGCAATGTCTCCGAATTGCTCAGTATATCCAAGCATATCAGTGTCCTCGTGTAAAAGATTTAAGGAAGTAGCTCTTGCATTCAATACTGCAAGGTCCTTGAACATGTAAGAGAGATTCACAGCCTCATCAGCAAACCTAGTGCACCTGATCTGCCCTTCCGACTATATGAAGAGTCCCAGTTCTGTCTCTGCAAGATTTGGGCAAACCTAGAATCTTCGAGAGGTTGCTGAGTGTATTCTAGAGGTTGGTGAACCTTAAAACTTACAATATGCAGATCACATGGTAAGGGAGCAGCTAAGGGGGCGAAAGATCTTGGGGGTGGCTGTACCGATAACTCCTCTGGCTTCTTGGCAATCCAAATTTCCTCTGATTCGAACCAACATGCATATTACTTGTACGGGTAACATGCTCGTATCAAGCCTGATTTAAGAACCAAACAAGCCTCGGAAATTTAAGAACCCAGAATTGAACTCGAATCCAATTGGCACGAACATATTCGGAAACAATTACTTTATAAAAATTAACTTTTAGATATCTGATACAAATGCATTACAAAATTGTTGCCTTTAAGTTGCCGAATAAAAATGTTGCCCATCTGTTCTTGTAGCTCAATTATACAATACACTGGTTAACCAAAATAATTAAACAAAACATACCAGCATGAACACGAGCAGCAACCGAAAACCAGGAAGCAAGCTCTCTCTTGGAGATTATAAAATGATTTCCTCCTGTACGCTAACGTTAAGAGTCTTATTTGGGAGAACGATGCTGTTGATCACCACAACTTCGTCTTCAACTGTCACCTCTTCTCCTGCCAAAAGAAGAAAAAATGAGGGCTCTTCAAATTGGTCAACTGAATTGAAAATTTTCCTTGCACATCAACAGCAATAAATTCATAGAAGAAAGGAAGGAGAAACCAGGCATGCATACCAAGGATGGTAATTCCAAGCTTTGCGTTGTAGTCTCCGTCAGCCTAAACCAGTCAGTTAAGTTTTTAGTTAGTAACAAGAATGAGGAGCAATCCGCACAAGTTCAGAGAAATCTATAACTTAACAGAACGGTATGTTACTAGTTTCATTCACTAATCATGCAACTACATCCAACAACAGCATTTACCTGGACACGCGACCATTTTCCAATACACGACTTCCATCCAACAATAGCATTTATAACAACTGCATTTTCCTGTCATGACACAGAAAATTGAAGAGTTCGGATAAATTCACAAAAGCATCCCCAATACACAAAAGTTCTTGTCTATCCATCAATATACCAACTTCAATACCTTGATTTCCACGTCGTCCAAGATAATGCAATTTATAAGCCTTACTCCTGCACCTACACGAACATTTGCTGAAAGAGACACATCGGGACCAATCTGTGCACAAAAGTAACTCACGAGTTAGAAGGAAATGTGGAAGAAGGAAGCTCTAAGTAATGATTGTGCTGCTGCCTCCAATATATTCACTATCCTACTTCATCCAATATTTATGTACAAAACATACATGCAACTGTGAACAAGGATAGAACAAAATAGTAGATGATGATATGGAAGTGGTACCACCTTACAAGTTGGATGTACTTTTGCCGATGGATGAACATAAACATCACCAACAATTCTAGCATTCTTGGTACCATCTCCACTAGCTAAATGATGTTCGGAGTTAATTCGGAATTGAGAAAGATACAAACCCGAACATTTCAAAGACATTCTGTAACAGCAAACAAAGATTAGTATAAGGCAAATGATAAGAAACGTTTAAGAAAAAAGAAAAAATAAATGAAGCTATTAGGAAAATTTAAGCTACCCTGGAGTCTTGATCTGTTCCCAAAAATCCATGGTCTCATATGTATACAGTTTATTCTTTCCAGCAAGAGGTGACAAAATATCTTGATCCAATCTAACAAAATCTGTGGGAAGAGTCCTGTTGAAAGGAGTGTATATCAACATTAAAAGTGACACACTCTGAATTTAAAGTTTAAACCAATAACAACTCTATTTGTAAACGCACGTTATATCGCCTTCGTGCCACAAGAAATGACATTCCAGGGGATTTCAAACAAACGTTCCTTCTTCTAGTACTAACACGAAATATCTTAACTTATATATAGGTATTCACAATGGATATGATCCGGACAAGCGGTAAGCATTTCTCAGGCTGAAACCAGGGAATTAAATGAAAATAGCTATAAATTCATTATTCAAAGTAAAAGTATGCAACCAGGAGAAAGACGCAAACCTTGTTGCAGACTGGAGGGCTTCAAAGCTGGAAACACGACGCAAATTAGCTGCAATTGTCAAATACAAATTCAGACTCCCTGAAGAAGCTATAAGTTCATTATTAAGATATGGACAAACGTTGATGAATGCTGCATGGCTATTCATTTGCATCATGATCCAAGCTCCATGACATGATTTTGAATATTCTATGGAGTTCCCTTACATCCAAGGTTTGTTGGTATAGTAAAGTACTAACATCTATCAAAATATCTCGTTTGCATCAAGTTAGTATCTCGCCTAACAATAAAATAAATGATTCATTCACTGTGAAATTCAAGCATATTTACTTCATAGGGATAAAAGGAAATAGGAAAAGCAATACGTGTTGAGGCAAACTTTGTTATCAATAATCACAAATGAAGTAATATAATAACTTTAGAGCCAGAAATTGATCCCAAGTGCAAACCAATCCACAACTATAATGCCAGTTAAAAAAAAAACCCAACCTCTGCCTTCTCGGTGACTGGAGACTTCTTGAATGGCAGTAAAAATATCTGGAGTAAATACATATACACCACAGTTGATCAAATCGCTCACCTGCATTAAGAAAATAGATAACCCTTACCAAATGTGGCCGGGAACAAGCAAATAAAACGAAGAATTGAGATCATCAAGCACCAACTAAATAAACAATTTCTGAACATTAACTGCATCGTGTACGTACAAAAGTCTCTGGCTTCTCAGTATAATGCAATAGTTCTTTGGTGGCAGGATCAGCAACCAACTCCCCAAACTGGTTCGCAGATTCTGCAGAAACCTACATATGAACCAAAAAAACAAAGAATAGCATGACGAAAAACAAAGAAGAAGAGCGTCAGCTATATGGAGCAGAGTTGCAACATATTCAACAATTCTAGCCGTCTGTCAACAAACTAACCTTAATTACTAACATTGTACCTGTTCCCTTATATCTTTTATGAGCCTCTGCAACAACAAACAACAACAAGAAGCAACAAAAACAATTACTTTCTCGAAGTCCTATTTATAAATCCAAGCAATAAACTTTTCGTTAACATACACGAACATGGAAAATAAAACTCACCAAGCATGTCTACAAGTGGAAAACTGCAGCAAACATCACAATTCAACAAAAAGATATGAGACTGTTCCACAGACACAAACACAACATTGTTAAGCAAATCTTAGTACACACATAACAGTGGAAAATGGAGACAAACGAGCACTGAGCATAGAGTTCGAACCGGGCTGTCTTCCATGATGATATCTCTGTAGTAATAAAGTCCGCCGGCGGAACCGTGAGGCTTGTCCTCTCTCAAGTACCTCACTGGCACTTTGAGCTCATTGGAAATGGAAGACACATACAGTGCGAATTCTTTCTCTTCATAGAATCCAACCAAATAGATTTGAGCTAAATTAGGTATCTGTAACATAAAATCAAGCATTCAATTCTTGCAATTGAATTCAAATCCAAATTCTTTGATGGGACTTCGGTTAAAGATTGAAAAGCCAAAATCCAAAAGCTAAAAGCTAGAAGCCAAAAGCCAACCTTTTTACAAGCTGAAATGGGGTGGTGCACCATGGCCTGCCCGGCCAATGGGAAAAGCGGTTTCGGAGTGTTGAATGAAAGAGGCCGGAATCTAGTGCCTGCCCAGAAAATTAAACGCAACAAAAATCAGAAAATTAAACGCAACAAATTCTTTGATTAGGAATTGTACGAAGAGTAGTACCTTTGGTGGGCCCGCCCACCATGATTACAGCGACTACCTTCTCCTCCATGACTGAAAGAACCCCTAGATCTTGAGCTGGACTGGAGATTTCAACTCCACGGAGACGAGCTGAAAGTTTGAAGCTTTGGAGGAGGAGGAGAGAGTTCGTTATTGACTCACTGTCCAAGTTTTTACAGTTTAAAAGCACTTTTGCTGACTTTGGGCTTCTGCGGTGAGACTTGCGAACGGATCATAATTTGGATAAAATCGGATCCCAGGGGAGAATATTACATGAACTCAACAGTCTCAACGACGTCGTTCGGCTGAAGCCGCGCTTATGCGCACGTGAGGGATTTTTACGTTGGTTAACGTTTTGTTAAAAAATCTCTTTTTTGGCACTTGTTTTAAGTCTCCGTTTGTAGATTAAAATAATTTAAAATATACATAGTCGTTATTAACTATCTAGTAATTTAGTTCAACGGTAATTATCATTCTAAAGTTAATATAAAATAGGCTGTGTGCAGTTAGATTAAAACTACTTTCACACTCGAATTTCTCTCGTAATATAAATTATATTAAAATATCGCTGGACCGCGAACCACAAACTACGTTGTCTGCGAAAAGAAGTGTACATATCCAATCCACCGAACAAAACTATCGCCCATTGCATGTTTCTTTACATGTGCAATTACACAAACATGAGCAACCATTTCTCGTGACTGGAGGGAAAGATGCATGCCCATATTCAAGCAGAGAAAGATTTGATTTCATTAAGTTTATAATGTCCGACAAAATCTTTTCTCAGCTTCAAGGTGTACACGAAGAAGTCCCCGAACGATGGCAAAACAAAAAAGGCGCCGGAGAGTCCATTTGGAACTACCAACAGGCTCCTCAATTGACGACGACGAGAGGGGGTAAACAGGGTATTGTCTCAATGTGGCCGTGGTGGGTGTGGTGGAGAAGGTGCTAGGCGTAGTGGTGGAGAAGGTGGTGGGACGTTAGGGGAGTGAGAGGCGGTGAGACCTGTGCTGCTGCTGCTGGCGGTGATCGGCCATGTTTGCTGATTTTTTGCTGGGTTCGAGATTAATTGTTGGAATATTGAGTTTATCGCAAAGTCAGGGACGTTTGCTGGGTAGATTGCAATGGACTCTCGGACCCAGCATACGGTCTGAGGAAAGGAGCTTTTCTTGGCGGGGTCCGTGGAGTGCTCAGTCCATTGAACCAGACTCGCATTTCATCAGACGAGGGATGAGAGGCTGTGGACCGTTTGATGTTTTCTTCTTCCTTTGACGGGTCAAATCAAATGCCTCTTGAATCTTGAGTGTAATAACTGATATAATAGAAATATAGTTAGAAGTGTATTATTGTAATTGAGTTATATGGTTATATAAGAGATTGTATAGCTATCGTTTCCTTGAGTTCGGATATATACGTTTTTTCCAATAAATCAATACAATCTCTCTTGTTTCTCTCAATCATCTTCGTCTTCCTTTGTACTAATTCTTCATCTTTGCAATGTAATTAACATGATATCAAAGCCATCAGCTCACATTTTTCATCTGTTTCTAGCTTAGTTTCTTTCCAAATTTCCATTAGATTTTTGGTGCTTCCGCGAGCTTGGGATTGCGATTGTTGCGAATGTTGCAATTTAAACCACTGGGTTTCTTGGACTCTGTAGTGAGTGGTGGGGGTGGCGAGTCAGAGTAGTGCGAGGGGATTTAGGGAATGGTATTTCACTAAGGTGTGAGTAACCACGAAGAAAACGAGAGGTCTTCGAAGATTCAAGCGTTGAATTGTTTATGGTTTTTTTTTTCAAGAGTTGAATTGTTTATGGGTATTGCACATTATATGTTCGACGAAATGGCTGGGATGAGTTCTACTACTACTGATCAACTTTTCTACGTTATATCACGGTGTTTATTGTTGCAATCTAAGCCTTTTACAATTTAACAAAATTATTACGAATTTTCTGTTTATTTGTTACAGTTGATTTACTAAATAACTTTAGTGCTCATCAATTTTTCACAAATATAATATAAATAGTTTCAATTATAAGCATTAAATTTTGTAAATCGAGAGGGTGTGCTGTCAACAATAGGCCTCACAGCCTCCTCCCTCTCTGGTTTTGGTTATGTCAAGGGACGGGCCGCCATGTCCATCGAGGAATTAACTCTCCCTACCTTTCTTTTAGTGCCCTTGTAGCTAGGTTAGTGATGCTTCAGTGTGTTGCAGGACTTGTGAGGGAGCCTGCTGTGTAATGGTGCATTGTCCTTTTGTTAATTTCTTTTGCCTTATTTATGATTTTAATGAGAATCTCAGTTGACCAAAAAAAATTCTCTAAATCGGACGCTGAAATACCTTCTCAAGCATTCCTCCACTTCAGGAGTCCCCATTCTATCAGAGAATGCGTCCATGCATTTAACCTCTTTCTTTAGTAAGTAGGCCATTTGAAATTTTTTGTTGTGATTGGAACATGAGTGGTATATCATGTATATTTATAAAAGTGGTGAAAATTTTTATGTTTTAAATTATTAATTTCTAACATACATATTTCATTATTTATATAATACTATGATGTACTACCTTGTATACTCGGTGAACTGAAATTTTTTTTATTTGATTGACGTAAAGTCGCAAAGAAAACATAATGTTGACGTGCCATCTGTTTTGATTGACGTAAAGAAAACATATATAAAGGAGCATTTTTTATCATATGGTGATGACGATGAGCTGATCATGAAACTGAAAGTCACTAGATTACAATCCCAATTCCATTTTAAATTTCACTTCACGTTAATTTAAATTTTCTTAAGCTTTCTTTCCCAATTTAGATCTGATTAAACCTGTGCGGAGATAGACATCACAAACAAATTAAAGATATAAGCCAAACTAAGTCTATATAAGGTATGGAAAAATATAAATTAATTTATTCATTTATAAATTATAGTCTATTTCTTCTTTGCAATGCGGTTAAAAGTATAGTTAAGTTTATCGACGAAACATCACCAACCATTTTGCTTACATATTAATAATTGTAAGACTAAAGACATACCAACAATATCAACAATATCAACAATAATATCAGCATATAAAAAGTGTAATTAATCGCAATGTAGCCAATCTAATTATGTAGGACACTTATCCACATCCAAGAAAGTGTGCGCACTCATGTCTCGATATTGCTTTGCATACGTGTGTAAACTCAACCATAGGAGAATTTAAGATTTCAAAACTACAGTTCTCTTAACTCGATCTATTGCTGTCCCTGGACCCTGTCCCTGTCGTTCCCTCTTGTAAAGATTATCATGTATAGCTAGCTTAACCATGAACAATTCAAAAGTAGCTAGGGTACCATTAACAGGCACTCATGTCTTGAGAAAAAAATGATAACAACATTTATTTTTCCTAAAATCAAATTGGAATTAGGGTTTCTACGCATGCACTTGAATTTAATTTAGTAGCTTAGAACACAGATAAATTTTTTAAATACTGAGAATACAAGTCACATAATGTTATAATTCAAGGAAAATAGTAAAGTCACATGAACGTAATCTCCTAAAACTGGCGGTTTGTATTATTTCTATCTCTCCAACATCTTTCGCAACAAAAGCTAGTGGTTTCCATAAAGAAATCAAGTGCTATCCATCGCTGCATGCCACCCAAATGAAAAGTTTTAAACTACTCCTCGAAGCACTGAAGGACCCTCATGCTCCCTCCATCTGTCAATATTTCCCGGACTATATATCTTCAGCTGGTTATCTTTTACCTAATTTTTACATTCTTTTGAATTTCTTAGTTTCTTCCTAGCTAAAACTTATACATAGTAGCCATCCTCGTCAGCTACCACTGCATATATGTACAACAACTGTATATTAATGAAGTACATGTGCATGTCCGTCTGCAGTTGTGTGTGAACTGTGTGTCTGCGTATGTCAGCTGTGTGTCCCTGTGTGTCATCAGGATGCCTTGCCCTTCACACAGTAACGCATGCTGATGAATTTGTCTCTTAGTTCAATTCCCAAACGTAACGCATCCAAAAATCAAACGCACTCATAACTTTATTGCTTTTGTTGCACTAATGGTGTGGATTTTTCGACACGAAAAGATCAACAAATCGTAACACACTGAAAGGAGAGAACCGACCGGTTTGGCAAGAGAAATGTGAAAACGTCAAATAGAAACCCTAATATTAAAAATGGTGAAAGTTGCATCATTATTGATGGAGATTGGACACTCAGTCAAAAGTGTTTTCTCCGTAGGATAAAGAGCGCTGCTTTCTGATCATCTTGGGATCTTATCTTGTGGTAGACTGATAGTGATAGTACCACTAGGATGTATTTTTACTCATCACTCTCAAGTGATAATGTTCATCATTTTTTTATTATTGTTTGATGAATTTAAATCATGAAATTTGTATCTATTAACTATACAAACATCAAAATTTAAACTTCTTTTACGATGATAAATAAAGGTGAGCATCACCTTCACTTGAGGTAGAAATAAAAATATTCCTCTCTATTACGTCACTTACTTTTAGTATTGAATCTATTATGCTCACAAGTGTGTCCCATGCATGCCATTGTTTGTGAAATATTTACTTCAGATTATTAATATTGATGCAAAATGTATATAATATGCCAAATTATCTGATAATATAAGATTTTTATCTTACCATGTTATTGGTCATGTTGATTATTATTACTTGTTACAGATTCACAATCCAACATGTCAACACATGCACACATGAATTTGGAGAAATAAAAACATTGTTCCGTAAGTTAGTTTTATTTACTTAATTTTCATTTCTCATAAGTGATTTTTTTTCAGAAAAATAACTGATTGTTTTCAGGGTGTACTTAACATGTGAAATAGTTTCGTTTATTATCGTTCATCAACTATGGTCTTGTAGAATTATGACTTTTATTAATTAATGAATAAAGTTATAATATAGGGTCATAACTAATCTATATTGTAAAAGGACTAATGTACCAATTATAATTAATCAACCTTGTCTATATTAAAAACAATTATCCCAGAGAAGATTCCGAAATTAGGGAATCTATTCTAACATGTCTACGATGTAAGTTTGGCAAATGGTTAAATAAGTTACTTTTAGAGCATCTTTAAAGGTGATGTCAAAATTGGATTAATAAGTTTGGCAAATGGTTAAATAAGTTTGGCAACTGGTTAAATAAGTTTGGCAAATGGCTAAATTGGATTAGTAGTCCTCGTTGTGATAGGATAACTGAAAGATAGCCCCGTGGTGAAAAAATTAGGATTTAAACATCCGTGATGAATTCCGTTAGGATTCAAGTCCGAAATTGAAATTTCCGTCAACTCCCCGTGAACTCATTCAGCCTTCATAACCAAAAGGGATCTGCTACTAGATCGCGTGGGGATGTTTGCCCAGGTTGAACTCAAGTCCGAACCAACTTTTCAGGATCTTCTCAACCAACTTGCAGCCCCTCCTTGTCACCCAATTCCCAGATATTATCTATACCTAGCATAAAAATTACAAACCTAAAAATATATTTAGAAAGATAAAAACTTGTTTTTTCGAAGGAAAAATAAATACTTAAGATAAATACCTGCAGAGTAACGGCAGTATCCAAACAAAAACCTGCAAACACCAGAATATAAATAAAAGGGGTTTTTGAACTTTAATCTTTCAAGAAGATTAAAATTTAAAAAAAAACCTGGTGTTAGATTGAATATTGATTTTAGTCCTTAATGTGTCCTTAATTCAAAATAATTAATGTGCATTTTATTTAATGTCTCCCATTAAATATTTAAATTTATTAATACACAAATTTTAATTTATTTTTTGACCAAAAAAGAGTTTTTTAATTTATTAATTTTATTTAACATTCTTCAAACGTGAAAGACTCAATTAATGAACCTAAATGTTAGTACCGAAATATATTATATTGAACTAATATATTTAAATGTTTGTACCAAAATGTATTAATATTAAATTAATGTACCTAAATGTATGTACCGAAATGTATTCTCCGAAATGTTAGTACCGAAAATGTATTATATTGAATTAATGTACCTAAATATTTGTATCAAAATGCATGTACCGAAATGTGTGTACCTTAATGTATGCACCGAAATGTATTATAATGAATTTAATATACCCAAATGAAGAAGATAAAGTACATCGAAATATATTGTATAAAAAAATTAATTTATCTAAATGTTCACAACAAAATATATTATGATGAATGAAATGAAAATAAAAATTATAATGAAATAAATTTAATACATTAAAAAATAGAAAGAAAAAGATGAATAATTAAAACATCAAAATATAATTAATAAATGAGGTTATTAATGTATCAAGGAACTAAAATTAGATTTTGATCTTACTCATGGTTTTAATCAAAAAGTCATCTTTACCAAGGATTAAAATGAAGTTTTCTATAAATAAAATTTGAAAATCCTGCAAAATCCCAAAATCAAAACCAGAACATTAATATCCCGGCACAAATCCAAAATCCGAACATAAGAAATGGGTTCGAACTTTTATTCGCAGCTGCCACTAATGCAATTTTTTTTTTTTTTGTTTAAATCTTGCTTTCATCTGAATGTTCCAGTTTGTTTACCTTGAGGCTTGCGTCCATGCTTGGAGACCTACATTCTAATGCGATTGAAGATTTTCAAGTGAGGCCGGAGCAATCGTTGAACAAAGGAGAAGGATTCGTTTCATCTGTTTATTCCTGTGCTCAGTCTTCTATGTGAGATTGAGAAAGGATGTGCAGGTAATAGAATTTGTTTAGCTAATACTTTAAAGATGTTTGTGTTTGGGTTAATATTTGAATATCGAGCTCATAAAGAAAAAACCCAAGGATGCTAAATTAAAGGGAGACTTGCCCAAAGCCCAGCCTCAAGCCCAGAGCAAATTAAAGTCTTCTCAGCCAAGATATAAGCCACGTGTCTATGAGCGAAGTGACAAGTGATGAAGACTAACCTACTATCAGCCAAACAACACTTTCTAGTGGCATTACAAGTAAAAAGTTGATGACTCACTACCCTCTAGGTGCTTTCGGGCAAGAGAAAAAGTTACAGCAGCTAGGCCAAATTGCCTATAAAAAGAGGAAGAGGCCCTAGAGACAAGGACACTCAATCAATCAAACAAACAGACATACAAACTCTGCTCTCAAGCCAGATTTGCATCCAAAAGCTGAAATTAACCCAGATTTAGTCTTTTTAGCGATAGTTCTTTAGAAAAGTTATCTCTTGTCTTGTTTAAAAGCTCTTTTATCTCCCTTAGTGGTGTGGTATCGATTCCCTTATGTAAACTTGTTTACCATCCATCCCATCCATCTCTTTTTAGCATATAAACCCTGTAAATTCAAAGAGAAGTGATTGCAAGAAGTTCAATCTTGCCAAACAAGGTGAAATCTTGCCCAAAGCTCTTTGTTTGTTTTCTAAATTAGTAAATCTATTACTTAATGCATTCTCCAGCATGATTCAAGTTATTTCCACCTGTTTTTCTATTTTAAGAGTCTCATTTGCATCTGGATCTGGTTAGCTTGATGAATATGTTTTTATTAAATGTAATCTGGAACCAAACAAATAACTTAAGGGGCTCTGGACTCCCTTCATTTGAACATACAAGACTATGAACTAAAAGTCCTTATTTACAAGGCAAGAAAAAGAACTTAATGAGAACTTAACCCATCCACGACAATCCTTTGATAACAAGAAGTTCGAGAAACTTGGGCCGCAAGTAATCGACTTAAAACACACTCATTCTAGATCTGCTATACTGAGATAGCAGTGGCACGCCTAGCACTTAGTTAGTTTTGATTGCAAACCTCAAGGTCTACACCTAAGGCCCCATAAAGGCACCTTTCAGAACTAACTTTGTTCTCTTCTTTTAGCACATCAACAAGCAAGAGCCCGACTACACATCCAACGTGCCAATCCCTTAGGGAGCTGTGCTGAGGTCCGAGGAGACTTCTCCAGAGAAATCTTTGCCTGGACAGTTTGATTGCAATTTGAACTCATTATCTGCATTTGAGTATCAATGCGGGCAAACATCCCACGCCAAATATAGCAGCCACATCCCTTTTGGTTATGAAGGCTGATGGGTTAACGGAGAGTTGACGAAAATGTTAATTTTCGGTTTTAACCCTAACGGACTTCATGACAAGGGTTTAAATCCAAGGTTTTTTTTAGCACATGGACTATCTTCTGAGTACCCTATCACCATGGGGATCATTAATCCAATTTAGCCATTATAATTAATCAACCATGTCTATATAAAAAAGAATTATCACAGAGAAGATTTCGAAATTAGGGAATCTATTCTAACATGTATATAATGTAACTTTGACAAATGGTTAAATAAGCTACTTTTAGAGCATCTTTAAAGATGATATAAAAAAATTTATGTGGACTGTTTTGACAAAAAAAAGTGGTTTCTAGTTCCAAAGTAGATGTCAAAATTCTACATATATTGATATTCTTCATTTTGCTGCCAAATTTGAAGCAACGTTATTTTTTTATTTTAATCATGGGCATACATTTTTTTTTCTTTTCCCTTATTGATTATTTTATTATTAAACTCTAACCCATTTGATTTTCTGAATAACAAAAAAAAATATTTTAATTTGACATCTCAATTAAAATAAAAAAACTTTACAAAATATTATTTTGTTACGTCAACTATAAAATGAAATTTGACATTTTAATTTGGGAAGTGTTATTGATATTCCAAAAATCTCATTCTACACTTCTCATAAGTGTATTTTTCCTTCCTAATATATAAAATTTGAAATGTAGAATAAAATTTTTGAAATGTTAATAATAATTCTCTTTAATTTTACATCTCCATTTGCACGTCGTCTTAAAATATACTTGCATAAAAGTATCCTATTTATTTATCATCCGCCGACTCTATATGGTTTACATTTACATAATTACCTAGTTGGAACTTGGAATAACCTTGGGAATCTTCCAGGTATCACTTGACTCGCATCACATGGAACACAAAGCAGAAGGGCTGGCCCATCCCACGTGTCAAAGGCTCCACGTGTTCCATTATGTGGCACATCCAGATATATTCAGTGGGATAAACAGTGAACATTGACGTATGAAGTTTATTTTGTTGCACGAAGAGAAACTTTTAGTTGTAACAGGAACACAAGTAGTATATCACGTGTTTAATAAAGAATTGAGGGAAATTTTAACCACGTGTTTTAATAAGAATGGAGGAAAATTTTATTTTTTAAGTTATTAACATTTTAACACATATATCTCACCATTTATTTAATGACACGTGGTATATCATTCCCACTGATTGAAAAATCTCTCGTTGCACCAGATCATTGCTTTCTTGGTCACGTCGCCATGATGACACCCTGCCTGAAAAAAAAAAAAAAAATTTAAGTGGTATCCGTTTAACTTTGCTATCTCTTTCCATTCCCTTATAAATTAGTGCGAGCATCGTTGGAGAGCTTAGTGATTTGCCGAGTGTATACCATTGTATAGATACAACATTTTCACAAGTGTTTGGAAAAGGATGAAAAAGTATCGCCAATGATGATGAAGTTTGCATTATTGTTTATTGGTGGGAATATGAAAACAATAGTAGCAGCACATTGTGATCTCCAGATGATGACAGATTCATAGGAGAGCTCTTGTGGCTTACAGGTTTCCTTCTTCTCTGAATTCCCCATAAACCCTAAATCCGAGCTCCGTGGCTATAGCTCAATTTTCTGGTAGCTTGGATCGCAGTGGAGGTTATATCTTAAAGGGATCACGAGCAGTCATCCTTTGATATAATTTTGGAACATCATGGCTGGATCAGGAGGAAAAAGACTCGGCAACTCTTGCATTCTTCTGATAGGTAATTAATCATACCCTAGACCCAATAATTACTTCATGATAAGTTTTACAAGGCAGATGGGTTAATTTTTGTCTGTTTATTATTCATAATTATAGTGATTGCTGGGATGGAGAGATTTGCATACAAAGGAGTGGCATCGAATTTAGTTACTTATTTAACCGATGTGGTACAAATGAGCAACTCTGCGGCGGCCAAGACGGTGAACAGTTGGTGTGGGTTCACATCCATGCTCCCACTCTTAGTTGCACCCCTTGTTGACTCTTACTGGGACAGATATCCCACCATATTGGCATCTTCTTTCCTCTATGTTGCAGTAAGTACACATTCACTTTGTTTCCTTCCCTTTTTTTTAACAAAGGGATATCTGCTCTAATTTACAGAAAGCGAAATTCAAATTCGAGCGTAAAAAGATGTGTACACTGCTAGCTAACATATACATTTACTTTATTATTTGGCTCTTAATATCAACGAACTTCTATGAAATGGTTCAAGCAAATTTAGGCCAATTGTCTTGATTGTAGGACATCATTAATAAATAGGAAAAAATAAAAAAAATTTCCTGCACTTGTTTTTAGTATGCCTCTTTTACTAAAAATTTAAATGCTCACCAGAGATTATGCTTTTTTTTTTTTTTTTTTTTTTTTTTTTTTTTTGAATTTTTTCATCAAGATGTTGCTGATGATAGATTAAAATGGAGTCTGAGTCATGTGCACTAATCTTCTTTCCATTAGAATAGAGTGGAGATTATTAGCAATGCCTCAAAATGTACTGTGGAAGAATATAAAGTCGCACATTGCAAATTAAATAGAATACAATATATAACTAGTGCGTTTACTATTAATAATATATAACTAGTGAGTTTACTATTATTAATTGTATCGAGGTCTTTTATGGTAAAACCTCTAAACTACTGCCGTTTTTAACATTTACAACATTTTTCTGATTTGGCCTCTCGACTTTCAATTTGATGTACGAGAAATTTTGGCTCTAATGCGTAGGAAAGGTGCAACTATAAGCTCATTTATATAAGGTTTTGCTTTTAGGGGCTTGTGGCATTGACATCAACAGCATTCACCCGGGCATCATCTGCTGCAAACAAAACAAGTTCCAATTCATCATTTCTATTTTGGTCTCTGTATTTGATTTCTGTTGGTCAAGGTGGCTACAACCCATCTCTACAAGCATTTGGAGCAGACCAACTGGACAGTGAAGAGGAACTGCCTAGCAGCAAAGATGACCAAAAATCTAACAAAAAGAGTGTGTTTTTTCAGTGGTGGTATTTTGGTGTTTGCAGTGGCAGCCTCATGGGTGTCACTCTCATGTCCTACATTCAAGACACTTTCGGTTGGATTCTAGGTTTTGCCATCCCCATGATATCGATGGTTATATCGGTCGTGGTATTTTCCTGTGGAAGCCGAATCTATACATATAGAGAGAATGATCAGGCCATGGATTATAAGCCCGTTTTCAACATAGCTCAAGCTATCAAGGCAGCCGCATTAAAGCTAATGAAATGCAGAATCACATTACCAAATGAAACTAATGTTAGTGAACTAGAGTAAGTTAACAAATTTCTAACATAATACTTTTTTTTTTGAAGTTTAAGAATCCAGTTTACAATTATAGACATGATTTCCACACTCCATTTTTTCCCCTGCATTCCTCTCTTTTTTTTCTAGTCGTTGGATGGAATAAATCGAAGGTAAATCAAGGGACAGAATCATATGACAGAGTGCATAAGCAGAAAAAGGGAGTGCGGTCAAAATCATATCTCCTTACAAATTACAATTACCATGCATGAGTTCTGCTGCTAATGCTATAAGTTTTGGCTGGTTTTGTATTATATAGGCTTCAAGAGAAACCGCTTTGCCATCAAAATATTAGCAGCACGGTGAGCATGGTTGAGAATCCCAAAAGCCGCTTCTACGTGCTTGAAAATGCGAAAGTGCTTTTGAGGCTTCTGCCAATATGGATTATGCTTTTGATGTTTGCAGTGATTTTCCAACAGCCTCCAACATTTTTCACCAAACAAGGCATGACAATGAAGAGGAACATTGGAAGCAACTTCAAGATTCCACCAGCAACTCTGCAAAGTGCCATTACACTTTCCATAATCCTCCTGATGCCTCTGTATGACAAAATAATGATCCCGGTTACACGTCTGGTTACGTGTAGCGAAAAGGGTCTCAGCGTGATGCAACGGATGGGGATTGGAATGTTCGTTTCAGTCATAGCAATGGCCATTGCAGCGGTTGTGGAAACAAAAAGGCTCAAGATCAGCAGGGAAATGGAAATGCGGGGATCTCAATCCGAGACGGTGCCATTAAGCATCTTCTGGCTGCTGCCACAGTACATTCTTTTGGGCATTTCAGACATTTTCACCGTTGTTGGAATGCAAGAGTTTTTTTACTCTGAAGTTCCGGGAAGAATGAGAACAATGGCCTTTGCATTGTACACTAGTGTTTTTGGGGTGGGAAGTTACCTGAGTACCGTTTTGATTGCAACAGTTGAAGCAGTTACAAGTTCCAAAGGAAGGCAGAGCTGGTTCTCTGATGACATGGGTGAAGCTAGGCTTGACAAATACTACTGGTTTTTGGCATCACTAAGTGCACTGAGCTTTGTGTTTTATGTAATTTTGTCTACGTGTTACACAAGTAAGAAGGATCTGGATTTGGAAAATGAAACCTGTAAATAAAGCTTTTGTTTGAGGAATTGATTTTGTTCAGATGAAAATTTTCTCGTTTTGTTATTTAGTTTTGTGTCAATGATATTGTTTCATTCAAACTTTAATAAACTACTACACTATGTGCAACAATTTAAAACTAGTTTTGTGGGATAAGATTTTATTTTCTTTTGATTAGGTTTCAATTAGTTGTTCTTTTTTTTATCTCCTTTCACTATCCTCAATATATATATATATATATATATATATGTGTGTGTGTGTGTGTGTGTGTGTGTGTGTGTGTGTGTGTGTATTTATATATTACAAACTCATCAAATTGTTTCAAGGTTAGAGCTACACGGGGGAGTAATTGGGACTGCTGAGAAGTGGTTTTTCTTCCTCAGTCAGAAAAAGATTTTTGAGAAGGGGTGCCTTAAGTAATGCTATAGATCCAATAATCAATGAACACAAAATGGGTGAATATCATAATCTTTATTCTTTGATCATTTAACTCTCAATATTATGCATACTGGTACAACTTTTATTTGTTTATTATTTTATAAAATCTAAGCAGCTCTTTCTCTAAAATTTTGATGGACTCTCGTGAACTTTGATACTTCGTCACTCACCATGATACAATGAGGATCACTATTTTCACTTTTACCGTACCATGTCGCCACCACTAGCTAACCATGACTATCCACACTACGCTATTCCTGGCATTGCCCCCATCGCTGCCAACGTCATCACCATTGTAGACACCAACATCATCACCTAACACCGCCACCATTGCTGCTGACACCGCCAACCATCATATCACATTTTCTACCACCATTTTGTCATACTCATCGTCACTGTACCACAACCTCCCATAACCATCTTTTCACTGCCACGCACCGAAACGACCATGGACCATGATCGCCACCTATAGTACCACTATGTTACCTTGTCCGCCACCACCACTCAGGCCACTACCTCGACTATGATTGCCTTGTCATGGTCATCATCATCTTAACCTCCTACGACCACCTTAATGCCGCGCACCCTCACCCATGACCACTACTGAAACCGCCATCATCATGATCACCACCTTCACCTTGCCCATCATGGTATCACCACCACCCAAATCCCACTCCTCCACAACCCCAACACCATATTAGAAAAAACAGAGACTTACAAAAATTTGGAATAAAAAAAAAAAAAAGAAAAAAAAAAAAATATATATATATATATATATATATATATAATATTCATGAGTTAAGGATTCTTTCACACGTCTAACAATTTTGGTCATAGTAAAAAAAGTAAAATTACAAAGTCTGTTAAATTCCTTTTGAACTCTACAAAAGTCTAGCATTTTTTTGAAAGAAAGTACGATATTCATTGATAAGAGGAGAATATGTACAAAATGTGGATAGTGTGCTAACATGGACCTCGATAAAAACCTTGCTAGGACCTTCAACCCGGTCGAAAGGAAAAAGGATCCTGCATAAATAAACAAATGTTTACTATCCTCACATCGCCAGGCAAATACAAATTAATCTGATGCATCTTCAAATAAAGCATCCAAAAAATTCGAAAGAAATCTATTATTAAAAAGTCTATAGATTTCATGGAATTTCTAATAGTCAATAAAAATATACGAAATCTAAAAATTCGATCTCATCACATAAAAAACCTTACAAAGACCTACATAAATCTAAATACAATGAACCCCTAAATTCGATATAATCACACAAAAAACCATGCAAAGGTCTACATAAATCTGAATACTATAAACCCCTTAAGTTTACTTGATCAAGGTTATCTGCGAATGACTGGTTTGGGTGTACGGCATACATTTGAAAAAGAAAAAAATAAAGTAAAGCAACACCTTCGGGTTTTGAACAGCAAACATCAAGAAACATTACACACTCCGTTTTCACCACAACAACTAATTTGCTAAGTATGATTTACTTGTATTAATTCATATCATATCTACAACATATATATATATATATATATATATATATATAAATTGGTCTCTCTGAACTCGGAGGCCCTAGGCGGGTCGCCTTATCGGGTGCCCATGACCGACCCTGATGAAGTTCCATGGGAGAGTGGAGAGTAGAGGAAGAGGATGATGATACAAGATTAACGGTGGGGATAGGGTAGCTAATCATTTAAATTCTAATGTCCACTACAAAATTTTAATTTGGAGCCGATTAGCTCGTTCATAATACGTAATTCACATGACTTTGACTAGAGCTACTGAGCTAGAGATCTTGTAGCTCGAGAAGATGGTGGGGAAGGAAAAAGAGGGCATTGTAGAAGAAAATAATTAACTCACTCTAGTTGTTGTTGTAATTTCCCTTGAATTAAGTATAATTAGGATACATATTTGATCATCGACCAAGTCCTAAATCCAAGAATATAGTTATTTTTCTGGTCAAATAAAATGTGTTGTACTACCGTATGTAGTAAATTAACGTTGTTTAATTCAAAAAATTTGTGAGTAACCTAATATATTGTCAATTAATTTTATGATGAACCTAATTTTTTTTCTATCTTTGCATAATTAAGACGACTCTTTTTTCTTTCTATGTTTTTTTTCTATGCTTTTTGGGAAAGAAGGGCAGTTGGGAAAAAAAGATTTAGGACATCAAATTCCAAAGAAAATGGAAGAAGCAAACTAGTCCATGTTGGACGCACACCAGCACACTAATTAAATATTCTTAGAGGATGACACATAAGACCAAGATCACATCAACTTATTTTGCGATTACAGTAATTTCTCTCGGTGCCATTAAAAATGAAAAGACGAATGAAGAACTTAGTTTGTTGTATATATATATTTAAGTCAATCTTGGTAGACAATATGGTTCAATAAGTTAAAGCAAACTAATAAGCTATTGTGTTTGACATTCTTCTTCTGTTTTTTTTTTTTTTTTTTTTTTTTTTTTTGGTAAAGAAAATCTAGACGGTAAGAGATAAATTTATTGATATGAAGAAAAAAAAATTCACCTAGGCGGGGGCACACAAACTTTATCCCTCATTAAGCAAGAAAAATAAAAGGAGAAATTAGGTTCTCATCCCTCATTTTGCTACTCCATTGATTAAAACTTTATTCCTTTTCAATTTTTTATCAAGGTCCTTGGGTATTAATAAACAATAATAAAATATTATTTATTTCTAAAGATATTCATTTAGTGTTAAAAATGTTACAATTGGTATATTTATATTTATGGCTAAAATTTTTATCATATATTTTTATTTTTAGTTTGTACCCATTTTTAATTTGAAACCCTTTTTAAATTTGTACCAATTTTCTTTAATTTGTACCCATATATTAATTTCTTTTTGTGCCCATATTTTTTAAAGTTTTATTTGTATTTGTACCCATATTTTTTGATTTATTTGTACCCATTTTTAGTTTTGCTAAATTTACCCATGCTAATTATATGTATTTATATTATGTTTTAAAATATATCAGTAATTATTTTTTAAAATATGTTAATAATTATATGGGTACATTATTTTCTTGCTATAATTTTGTGAAGAACAATATTACTCTAATATTTATTTTTAAGTATTTATTATATTTTGAATTTGTTTAAATTTCTTAATTTGTGAGACAGTAAATGCATAAGTTTAATCTCATACATAATGTTAAGGAACTCGATCAAAATATTGAAACAAACAAAGTTTTAGTTTTTAGAATCAATTAGACCGAAAGCATAAACTGACATAATTTCAATACTTTCGTGTGCAATATGAATAAAATAAAAATTTTCTGACGTGTTTTAAAAATCACCCCTGAAGAATATAAAATATGGTTAACTTTATTAATAAATAAGTTATAATTTGAGTAGAATGCCGTATTCCAAGTGCACTAAAAAATTGCTTGGAATTAGTCTCTCAATTGTGTTCTTCTGACTTTTTTGGGGTTTCCCCCGGCCATCGTTTCCAGTCTCAAAGACATAGCTATAGTCGAAGTCATGATCATGTGGAAGACGCAGATCAAAATCCATATGGACTAATCAGCGTATCACCACCGTTAAATATTAGCGCATTAGAGTGATATCAGCGTATCACCACCGTTTATCTTTTGTTTTGCTTGAATTTCAGTTTGTAGCATATTCTGGTTTTTCAAATTTTTACGTATCACCACCGTTTAATCTTAGTACATTAGAGTTATATCAACGTATCACCACCGTCAAATATTAGTACATTAGAGTTATATCAGCGTATCACCACCGTTTAATCTTTGGTTTTGCTTGAATTTCAGTTTGTAGCCTATTTTGATCTTTCAAAATTTTAAGTTTTAAATATATTCTTTCTAAATAGAGCGTATTGGGCACCTGGTTGTTAGATTGTATTGCTAGAACGTAGGCACAAAAAGACCCCTATTTGTGCTTAACTCTTTATGTTAGTGTCCTAACTTGAGAGGGCAAAAATAACTTTTTGTCCCCCCATATTTTTTGTAGTGTTATTATGAGATTATTACTTTTGCTTAAAATCTAAACATTAAACAATTACCAGTCAATCGAACTAGAGTGACAATATTAGACTAAACTTCAAAACAGGGTAACATATCTGAAATGCATGCAGATGATGGATTCAATGAAACAATTGTCGTATCAAAAGTTTACAAATATAGTGCGTCATACTCAACACGTTCAATGACTCTACCATCAATTCATACACACCCTTGTCTATCTGCACCTTAGCCGAACGTACTCATTTGTCCATCGCAAGCAACCATGTCTTTGATCACTATCTTAACAAGTCACCAGCTCTGCCTGCTTAACTCCCAACACATAGTCCTCTCTTTCTTTTCGAGGACCCAAGCGTGAAACCAATCTTAACCCTACTCGTCCCCACTTTCAAATCCTGATTCGATTCCAAACCTTGATCAAACCCATTACCCACAACTACAGGCATCGACGACTGAGCAACCCTCTCAATCTGCCTCCACTACTACATTAAACACTTTGCGCGACGAGGGAGTATTTGTCGCGCAAAGCATTTCCAGGTCACACAAAACCTATGGTAGCATAAATCGTCATGCAAAATTTGTCACGCAAAGGTTGTGAAGAAAGACCTTGTGCGACGACGTGGGCAGTTTTGTCGCGTAGCAAAATGATTGTGCGATGCTTGCTCATTACAAGAAAGGTATATGGACAAAGGTTTTCGTCGCACGATATAAGAGGGTACAAGTGTGCTTTTGTGACGAGAAATTTATGGGGACGTCTACTGTTCGTCTCAAAAATGTTTGCGCGATAAAACATGTAAGACGTGCATCGTTTTGCACGATGACGTATCTTCATCGCGTAAGTGTAATTTTTAATTAAAAAAAAGAATTTAATAAATAGAATGTTATTAAAAAATATATTTCATACAATTGACAAAAAAACAAAAAAAATTTAATGAATAGAAAAACAATTTATTTATAATATAAATAAAAATGTACTTACAAACACAAAGTTTAAAACGAAAGTGGGAAAAAAAAACTACGAAAAAAATGAGACATAATTTATGGGCAAGTCGTTTGGAGCTGCTTGGTAATCTTGCTGTTGGAAGGGGGTGGTGTTGGGGACAGGGTCAAAGGTCGACGAGTCTGATTGCTATGTATGCTCAGGGTGGAAGGGCTTTGACGGCGATGGTGCAGAAAAATTAAGGAACATATCTCGGAGGAACTAAGGGCTTGTACAATCAATGACATTTGAGTCTTGTATGATACAAGCTCACTCTTTAGGCCAGCGACTTCGTACATCAAAGTCGTAACCTCGCCCTTCAACTGCGAGGATGAAGAGGCTTGACTCTCCCGCTGCCTGGCATTTCCCATCCCCCGACAATATGTCCCTGGCCTCCGACCGAAAGTCTGGTCAAATGTCTTTGTAAGGATGTGAAACCCCGCATCTCAGGGGGAACCACAGACTCGATCGGTGTGTTCGGGGAAAGCTGGGGGTGGACTCTTGAAAGACCGATTGACCCTTCTCTACCATAATTGCATGTGAAATAAAACATGGAATATTAATAGCAAACAATTTGAAATAATTAGTATAAATCTTTAATGCATAAGAAATTAATTACATGAAGAAACTCGGTCAACTCATCCTCGAGCCGAACATAAATATCAGCAAAGATGTTGATCTTCGGGAATTTTGAACCCCTTTGAAATAAAAAAAGATAAGGAAAATGTTAGTACGGAAACAAAAAAAAAATTATATATATATATATATATTAGCGACATTTTAATATTGGAAATGAAAGTTTTAATATATACCTTCTGCTGCGCCTCCATCCTATATGAGAAATGCCTCAAACCCGAATGGTGGAGAAGAGTCTTATTCTCCCAATTGATCTTGTTCGCCTTCTTCTGTTATACACAAAATAAATGTATTAGTTGTAATATTTAAAGAAAAAAAAAAGTAATAAACATTAGAAAAATTTTAAAAAGTAGAATGAAAGAAGCCTTATTTAAAAACGCACCACATAGCTCAGCTTCTGAAAATGACCGTAGAGCCAAACCCAACTATCTTCTCGGTCCTCAAACTCCTTCGGGCAACCCTCCTCTAGAGCAACTTGCGGATCATCAAATATCTCGAAATACTGGTGTAGGTGACTCTTCCACTAGTTGTAATGTTCGGAGAAGAGCCAATTGAGGTACTCCAACATGTCATTGTTAATGTCATCGAAATTGTAGTTTGTCTGCAATGTAACAAATATTACGAAAGTATTAGTGATAAAAGACATTAATAAATATAAATATATAAATTTTACATGATAAGCATTTGAAGTGTGGGGGCGCCGGTGAGCACGTCGGGCGCTAACAAGAAACGCCACTGAAGAATTTGAAGATGTCGGCGCCTGTGGGATTGTAGGACCAACTGGGTCAACCGGATTCATCGGCCTATGGTCCATCTCTACCGGAGTAGTGGCAACAGTAGTAGGTGTAATCGTCAGACGAGGTGTACTCATCATCGTCTTCCAGCTTCTAATGAGCTATGACATCTACAAAAGTGGAAATAAACCATTACAACCTTAAATCTAACTCACTGTCCTAATTCGATAAGCAATGAAATATGTAAAACAATGGCATATGAAAATCATACTTATACAATTAGACATAAATGAAACATGTAAAACCCATACACGGAGAGCATATCTTAGTATATGTTTATTGGTGCAAGTCCGGCTACTAACTACAACTTCTTCGATAGTTAATAAGCATTACATTTCATCCCTTGTACTTGGCTCTATAAGGCAAAAACAAATAAATATACGGCTTTTTAGCAAAAATGGTCCCTGAGATTTGCATAACACATCACTTTGGTCGCTGAGATTGAAAATCAATAAAAATGGTCCATGAGATTGTCCACCATCCATTATTTTGGTCATTCTGTTAAAACTCTGTTAAGTGTGCCAGAGTTCTTGACAGGAAGTTTGGGCAATTTTGAAAGCTTTGTAACTCAATCGTTTCTTAACCAAATTCGACCCATAATATATCAAAATGATGATAGGAAAGTGCAGAACAAGATTATACCTATTTGGAAGCCCAATGGTTGTCGAAAATGGTTGGAAAATAGCCTGAAAGGTGACTAGTCAGCAGGAAAACTGGAAAACTCACCGGAAACTAGGTAAACTTTAAACGTTCATAACTTATTCAACACTCAATGAAATTGAGTGATTCAAAAACAAAAATCATACTTCTCAACAAGACGAAGAGAATGTTATTTTCTTGACGGCTAATTCTCCATGGTTTGGCCGGAAAAAGGCTCGAAAGTGGCTATTTGGATGGGATTTCCAGACTACGATATTTGATAATTGTATTTGGCAATGGAATAGCTTTTGGGAACAACTCAGTTGGATTGGGAGAAGACACTGATGCTAGAACATATCGAGTGGGAAAAAAATACAAGCGCCATAATAGGGGACTATGTTATTAATGGCAATACTGACACAAGTCAAGCTTCTACACTTCACTTTTCTTGGACACAAATTTAGAGCCTACCATAACAAAACTTCCTCAAAGAAAGGGAGCTGGAATAGATCATGAAGCAAATAGTACCTCAGGTGAGACCGTCACTCTAGCAACTCTAATTGAGAAAAGTTTATGTTGGTATCAATTGAGTTGAGGCAATTGCTAATGGAGTTTGAGGAATGCAAAGCCTAGTGGAGAAAAGAGAGAGAGGAAGATAGAGGAAGATAGAAAAGAAAAACAATGATTATTAGAATCTGTAATAAAAACTGCTCAGTCACTATTAGACTCCATAACAATGTATTGAACTTCATAACAAAATTTATACCAAATCCTTTTACAATTTACTGGATTCTATGTGAATCAATTAAAACGCATGAAATACATGAGAGTTAATAATTTCATTAAACTCTATTAGAATTCTAATTGAATACACCCTCCTTACTTGATAATTTATTGCCTTTTTGATTAAGTTTTAGGGTAATTTTTTATAAATCCATTGACAATACATCAATCAAATTTATTTTAATCATAAATATGTGAATGAGACCTTAAGGTACACCATAACACTTCAATTAACCAGCATTTATTAATTAATGCCACTATATATAGCTAGCAACGTGTGAATTTTTTCCAATTAGGTCAATCACACGCCTCCTACATCGTACCTCGTGCGACTCCTGTTTTACATTTGGAATCAGATACTGCAACGCATTTTTGTTTTATGGTTTTGTATTTTTACATTTAGATTTACATTCTGCAACTAAGCAGCATGCAAATTCTTTTATTTCTCATCAAGTCAATCCCACGCATAGTCACATGCCTACTATGCTTCACATCTCACGCGACATCTTTTTTTTTTTTTTTTTTTTTTTTTTTGTACATTTGGATTCAAACACTACAATGTAGTGTCCGTTCCATGGTTATGGTTTTTACATTTGAATTTAAACTTTGCAACTAAGCAGTGTGCAAATTCTTTTATTTCAAATCAGGTCAATCCCATGCATCACTTACATGCCTACTACGCTTCATACCTCGCACGACTCCTATTTTTTAGACTTGTATTCAAACTTGCAGTGTTTGTTTCATGGTTCACCAGCAACTGATGTACACGTGCGATCACTCATTCCCAGACCCTGCCGCCACCCGGCTTCAGGATCTCGTGGAGGTCATTGAAGGTTCTGGAAGGAATCGTGCCAATCAAGTTATCATTCTCGCTGATCTGTTGAGCCGTTGGGATTTGGTGCTCATCGTTGTCACCAATGACCTTTTCTTTTTCATCAATGAGAAAGAAAGAATGACAGAAGAGAGACGAAGAGAAGGATGGGAGAGAGTGAAGAAAGAGAATGGTGAGAAAGCCAGGAGAAAAGAATAGACAAGGACAAGAGAGGGGAAGAGATAAGGAAATGAATAAAGTAAAGAGAAAAGGGTATAACAGTCATTTTCTAACTAGCCCAAACCCATGCTGCATGCTTCATTGACCTATGCATAATTATTATAAATATTTCATTTATTATGTCCAAGTAAAAACATTGATCATCGATATATGGCTAATTCGTAAAGGTTCTATTGAACTTCGGCTAAATAACCTTATGTTTTAATTTAGGACTAATTACACTTTTCAATTTGCACCCATAGTTTGGGTAGTAAAATGGAAATAAAAATAAAGTAAAATATTGAACCTGCTCTTAAATAATCTTTCAACTTCGACATCAAAGTTGCTACTACTACGGTCTAGAATATTTCTCCATACTTATAAGTGACAGCTCTTAAATTTAAATATGGCAAAACAACGAGTTGGATACAAATTTATTCTTTAAGTAAATATATGGTTTGGAAAAAATTAACGCGCTTAGAAATTAAAATTTATAAAAAGAAAGTTCATAACATTGAAAAAAAATCAAATTTAAACCAGCATATATATGCTATTACAACTTTAATTGATGCAATAATGTATTGCGAATCCCAGTACACTCCAGCTGGGGTAACTTAATTATTGGATAAAGGAAAAAAAAAAATGAAAAGTTGACTTTTGCAGAAATTTAATTATTTATTTTTAGTCCTTTTGATTATTTAATCAAGAAGTGCTATATAAAGATTTAATTCCTTGAATATCATCCGCATGCAAACTTTGGGTAAATCTAGTCCGAACACCGGAAGACATGACAGCTCCTTCAACAGAGCTATGTCCTCGCCCAAGCAGATGCCCGATTTCATGCAAAGCCACGGTTTCCAGGTCATAAGCACCCTCCACAGCTCCCACAGCCCACGGCTCATCGGCGTCATATTGGAATCTCCCAATGGTCGGTGCAAATGCATGAGCAAGAGTCCCACCGCGGCCATCAAATGGATTCCCATCTCCATGATCACCCCGACCAAAACTGATCTTCAGATCTGCGTTCTCGTAACTTTGGGCTTGACTGAACGAGAAGTGTGTTTCCTGCCCATGTTGCAAAAGCTCGCGCCACTGCGGCCTGAGCCTCAGCTGGGGTGCTTTGATCAAAAGCGTAGGTGAGATGGTACTTAGATGAAGGCCATTTAGCGTAGGTGAGATGGTACTTAGCTGGGGTGCTTGATGTTCTTACCTGGATTATTTTCAGAATTGTTAAACTTCCTTTCTTTCCCTCCTTGCACAAAGTTCACAGTTTCAGTGTCTTTGCCCTTCTCTTGTCTCTATCGAGTTTCTTCTTGAACATACTGTGCAATGAGCTCATCTACATCCCAACTCTTATCTTGTGTGTTATATGACACCTTCAGTTGAGAATACTTGTTAAGGAGGGCCTGCAGCATTGTAAAGACCAGCTATTTTTCACCAATGTTGACATCCATGGAGTTTAACTTTTCTGCATCAGTCATTTTCGTAATGTGATCCATAATTGAACTAGTATTATCAATCTTGTTGGTTGTCAAAAGTGACATGTATTGACTGATCTTTGCTTTCTGTGACCCCTGGAACTTTTTCTCTATCGCATTCAAATATTCTGCAGCCAACTCATGTTTTTTAATCCCTCCTCGAATTGTATCAGTCATCCCACTTTCAAGGATTGAAAGTGCAATTTTATTTGCTCTTGTCCACCTCTCATAGTCTCCATTTTTTGCTCTAGTGCTTTGTTCTGTTATCATTGGTCTTGGAGTATCAATGACTATATCATACTCATTAATTGTCAACAGTAGTCCAATTTCTCTCCTCCATTTCTTGTAGTTACTCCCTGCAATGAGAATTAGGATATTTGCCAAGTTTAAAGTCTTCAAGGTTATTGCAGATGTTGCAGATGAAATCACAAACATGAACCAGTTAGGTTCCTAATTTCCTTTTGTAGATTGCACATCACAATTCACATCAATAACTCATACATATAGACTTAACAACATATAGTTGATAAGCATACCTAGAAAAATTGACTTATCATAAACTCAGCAAGTTTAGAATGAGATATGCAACAACAGACAGCCAATAGATGTCTCATGCATGGTAATCATTATCCATCACTTGGCAGAAAATAAAACTACATTAAAATTTTCATATCACAAGACAACTGCATACTCAAACATGATTGAGCATTCATAACTAGTACAAAAACATGTTTGCGCTACGGTAACTTGCACGACGGAGTAAATTTCGTATCACAAAGTATGTTTGCACAATGCTAAACACAAAATGTCATGCAAACGGCCTTTGCGCGACAGAGGTGCACCTTCACCGCCCAAAACAATTTTGCACGACATCAGTCTTCGTCGCAAAGTTCCGTTGCGCAAAGGCCGTTTGCGCAACGCCTCCTGTGCATCGCGTAAGATTTTGGCACCAAACCAAGAATGATTTATCGTTTTTTCCCAACATTGCACGACGTAGGTGCACCTCCGTCGCGCAAAACAGCTTTGCCCGACGAAGATTGGCATTGCGCAAAACAACTTTGCACGACGGAGGTGCACCTACATCGCATAAAGTCAACGATACTTAGAGTTTATTTATACTTTCGTTAAGTATAACATAAGATTTTGTCTCATTCCACCAGTGTAAATATTTAAATTGAAAATCGAATTCATTCATTGTATTCATATATGATCAGGGAGTGTAGTTATAAAAAATCATCAAAATCGGAGTTAAAATAACCATTAAATCGTGATTTTTCATTTATAACCGTTGAAAAGTTTTGTCATGTTACTTGATCTTTGAATGTTTGTTTTTTGCGATTTTTGGCGTATGCGATCTCGAAGTATATACAAACAAGTTTGACGGTTCGATCGTTGAAACTAGTTTCATAGAATGCGTATCACATCAAGTTCAATGGTATATATATATTTATTAAATAGCTTTAAATTTATTTATTTTGTATGTATAACACTTAAGAAATTGAATGGTATATATATTTATTAAGTAGCTTTAAATTTATTATTGTAGTTCGGATCGGGTTTTTGTTAGAAAAAATATATTATTGTGTTTTATGTAAAAAAAACAAAATGAATTTGAAAGGAGAAAAATCACATTTTTAGTAAATTTTATAATAATTTAAAAAATATATATAATTTGTGCAACGAATGCACACCTTCGTCGCACAAAGTCAACCACTTTGTGCTATAACATAAGATTTTGTAGTATCCACTTGTGTAAATATTTTAAATTGACGATTGAATTAGTTCATTGTATTCATATAGGATCAAGCAGTGTAGTTGTAAAAAATAATCAAAATCGGAGTTAAAATAACAGTTAAATCATGAATTTTCATTTATAACCGTCGAAAAGTTTTTTCCTATTATTTGATCTCTGAACGTTTGTTTTTTGCGATTTTTGGCATATGCGATCTCGAAGCATATGCAAACATATTTGACGGTTGGATCGTTGAAATTAGTTTCGTAGAATGCGTATCCCATCAAAATAATATATTCACTAACACTTAAGGGTTTATTTATACTTTCATTAAGTATAACATAAAATTTTGTGGTATCCACTAATGTAAATATTTTAAATTAAAGATCGAGTTCATTCATTGTATTCATATAGGGTCAAGGAGTGTAGCTGTAAAAAGTTATCACAATCGGAGTTAAAATAACCATTAAATCGAGATTTTTCGTTTAGAACCATTGAAAAGTTTTGTCCCGTTACTTGATCTCTGAATGTTTACTTTTTGCGATTTTTGGCGTATGCGGTGTCGAAGCATATACAAACAAGTTTGATGGTTGGATCGTTGAAATTAGTTTCATAGAATGCGTATCCCATGAAAATAATAGATTCACTAACACTTAAGAGTTTATTTATACTTTCATCAAGTATAACATAAGATTTTGTGGTATCCACTAATGTAAATATTTTAAATTGAAGATCAAGTTCATTCATTGTATTCATACAAGATCAAGGAGTGTAGCTGTAAAAAAATCATTAAATTCAGAATTAAAATAATCTCTAAATCGTGATATTTCGTTTATAACCATCGAAAAGGTTTGTTCCGTTACTTGATTTTTAAATGTTTGTTTCTTACGATTTTTAGTGTATGCGATCTCGAAGTATATACAAACAAATTTGACTGTTCGATTGTTGAAATTAGTTTTGTAGAATGCGTATCCCATCAAGTTCAATGGTATATATATTTATTAAGTAGCTTTAAATTTATTTATTTTGTACGTATAACACTTAAGAAATTGAATGATATATATATTTATTAAGTAGTTATGAATTTATTATTGTAGTTCAGATCGTGTTTTTGTTAGAAAAATATATTATTATATTTATTGAGCAATTTGTTAAAATTGGGAAGTTTAACGAAAAACCATATTTTTACACTAAAAAATTAATCTTAGTACTATTTACTTTATCATTTATTTTTTTCTTATTGTTAAAACTCACTTTTCAAATCATTTTCATTAATTTCCTTTTTAAATTATGACGGTTTAATTAGAAAAAAAGAGGCGGTTTTTCAAAATATTTCCGATTGGAAAAAATGGGCGCTTTTTGTTTTGTGTAAGGTGTTCTCATTCTTCCCTTCAGAGACCACTCCAGTTCAAATCCTCCCTTAGACCTCACTTCTCCTTGCGCCTCCCTCACTCTCAGTCAGTCACCACCACTCACCACTCTACTCTGGCAACCCCACAGCCGCAGCCTCGCAGCCTTTGGAGCCCAACTGTAGTCTGCAGCACCCACTGCAATCTGCAGAACACCTCAATGGCTCAACCCTTTCGCCCTCGAGCACTCGGTCGCTTCACCGTCGACAGCCGTCACAGCCCAGAGTGATTCTAAGGTAAATTATTTAATTTCGCATCTTAATTTCTCATCACAGCAAGCCCACCTGAATTTCTCTATTTGTATTGGAAAGCTCTGTTTGCATTTTAATGGGAATTACGATTAAAATAGAAAAATTGATGAATACAAGCACGTATATAATTAAGAGAAAGATGATGAATACAGCCACAACTCTGTTTGCATTGAGTTTTCGTTTTAAACTTTTTAAATTTATGATTATTTTCTGGGTAATTTCTTTGTAGATTTTGCCTATTAAGATTTCTGATTTATTTATGTTGTTTATTGTTCATCAATTAATTGCGAAATAGAATTCAATAACTTAGTCATGAGATTTGTCTTCATTTTTTTTATGTTAAATGAAACCCTCTTGTTTTCTATATGCGTGCGTGTGTGTGTGTGTGAGTATAGACATAGCACCAGATAAGGAAACACAGACCGAGGCGACATACTCTTCTCAGCACTTTTCTTGTTGCCTCTTGGAAATATCGATTTTATGAACTAACGTTTCTCACTTTGATTGGCGACTTGGAGTGTTGGAGACCAAACAAGAAGAAAAAAAATGACAAGAGATTATTCAGGTAATTTGTTTTATAGTTTTTGAAATGACATCCACCATCCTTGTGGGTATTCTGTTGGGTTTTTTTATTTTAATTTTTAAAAATATTTTTTTACAGACTAGTTTGAGTTGAATAAATCAATGGGTGTTGGAAGAAGTTGTCCTTGATCAGTTCAGTTGGTCAACACAACACAACATTGCAGTTGCTTAATTCATGTTAATTGTATTAGTTTCATTGAGCTTCTGTGAACAAATGCAAGGAAGGATATGATATTACTTTGCCTGTTAATTGATTAGTTTCAAATGCAAGAAAGAATTAGTTTCTAATGTGTTATATTTTTATGGTTCAAAAATTGTATAGATGTCACAGTTGATCACTTGTCGTCGGAGTGTGACCAGTGCACCTCCCGCATTTTCAGCACCTATCGCTTCAGCCGCGAGTGCTCCATTGATTGGGGAGCCTACACCCCTTACTGAGGCTACTCCTAAGGCGTCCCAGGTGCTCGCATCATTGACGTCATCAGTGTTGGTTCAGCAGCTCAGTGTGGCCCAGGAAGTTGCTCGGGAAGCCTAGATTGCAACACAGTTTTCGGCCCAAGACGAGAAGATGAGCATGATCTTACGAGCCTTACAGATGTCTAGCCTCCAAATCTTGATGCCAGCACCTGATCTTGCTTCACCTTCGATCTCCCAGCCATTTCGCCCAGCCTATACCTAGTTTCTGTTGTATCAAACCTAGAATACTACTTGTTGTAGTTTTTTCTTTTTTGTTCGGACATCTTCTATTTACATTTTCATATATTTTATAATTAAATACCTTTTCTTGGTTTATTAATTATTGTTTAGAATTTAATTACAATATTTATTAAAAATTAAATAAAAATATTGTTGCAAAAAAAAACAAGGGTTTGCGCGATGAAGAAGTAACATGCGTCGTGCAAAGCAGTTTTGCGCGACGCATGTAACTTCGTCACGCAAACCTTGCTGTCACTACCTTGATGCGATGGTTGATGTGCGACGATGGTTTCATTGGGCTAATTTCTGCACGATGTTTTTTAACTTTGCACGACAAAGGACCTGCGTCGCGCAAACTGTTTTTTGTACTAGTGCATGTCCTAAGATTACTTATCATTGATTTCAATTAGATTGAGCCCATGTTGAATTTGTTATTGAGATTTAGACTTATCAAAATTTAAATTTTAACAGAAAATTATGACTCAATGTTCATCGAAATATTAGGCAGACAAGGAGGAAGCAGTGCAGATCATCAGACATACCTTATGCAGATCCAATTTGAAGAAAACGCAGCGGAAATAATCATCCAAATTGATCATATTAATTTAGAGGTTGGGGAATCATAACCCAAGAGCATGTTTTGATGAATGGTGTTTCTGATCGAAAAGCCCCAATTTGAAAGAAACCCTTACCAATGGATTTGCAGAAAATCCAACAGTAAAATTCTTTTGAAAACCAACGGTAATACTTTAAACAGTTTTTGTTGTTATTCGCAACCCTTACACAAGAACCCGTGTTCAATTCCCGAACGCCGCAAAAAGGCATATTTTCTTAAATTTTTATTTATGCTTTTGAACCCATTGAATTTAATTACAGAATTCATATACTTATAATCAAGGCTCTGATACCACATATTGGCATAAACATAAAACCAAGATCAAGTAATACGAATCACTGTAATTAAAACACAAACCAAAATCCATCAGCCAATGCACAAAGAAGAACCATACCAGCAGATGAACTAGAACCGGTTCCCACGCATGTATGTTTTCTGCAACAATGCCGCAGTGCACCTTCTCCTCTCTTCAGTGTTCAAGATGCTCAACTAACAATAGGTCTTAGTCTGGAATAGAGCGCATACACTACGAGAGCAGAGGCCACCACATATATACTACATAATCCTAGCCAAATCCTAGAAGGATTTCCCTATTAAAATCCATATAGAAAACCAATTCATTCCAAATAGCAGACCAATTACAACATGGATTCACAAATCCATTCCCAACAAGACTTCCTATTCAATCTCTAATCCTATAACCAAGTTCACAGATTCATACTCATACTCATATTCCTACACTTCGAGGTTGGTCCAGGTCCCTAGTAATGAATCCAGATGAACACATTGGTGTAGCAAACACTTGGTTACCTAGACCCAGAATATATCTATACAGGCTGATGAAATTGAGATTCCATCATAAAGCCAATTGGCAATATGAGGAGTAGCCCAAGATCATATAAGCACATATCAAACCTTGTCCCTCACCGATGTGGGACAACTCTCAACACATGCCAGTTGACAGACAAGAGCAATGTTTATAGCTTTGGAATCGTATTGCTGGGGCTTCTAGCTGGGGAGATGCCGTTGGCCTTTTAAGAGACCAGAAAATCAAAGAATCATAACATCCCATTTCGTTTCTTCTGTAGAACAAAATGACATCTTTCAGATCGTTGTGGCACTAATTGTAAACAGAGAGCAACTCAGAGCAGTTGTGGAGCATGCAAAGAGTTGCATCAAGTTGAGTAGTGCCGAAAGGCCAGCGATGGAAGAAGCGGCAATAGAATTGAGGAGGTTATGTGGCGGCACACATTATCCCTAAGCCGGCTAGTTCACGTCGACAATTATTGAGAGAGAACCCACTGTAGGGGAAAGGAAACCTTGACTAATAGTATATTTTTGACCAATGATCTAACGGTTAAAACCTCAGAGTATAGATCTAGAAAATTCCTACGAGTTGTTTTAAATAATCCATTGCAGTTGAACCAATCTTTAAAATAAGGCCAATAATTTTAGTACTAATACAATGCGCATTGATCATCATATTTCTTTGATGGAATCTTTTCCACGTGTTCTTGAGTCGTGACGGCCACCAAATTGGCGACAATGCAAAGCCAGGTGAATTTTTATGACATATATATCCTGGCCACGGCCAGTCCAAATAGTTGCTAGTATAAAATGGCATTAGAAAGGACGAACTACATGCTGTCCCAATTTATTGCCAAGAACATAGAACCAGCTCGAAAGCTTTATAAAAATTGTTAGCATGGAGGCATTCCTTGTGGCGGAGGTAAAATCTGCGCTTGTAGGTTCTTTCCATTTTTTACTATGAACGTCATGTCCATTCCCCATGACATATGTCGGTCCAGATGACAGTGCATAAACCAAACGCCTACATACAACGACAAGAACAAAAACAATTTATCATGAGCTAATTATCATTCATTAATATAACTAAGTAGGGAGGTTAACTAAAATTGGAAACTGAAAATTGATATGGTTATTATAAAACAGTCCCTTAGATAATATATTTAATTAGAGATGATGAGCATCTTCATTAATTATGTACCAGGATTGTCTGCCTTGAATCTAATGGTAGTCCAACCATTTACAGGGACAGCGATGGTGTTCTGAAGAGGAGGATCGACAAGATTATACGTCAAAGGATCCTTGTCCTTGTCAAAATTTCCAAGCCCCCATCCCACAACGTAGAAACTGAATCCATGGAGATGCATCGGATGGTCATCTCCCGCCACCAAATTTGTCCCCTGAAACACAATCTCCACCGTTGAGTTGTACTCCAGTATCTTCACCTCCGTCCCTTGCTTCGGCGTCTGTAGGTACAAAGGCAAGTCCTGAGCTGTAAAATTAAACAGCAAGGGCGGGGAATTTGGAAAGCGACTTCCAAATGCCCCATTGACATGGTAATAGTAAGCTTGCAATATGTCAATGGTGGGGTTGACAAAGCTAATGTTGTTGACACTGGCAGCTAAACGTGTTCCATTAGGCCCAGCACATGAATTGTTCGGGCAGGGTAGTGAGTTGATGGAGAGTGTAAAGAACAAATGAGTTGTTATCTTGTGTGGCACGTCAATGGGGTGTTTTTTATCAGCCAAGCTTTTGAGTTTACTGGTAAAGTGAACTGATGCGTTGGTGTTGTTATGGGAAGGAATATTAGGCAAAGAAGTAGGGGATGAATTAGAATTTCCATGGTATCGGAGTAGGGCGGTGGTGGTTGTGTTATCGTAGGTAATCCCAGCCCCGCCAACGTAGGCTTTAGCAGCAATGTAGTAGTTGTTGGGGCTTTGGTCGGCATTTAACAAGATGTCAATGGTTTGGCCGGGAGATATGGTCACATAATCTGTTGAAAATGGCTTGGTGTAGCTAGCATCTGAGCCTACAACTGTGACGTTGTGATTGGCAATGGCGAAAAACATCATCTCTTGCACGGCGGAGTTGATTAGTCTGAGTAGGTAGGTTTTGCCGTAATCAACTATGAGCTTGAATGTGTCTGGTTTTGAGCAAGGATAGAGATCGCCGGGTTGACCATTGATGAGGAAAGCACTTGAAGTATTAGGGTCCCCTCCGCTTTGAATGGTTTCATTGTAAAGTTGTCCGATATCTTCCTTCCACCACTCTCCTACAATTTTCGAATCAATGATTTGCAGAAAAATTAGGATCGTAATTTGGAAATGTTTATATAAAAATCACTTATGTTCATAAGCTCTTTTACGAGAAATCCTTCCATTAGAACACATCGAAATTCCAATGGAAATTCAAGTGAAAATGCCCGAAAAAACCTTTTGACTTTACATGACAATGTTATCACAAGTGTATTTATGTTATTTGAAAGCGCTTTAAGCTATTATATAAGCGTTTATGGGATTGAAGTTTGAATTCATTTGCATACCCAAGATGATTGGAAATTCTGCGTGAGGCTTGGGAAAAGGGTAAGTGGCTCCCTTCTTAGGGTATATGACTATAGCACCGTGGACGGTGGCTCGATCCCACTCACTGTGAGCATGCCACCATAGAGTCCCTTCCTCTGAGGAAAATATAATGGTTTGGGTAAACCTGGCTCCTGGTTGAATAGGACATTGCGTGACGTATTCAGGACCATCGGACCATGGATTCCTCGGTTGCTTAACTCCATGCCTAAAATATAGATGGATATCATGAATTTAAGTAAAATTCTAAAGAGATTACATGCGATAAAGTTGATTAATTACCAGTGGATGGTAATGTTACGATTGCCTTTGTTATAGACATCCACTACAACACTATCTCCGGCATGAACATACAACGTTGGCCCTGGAAACTGACCGTTTATAGTCAAGATGTTCTTTGTGCTACACAGTCGTTTATATGGAGTTTCTTCCACCTAAAATTGATTATTGCAAACAAACAGAAATATGAGTTCATCAATATTTTTGAAATCAGCATACACATCATCGGTTATAAAGTGTAGATATACACACACCATGGATGTGTATATATGCATTTTAAGTTAATATATTATAGCCGAAAAATGCTAGTAGATCATGTTTTTAAATCATATTTTGTAGGCCATGTGAGGTGACGGTTGATGATTGAATTATTTTTTTAGAGCTTTAAAGAAGGAATATAGCTATCAACTGTCATATTATGTGGTTTATAAAATATGATTTAAGTAAATGATCTCTCTAACAACATGCATGATGCATGCAATTCATACATATGCATCAGAATTCAGAACTGAACTGCATCGAAAGGAAATGAGCTAATTACCACAAAAGTGTAGCGAGGAGGCGAAGCTTGGCAATGGAAGATCCCAACAGTAGACAATAACAAGCCAACTACAAGTTTCAAGCTAATTAAAATCTTCATGCTGATCGACGACGACATTGATGATTCGTTTCCTATGTCTACAGAAGATGTAGTTCGCATGATGAGTCGAGGATGGATGTGTGTGTATATATATATATATATATAGAGAGAGAGAGAGAGAGAGAGAGAGAGAGAGAGAGAGAGAAGCACAGGAGCCGATTATACGTAATCGAATATTAATCAATTTACTGGTGAAGGAGAGAGAGAGAGAGAAGCACAGGAGCCGATTATACGTAATCGAATATTAATCAATTTACTGGTGAAGGTTACAGCTAACAGTGGATGTTGTGCAAAGTAGGAAGCGTTCATGAACCATAGAGGCGGCTTTGGGAAGCCAAAATTGCAATCGCACGGTTGCCCGAATTTAGAGGGCCCTAATAATGTTGTATAATTTTTTTCTTTCTAAACGTAAAAATTTGAAGTGCCAGTAACTACACCATAAAATTTAAAGTTAGAGTTCTAAAGGTTTTTTTTCTTATTTGTTTATTTAAAATTGAACTGTTTTTGAATACTTATTAAAGTTTATACTTGCAGCTCTTTTTACTTACTATTTAATGACATATGTAAATTTATAATCGGGCAGACATAAAGTTTGTTTTAATTTAAGTTATTGTTTTCTAGTATCAATACATTGTTCTACTTTCTTTTTTCTGAAAAAAAAACTATCTTAAGAAGGTGCGACCCTTTTATGAATTTCACACAAAATCCGCGAAATCTCAAATACAACCATGTTAAAACACGTGTTCTTAATATCTTTACTATAGGATAAATCAACGAATTCTCCCGTACCTTTTCTTTTCATGCGGTCACAGATTATTTTTACTAATTAATTAACATTATGTTGATTAATTAAGCTTGGATTATAATATTTAAGTCCCCTGTGTTATTTGAAATTTGTATGTTATTTGATGAGGCTGATCATCAAGATCGACTTGCACAAGCCCACATGGCATAGAGCCATAGGAGGACTAAAAGGTTAGGCTTGTGTAAGTATATACCTAATCCATCATAAGCAGAGAAAGATCTATCTGATGTCAGAAATGGTCATTTATTAATATTCCATAGCTAACAAATTTATTAGGACATGATGCTATTTTAAATTATACTCTTCATACTCTATCACTTTATGTTTTTGACATAATATTTTATAATATTAACACGGAAGTTAATATTAAACTGTGAAGTGACACAGAGTCCACGAAAAATTTTATTTTGAAAGAATTTTCTTAGCATTTCTATCATGATCAATTTGGTTCATTTACTATATAACTCTATATGGTTGAGCAATTACCTTGTACTACTGGTCCTACTTCTACTGTGGAATAATCAAACAAGCCAGAAGGGATTCAAGGGAATGAAGAAGCAGGTTGGAATTTCACAATTAATTTAATGACCCGCCCCTGTCCTGTCCTCTATTCCGTGTCTTTGAATGTTACCTTTGTAATATTTTAATTAATTAGACCAAGTTGGAATTTCCCATTTAATTTAATGACCTGCCCCTGTCCCGTCCTCTACTCCGTGTCTTTGAATGTTGCCTTTGTAATATTTTAACTAATTAGACCCAACCACCCTAACCTAGGACGATTTACTTTGCTTCTACTCGTATATTTCTGGTGCTTAGAGATTCAGAAAATTAGCTTAACACTCAATGAATATATAAATCCAAATTAAACCTGATAGCGATATTTGAGCAATTTTTTTTAAAACTTTATTATAATCAATAAGGGGAGAGATAGATTTCAAAATTATTACAATAATATAGAAAATGAGATAGTTTCAAATTCAGAATGCATGAATAAAATCTCAACATCCTATCTACGAGAATATTTTGACCACATACAATTTGACAGAATGCAAATTGCAACATTTTAAAGCCGAAAAGGTTTTGGTTTCAATGAGAGTATGATTGATTGGGATCTTGCATCTTCTTAGTTAATTGTGATGTGGGCTTTGGGATCAACCCAAACAGAAATAATAACAAGGGAAGGTCAACCTTTGGCGGGTAAGCAATTAGGAAACGAATCTACCAAACACAATACCCACTTTCCAGGCTTCTGGTCCAGTGTTTATGAACTTGTGAGACATCAAAGATCGATAACGTTAAAGGACACCCCACATTCCGTTTTGGAGAATATATTTTTTCTTACAACTATTTCATAGTTTTAGTAACATCGCTCAACTAACAAATATCTCCCACATGTTTAAAAAATGAACCACACGTCTAATAAATACTTTGTAAGTAACGAAATAGTTGAAAGAGATAACTATGATAATAGAGGACTCTTGCATATTAATGAATTTTAAGCTTTCATTTCGTTGAATGTGACTCAACATTTAAGCACCCCATTTAAAGATGGAGAGGGCTTTAAATAGGAGCAGACTACTATTTTACGATTTTTACTTTTTTTTTTTTTCCAGGAAAAAAAAAAATAGCCATTGCCAATGCCTGCTTTTAACAAAAAAAAGGAAGAAAAAAAGGGTCTCCCGGCCGGGTAGAAGGTTGTTTTTCTTTGAAGCGTTACAGATCATTCCATTTATTTTCTAACAAATAGTTGGATTCAGCGATGATCAATTAATCGTTGATCGATCGTTTCGTTTGTCTCTGAATTACTAAGAAGATGTTTCTTCATCTGCCCGATATGTTTACGTTAAGTCAGTCCTTTTAGCCTCAGAACTGAACCCGAGTTCCCCTTCTGTGGGGTTTGAATTAATACAGAAGAAGCCGGTAGAGGCAACATTACGCGTCCTGCTACACAATTCTATCATTCACGAACGGTATTGGAAAATGTTACAAGTACAAAAAGATAGGAAATTTCTTTTTCAAAAAGAGGAAAAGAGTGTAACTCATACAATAATATGCTCAAACTCCAGTTATTCTTTCATCCCTAACCTATTTTTCTCATCCCTTGTTATCCACATATATTGTGTCTTAAAATATACCTAAAGTGATGCCATGTCTACGAATCAACCCCATCTTCATGACGTCCACAATCTTGAAACAGATGAAGAAGCTGCAACACTCTTTCCTTTGCCATCCAAAGAAGCCCTTGTTGGACCCATATCCACACTTTCCTTTGGTTTTGGTTTCTGTAAAACTTGGGGCTGATTCTGCAGGATCTGTATAAGAAAAGTAGTTACTAAGCAGAGAAAATGGGGGTAGCTACCACAAATCACAACAGAAGTTATTCATCGTCTCTTTAATACCTCTATCTGGTGCTGAAGAAACTTTTTCTGGGCCTCCAGCTGAGAGCTGTCAGATTTGGATCGCTGCCCAACCTCTCCCCATAGGCCACGTTGGTTCCAGGGACAAACATGTAAGGCGGAAACTGAGAGAAAGAAAAGTTTGCAGGTCCACCAGGGGTTGCAAGCTGCGGTTGTGATTGTCCACTACAAGCTTCTCCACTAGATTCAGTATTAGAGGAGTCGACAACCATATGTCTTTGAACCTGAGGAAGTGCTGCATATTCAGGAGACCTTCACACAAGAGGGCGTAGTTTGTAAGGGTCTAGTATGCAGCATTCTATGCAGTGCGACATATCCAAATCATATGTATCAAGCACACACTCTCACAAGCAACCTAGGAACAAATTAAAATACAATGGAAACATGTGACTTCTTCTCCAATAAAATGTAAACTAACACTTACGATAAAGGTGTCATTACCATACTTGTCTGTTTGCAGAAGGATATACATGAGACTTCTAATATATCGATGCAGCAGCAGCAGCAGCTCGGAGCCTGGCTTCATATTGACTCACACCATCACCAGTAACTCCACCATTCTGAGCCGTTGTGCCTGTCCCTGTTCCCAATTAAAATCATCAGTCAACTCACCACAATTTTATACTGAACAAAATTTTAGAGTCCCATATGATCATACAATAAAAGAGCGACCATGAAACAGGAAATCCAACGGCATTTTATAGGTGCTTTCATTTTTCATTTCCTTCTACAATAATCTTTCATGTATGAAGGAAATGGAAAAGTAAGTTTAAAAACTACGAAGTTCTGAAATTAAAAGCAACAAATTGCCTTCCCTCTAATAACCAAATATCAGACCTTACGTTGAAAGAAAAAACAAATTGCAATGCTCAGATGTTTACCCTGTTGATAAGAATCTGTCCGTGAACCCCTATATGTCCGCCAGCTGTACCTTTCCCACTGTCAGGAGGTACAACTAGGGCCCTGCAAGTAGGGCAGGTATGCTGTTGCTCTAACCATGATCGAACGCAAGACACATGAAAAAGGTGTCCACATAATAGTTTCTTGGTTGTTGTCATCTCTTTACGGTAAATGATGCAAGTTGCGTCACTTCTGCATATCCACCATCAATAACTAATTAAGACTCCAATATGCAGAATTTGGTGATTACAAAATAAAACACTTGAAACTAATGAGACCTTAAACTTACGCATTAAGCTCTTCATGCGTAGCGGGAATCGATCATTCATGTTTGATGTGAGCTTCTGATAACGAATGTAATCAGCAATGCCAATCTTAAAGTTCCTAAATGTTTCATAGAGCTCACGTATCAAATGCAGTGGCACACCATAGTACCTGGGATGGAACAAACTTCACGTCAATCAAGATAGAATAACCTCAGCTTATGCACGTCAACAAGCAAAAAGCTCCACATGCTTAAAACTTAAATCGGTAGGATTTCGGCCCAACTATTGTCTCATATTCTAACATTTCATGTCCACAGCTTCTCCGCCGCATGGGAGCCAAACATGTTGGAATCAACACAGATTGAGCCCAACACATTCTCAAAATTGTGTCATATTTAGCAAAAAATTGTGTGTATTGGGTACTTATCTAAACCAAAAGATAAACAGAATACTCACGTGAAAATCACGAAGAAGAAGCTGTGGGCAAAGGAGATTCTTTTTTATCTTGTGTAAGTAATGGATAAAGGAAGAAGATTCCTCTTTTTCTTAGATAGTTTAAGAAGAGTTTAGGGAGACTTCCTCCTTAGCCTATAAATATGTGTGTATCCTTTGTAAGAACTCTAGACTTGAATGGAAATTACTTCCTTTTATTAACTTCTCTTGTTAATCCTTGTTTGAGTCATCTTTGCAGCGGTGATGCTTACTATGGTCATCTGTGCTTTCAAATATATCTTGGGGTACGTAAAATTCCTAAACCTCCTTTGTATTTTTTCTTTATTATAATTTTTTGTAAAGACAGATTAGATGAAATTAGCCCTTCGTCAACAGTGGTGCTGCATATGTTAATATAATTCCCCTGCTCCCTCTCTCTAGCATAATTGATAGCTTAACACACAAAAAAATTAATATGATTAATTTATTAGCACTGGTGCTGCATATGTTATTATATAATTAAAGTTAAACTTGCAGGTCTTGGTTTTTTATTTTTTTATTTTTTTTATTTATGTCGTGTGGGATCACTGGGGTTTATTCCAGTGTGAAGCGACGGAAGTTCTTTAATCTTAAAGCCAAGTTCTTCCAGCAAAATGAAGGGTTATTGTTAGAGCAGCATATTTCTTTGATGGTGTTCTGAAGAAAAGTATTGGAGTATATAGGACTAGTACTACACGTGAGAAACATGTGCATGTATGGCTTACTAGATAAGATAGTATAAATAGCTTTTCCTTCATTAATATTTTAGTATGTTGTAATATCAGAAATATTAAGTGAAACATAAAGAGAGTTTTCCCTTTTTGGCTTCTTCTTCAAGCTTCCTCTTCCAGTATCTTTCTTGATTTCTATGGAGTTCATCTCTGTTGTTAATATGGTATCAAGAGCCGTGCTTGCTTGCGCAATGGTACGGGTTTAGTGTTTCCGCTGTTTCGACTGGTAAGAAGATGGTATTACTTCTGTCTAGGGTTTCTTCTGAAATTTAATTTTGAATTGAAGTGATTTGAGTTGATTGAAGGCCGATGCCGTAATTTTCTGGTTAATCGAAGAGTTGTATGTTGATTTGATGAAAGGCCGATGCCAAATTTTTTAGTTTCTTGAAGTAATTGAAGTGATTCAAGGCCGATTGCCATTGTTGAAGTGTATATGTGATTCTTGCTTCTCTGTGAGTGTATAGTGATTGTTTTGCTAGTTGGACATCAGATCTGCAAGTTTTGTTCATCTGGAATTATTCACCGACTCGATTTCTATCTGGGTTTGTTCTGGGTATTTTTCTTTCTTGCATCGATATTGTTTGATTTCTTCCGTCTCTTTTCATACTATGGCTAATCAAGTGCGGATTGAGAATTTGCTGGGTATGCTCACTATTAAACTGAATGATGATAATTTCATTAAATGGAGCTACCAATTTGGATCGGTTCTTCGTGGTTATGATTTCTTTGATCATTTTACTGGTGATTCTGTGTGCCCTCCCAAATTTGTTATTACTTCTGAATTAGGAGTTACCACTGAGATCAATGCTGCTTATAAAGACTGGGTTAAGATTGATATGGCACTGTTAAGTTTGTTACTTGCTACACTCAGTGATGATGCTATCGAATATGTGGTAGGATGTAAGACTTCTCATGAGGCATGGACTGCTTTACAGGATAGATATATGTCTGTGTCTAAAGCTAGTGTAAACCATCTCAAAGCAGAGTTACATACTATGCAGAAAGGGGGAGATACTATTGATAAATATCTGTTGAGGTTAAAGACTATTAAAGATCAATTACAGGCTGCTGGAGAGAAAGTATCAGACAATGATCTTGTCATTGCTGCACTCACTGGGTTACCTTCTGATTACGATATGATTCGAACTGTAATTCTGGCTCAAGACTCAGCAATTACACTTAAAGAGTTTCGGGCTCAATTAATTGGTGCAGAGAAGACCATTGAAACCAGAATGCAGTCTTTGGTCCAAAGTATGTCTGCCATGTATGTCAATGCTCAAGGTTCTAATGGTTCTAATGGGGGGTCTTCCAATCAGTACCCTGTCTCTTCCCATTCATCTGGTAGTTCTGGCAGTTCATCCTCAGGTCCAGCTTATCCTGGTAATCAGTTTCAGTCAAGTGACTACTCCGGTAGTAATATGTCTGGCAGATCATTCAATGGTAACACTTATCGGCCAAGAGGAAATGGAGGCTTTAGGCAGAAATTTAATGGTTCGAGATCTGGCAACTCTTGGCAGCAGTGGTCAGGAAATACATTCAATCGATTTGAGCCTATTCCTGAGTGTCAGATCTGCTCGAGAAAGGGTCATGTAGCAGTTACATGTCGTTTCAGGAATGATAATGGTGTAAATGTGCACGAATGTCAGATCTGTGGTAAACGGGGTCATATTGCCTTGAATTGTAGGCATCGGAGCAATTATGCCTATCAAGGTGCTCAGCCATCTCCTTCCTTATCTGCTAATGTTGCTTATCAAGGGGTTTCTATGTTTCCTCGTGGTGTTGATATGGGCATGGTTTCTCCTCCGTCCCAGTTTGTCAACCATACTCAATTTCCCCAGTTTTTGAATGTTCATCAGTCTCCTTCGTTCATTTCTCCATCTGTGCCATCCTCTTCTGCTGGTTTTCAAGCTATGAATGCTCAAGCTCCTGCACCTTCTTCCCATGGAGATTCTTGGATCCTTGATACTGGGGCTTCTCATCACATGACCCCAGATTTAACAGTTCTTGCTCATTCTACACCCTATGAAGGCACTGAGAAGATCATAGTTGGTAATGGTGAAGGTTTGGATGTACAACATATTGGTCATGGCACTCTACCGTCTTCATCCCATATTTTACATCTTAAGAATGTCTTGCATGTGCCAATGTTAAATGTTAATCTCTTATCTGTTAAGCAACTATGCAGAGACAATCATAGTTGGTTCATATGCGATGACATTCGATTTTTTGTACAGGACAAGGCAACAGGGGCAATCCTCCATCAAGGCCAGAGTAGCACTAATGAGTTGTTCAGAGTCCCTGTGCATATTTTTCCAACACTGTTTCAGAAAGGTGCAATTTCTTCTGCCTATTTGGGACATAAAGTGCAGTCTTCTTTGTGGCATCAGCGTTGTGGTCATCCTTCAAATGTCATCTTAGCCACTATGCTTAGGAACTCTAATGTTGTTTGTTCTTCTGATCCCATTAGTACAGTTTGCTCTCATTGTTTTGCTGGAAAGATGAGTAGACTTCCATTTTCTGATAGGGTTGATACTATAGATATACCTTTTCATAAGATTCATAGTGATGTATGGGGGCCTTCTCCAGTTGTATCAGTTGAGGGGTTCCGCTATTATGTGTCGTTTATAGATGAAGCTACTAGATTTGTATGGATTTTTCCTATAATGAATAAATCAGAGGTTTTCAGTTCATTTGTCAAATTTTGTGCTTATGTTGAGAACCAGTTTCAGTCCAGGATTAAACTGTTTCAATCTGATGGTGGTGGAGAGTTTCTCAACAATGCATTTAAGAATTTTTTGGCTACGCGTGGTATTGTACATCAGGTTTCATGTCCCTACACACCTCAGCAGAATGGTATTGCTGAGAGGAAGCATAGACATCTGCTTGAGACAGCAATAACATTGTTATCTGTTGCTCAGTTACCCCATAAGTTCTGGTCATATGCTGTAGCACATGCTGCATTTCTGATTAATCGGATGCCTTGCAAGAATCTTCATATGGATTCCCCTTTTGGAAAATTGTTTGGTAAGCAACCTGACCTGGTTAATTTGAAGGTGTTTGGTTCTGCTATCTATCCATATCTTAGACCCTATAATACTACAAAACTGCAATCCAGATCCACTCAGTGTGTGTTCTTGGGATATCCTCAAGGGTATAAAGGTGCTATTTGTTATAATATGGTCACTGGGAAAGTTCTTATTTCTCGCCATGTTTATCATGATGAGACTGTGTTTCCTTACAAGACTGAAGTCACTGCAGCTACTGGGCCTATTTCTTCTTCTGGTTCCACTGGTCGGGTGAAACCTATTTTTGTTCAGTTGTCGTTTCCAATGGGACAGCATGTTCATGATAGTCATCCTCCTGATTTTCAGATTGTTTCAGCTTCACCACGTCTCAGATCTGGTTCTTCAGGTTCCTTGGAAAATGCACAGGGTTCTGTCTCTCCTGCTACTCTGTCCAGTCCTCCTTCTCTGTTGTCTGTCCTTCCACCCCAACAGTCACAGGTGGAGTACCCTATTATTACCTCCTCCCCTTCTCCTCTGACAGAGAATGTGTCTCTATCCCAAGGTATTCAAACCAGGTTGAGAACAGGTGCCATAACCAGAAAGGATTATTCTGCTTTGACTGCTACCTTTCCAGAAGTGTCATCCTTGACACTTGCAGATAATGCTCATTTCTCAGGAGGTTTCACGTTTCTTGCTGACATTGTGGATGTTTCTGAACCATCCAGTTTTAAGCAAGCCTCTCATATCCCTCAATGGCAGTTGGCTATGCAAGAAGAGTTTGATGCTCTTCAGTCCCAAGGCACGTGGACTCTAGTTCCTAACTCTTGTGATAAGCATGTGATTGGCAGCAAGTGGGTGTATAAAATAAAACGTAATAGTGATGGAGCTATATCACGTTATAAAGCCCGGCTGGTGGCTCAAGGTTTTAACCAAGAGAAGGGGCTGGATTATACCGAAACGTTTAGTCCAGTTGTTCGTCATACTACAGTGCGTTTGGTTTTAGCCTTGGCTGCCACTCATCACTGGGAACTTCGCCAACTCGATGTGAAGAATGCATTTCTTCATGGAGACTTGCAGGAAGAAGTCTATATGAAGCAACCTCAAGGCTTTGTTCATCCTCAATTTCCTACGCATGTTTGCAAATTGGTTAAGTCTCTTTATGGCTTAAAGCAAGCTCCCCGAGCTTGGAATGATAAAATCACTAGTTATCTGCAAGCAATTGGTTTTGAAGCTTCTCTGTCCGATTCTAGCTTATTTGTTCACACTGTTGGGACTGATGTTGTTATTCTGTTACTGTATGTCGACGATATTATCATTACAGGGTCTAACTCTCAATTGATTCAGTCTGTGATCACCAATCTTAATGCTGTTTTTGATCTGAAGGATTTGGGCAGATTGTCTTATTTTCTCGGGCTTCAGATTACCTATAATCCTAATGGTGATCTGTTTATTAATCAAGCCAAATACACTAAAGAGTTGATTCACAAGGCTGGTATGGATGACTGTAAACCTTGCTCCACACCCTGCAAGCCTCATAATCAAGTGTTGTCTACTGAAGGTGTCTTATTATCAGATCCTACCTTATATCGTAGCTTGGTGGGCGCCTTACAATATCTCACCTTTACCCGTCCTGATATTGCATTTGCAGTGAATAATGTGTGTCAATATATGCATGCTCCCACTGACATTCATCTTGCTATGGTTAAACGAATCATCCGTTTCCTCCAAGGTACTCTTCAATGTGGCTTAACATATACTTCTGGAGGTTCTCTTACAGTTACTGCCTATAGTGATTCCGATTGGGCTGCTGATTTGAATACTCGCCGGTCTATCACTGGGTATGTTGTTTATCTTGGGCAGAATCCTGTCTCCTGGCAATCTAAGAAACAGTCCTCAGTTTCCCGTAGTTCCACGGAGGCTGAATATCGTGCCCTTGCCAATACCACTGCTGATATTGCTTGGATTCGGCTTATTCTTAAGGATTTACATGTCTTTGTGCCTTCTTCCCCTATGCTCTATTGTGATAATCAATCCGCAATAGCATTGAGTTTAAATCCGGTTCAACACTCACGGATTAAGCACTTGGAGACAGATTTTCATTTTGTCCGTGAACGGGTTCAAAAGGGCGATTTGTCAGTGGAGTATTTGTGTACTAAGGATCAGATTGCTGATGTGTTGACAAAGGGATTACATGGACCCGATTTTCTGCGCCATTGTTTCAATCTTAAGCTTGGGTACCCCAGCAAAGATTGAGGGGGGGTATTGGAGTATATAGGACTAGTACTACACGTGAGAAACATGTGCATGTATGGCTTACTAGATAAGATAGTATAAATAGCTTTTCCTTCATTAATATTTTAGTATGTTGTAATATCAGAAATATTAAGTGAAACATAAAGAGAGTTTTCCCTTTTTGGCTTCTTCTTCAAGCTTCCTCTTCCAGTATCTTTCTTGATTTCTATGGAGTTCATCTCTGTTGTTAATAAAAAGGACAAATAAATTTTAATTTTAGTACGAATACAAAGTGCATTGATCATCATATTTCTTCGATGGAAACTTTTCCTCTTGTTCTTGAGTCGTCCATCGCCACCAAATAGCCAACAATACAAAACCTGTTAAATTTTACGGACATACATATCCCGAATAGAAAGGACTAACTACATGCTGTCCCAATTTATTGCCATGAACATTGAACCAGCTCGAAAGCTTTATAAAAATTGTTAGCACGGAGGCATTCCTTGTGGCGGAGGTAAAATTTGCGCTCCTAGGCCCTTTCCATTTTTCACTATGAATGTCACGTCCATGCCCCATGACATATGCCGATCGATATGACAGTGCATAAACCAAACGCCTACACACAACGACAAGAACAATTTATCATGTGATCTAATCATTAATTAATATAACTAATTAGGGGTGATTAACTAAGAACTTGTATGGATGTGCTTTTAAAATGGTTGAAAGCGCTTTTAGAGAAAATGTTTTTGGTTTCCAAAAGCACTTTAAGTGCTTTCTGCAAGAAGTACAAGTTATGTGCTTCTTTCAGGAAGCAGTTTAAGTGTTTTTCCAGGATTTACTTGCATTTTTACTAAGGATTGGTTCCAAAAATATTTTCAACAAAAGCGCTTTCAGTTATTTAAAAAAAAACACATCCAAATGAGCCCTAAAATTGGAAACTGAATACTCAAATGGTAATTATTAAACGGCCCCTTAGATAATACATTTACTATAGATGACGAACGTCTTTATTAGTTTCGTACCAGGATTGTATGCCTTGAATCTAATGGTAGTCCAACCATTTACAGGGACAGCAATGGTGTTCTGAAGAGGAGGATCGACAAGATTATACGTCAAAGGGTCCTTGTCCTTGTCAAAATTCCCAAACCCCCATCCCACAACGTAGAAACTGAATCCATGGAGATGCATCGGATGGTCATCTCCTGCCACTATATTTGTCCCCTGAAACACAATCTCCACCGTTGAGTTGTACTCCAGTATCTTCACCTCTGTTGCTCGCTTCGTCGGGAGTAGGTACAACGGCAAGTCCTGAGCTGTAAAATTAAATAACAATGGCGGGAAATTTGGAAAGCGAGTTCCAAATACCCCATTGAAATGGTAATAGTAAGCTTGCAATATGTCAATGGTGGGGTTGACAAAGCTAATGTTGTTGACACTGGCGGCAAAACGAGTCCCATTAGGCCCAGCACATGAATTATTCGGGCAGGGTAGTAAGTTGACGGAGATTGTAAAGAACAAATGAGTTGTTATCTTGCGTGGCACGTCAACGGGGTGGTTTTTATCAGCCAAGCTTTTGAGTTTACTAGTAAAGTGAACCGATGCGTTGGTGTTGTTATGGGAAGGAATATTAGGCAAAGAAGTAGGAGATGAATTAAAATTTCCGTGGTATTGGAGTATGGCAGTGGCGGTAGTGTTTTCGTAGGGAACCCCAGCCCCGCCAACGTAGGCTTTAGCAGCAATGTAGTAGTTGTTGGGGATTTGGTCGGCATTTAACAAGAGGTCAATGGTTTGACCGGGAGATATGGTCACATAATCTGTTGAAAATGGCTTGGTGTAGCTAGCATCTGAGCCTACAACTATGACGTTGTGATTGGCAATGGCGAAAAACAACATCACTTGCACGGCGGAGTTGATTAGTCTGAGCAGGTAGGTTTTGCCGGAATCAACTTTGAGCTTAAATGTGTCTGGTTTTGAGCAAGGATAGAGATCGCCGGGTTGACCATTGATGAGGAAAGCATTTGAAGTATTAGCGTCTCCTCCGCTTTGAATGGTTTCATTGTAAAGTTGTCCGATATCTTCCTTCCACCACTCTCCTAGAATTTTCAAATCAACAATTTGCAGAAAAGTTAGGATCGTAATTTGGAAATGTTTATATAGAAATCACTATGCTCATAAGGTCAGAAATCTTTTCAATAGAACACAGTGAAATTTTTAATGAAAATGCAAGTAGAAAATGCCCCAAAAAACCTTTTAACTTTAGCTGTCACGAGCGTTTTTAGTTATTTGAAAGCGCTTTAAGCTATTCTATAAGTGCTTTATGGAACTGACGTTTGAATTGATTTGCATACCCAAGATGATTGGAAATTCAGCGTGAGGTTTGGGAAAAGGGTAAGTGGCTCCCTTCTTGGGGTATATGACTATAGCACCGTGGACGGTGGCTCGATCCCACTCGATGTGGGCATGCCACCATAGAGTCCCTTCCTCTGAGGAAAATATAATGGTTTGGGTAAACTTGGCTCCTGGTTGGATAGGACATTGCGTGATGTAATCAGGACCGTCTGACCATGGATTCCTCAGTTGCTTAACTCCATGCCTAAAATAGATGGTTCAGAATTGTAAAATCATATCATGAATTTATGTAAAAACCGGATGAGATTACATGCACTATATAAAGTTGATTAATTACCAGTGGATGGTAATGTTACGATTGCCCTTGTTATAGATATCCACTACGATAGTATCTCCAGCATGAACATACAACGTTGGTCCGGGAAACTGACCGTTTACAGTCAAGATGTTCTTTGTGCTACACAGTCGTTTGTATGGAGTTTCTTCCACCTAAAATTGATTTTTACAAACAAACAGAAGCTATTCATTAATATCCTTCAAATCACAGATATATGTATATGTACGCATTATAAGTTAACATATTATAGTCGGAAAATGGAAGGGGATTATTAAAAAAATCAATTCAATCATCAACTATTACGTCATATGGTCTACAAAATAAATAAATTGTCTCTCATGCAATTCATACATATCCATCAGAACTTAGAACTGAACTGGAGTTCATTACCACAAAAGCGTAGCGAGGAGGCGAAGCTTGGCAATGGAAGATGCCAACAGTAGATAATAACAAGCCGATTACAAGTTTCAAGCTAATTAAAATCTTCATGCTGATCGACGACGACATTGATTATTCCTTTCCTATGTCTTTAACAGATGTAGTTCGCATGATGAGTTGAGGATGGTATACACACACACATATTATATATAAGAGATAAAAGCACAGGAGCCTATTGTACGTAATCGAAATTTAAAGTAATTTATTGGTGAAGGTTAAAGCTAAAAGTGGATGCTATGCTAACCACGTTCTAAAAATCTCTGCCTAGGCGCTAGGCGGCTGACCACCATCCTAATTTATTCCTTAGAGTTTGAAAATTAAGAAATGATGCTACCTACTTAGGCATCCGCTTAATCCGTCTAGACACGGGCCTAGACCACCTATACCTATCTAGGCATCCGCATAGGTCGTAGCTCTCGCTTAAACTGAAAATCGATAACTTTCATTTTTCATTTCATTTTGTTTAATAAATGTAAGAGACTTGTTAAATATGATGAAGAATCATTATACACTTGTTCCCCATATTTTTATATGTTCTAAAACTGTATAATTTATATGTCATTTTATTTTACAATTTCTGTATTACAATACAATTATTCATGTTTTTAAGTATAAATAGACACTTATTAATACAAGACATAATGAATTCAATTAAATCTGCTTAGTCTGACTAGGCCTCAACCCGCCGTTCGACTAGTACCTAGCCTCTTTTAAAACCTTAATGCTGAGTAAGAAGTGTTCATAAAACATTATGCTTAATGTCGCCACTAATTTGGTATCCAAATATTCAGAGGGAGGGTGAAAGGGTCTAAAACTAAGAAAGTAGCTAGCACTCCTCCTTCCTCCTCCCTCAATCCTTCTCACGCCGGCATGCGTGAATCGCGATTACTAAGTAATTAATACTATAATTATTTTTGTAGCTTTTTTCAACCTTTCTATTTTTTAGGTCAGCTTTCACCTAATTAATACAGTCTAATCAGAATTCCTTCATTTCCAATCTAAAGTAATTGAACTCAACTAAAAGAAAAAATGAACGTTTTGTTGGCCGTCGGTAGCTAGTCAGCTTCCATGCCACCTTACAAAGCCCAAAAGGTGTTTCCTTTATTCCTCACGCCCACCCCCACCCCCACCCCACAATAATTTTTCGTTTCATGCCGTCACAGATTTTTTGGTGCCGTCACAGATCTTTTCGTTTCATGCCTGTCGCAGACAATTTACCTTGCTTCTACTTTTATATTTCTGGTGCTTAGAGCTTCAGGAAATTAACTTGCATAATTAACACTCAATGAAGATCTTATATGTCCAAATTAAACCTGATAACGAAATTTGAGGAATTAACACAACACGCAGATAGGATTTTGCCTCTTTCATCTGTTCAGTTAATTGCGATGTGAGCTTTGGGATCAACCCAAGCAAAAATAGTAACAAGGGAAGGTCAATTGTTGTGCGTATGGAGTTAGGTAATGAATCAACCAAACACAATGCCCACTTCAAGGCTTCTACTCCAATGGTTATGAACTTATGAGAGATCAAAGATCAATAAGGTCGAAGGACACCCGACATTATGCAATGGAGGAGAGATTTTATTACGTGAATTTACGAAAATGCCATTCGAGGTAAATACATTGACTTTTGTTGACTACCTTGTTGTGTCATGTAAGATCCATTTTCTTGGCGTATCCTCATAGTACTCGTCACTACGAATGTGTGGGCACAAACAGAACGTAATTTGGAGTTATAGCGAAGAAATTATAAACGAATAAAGTTGAGGGCAAAATGGTCATATGATCATTTTCTGGAAGGCTCCAGATTGTTGGAGCAAAAATCAAGGAAGCCATATGTGTGGCTGTGATGGAAAAGTAAGAAGAGAAAGAAGAGAGATGGATGATGGAGAGAAGGGTAAAAGGAGAGAAAGGAGGGGAGAATTGCCTAATCGGGGAAAGAGAGAGAAAAAAGAGTGAACCAATGAGGATGAGAAGAAAGGAGGGGAAATGAGGGAAGATAGAATGAGGGGAACCCGGTCCTTTTCCTTTGACCCATTTGCCCATTGTGACCTGGTTCCCTAAACAGGTTCTTGGCGCCATTCTTCGACATGATTTCGTCAGTTTTTATGGCGATTCGCAGCCATCCACCACCAGAAATCAATAGAGACCTCCCATCTTCATTTCTCCATCAAACCCAAGTAGTTTTGAGCATTATTTCACAACGATCACCCCCGTCGGCTTCGAGGACACCACAGCGGCGATCGGCCATTTCTACAACCACCACTGTCGACCACCACCATCAATCAAATCCCCTTGAGGTCAGGAACAAAGCCCATGCATTGGTTAGGGCGTCAGAGTTCGTTTGGACAGCAAATCAAGATCACCCATTTCTAGGGTTTCCAGCGGATCGAGGGTGATTTGAGAGGTTTCCTGCGCAAATTGGACTTCGGTCCAGGTATGAAAGTTGTTCTTCTCATTAAGATTTTCTTTCCTATGAAATTTGGGAATTCTGGAGTTGTTCGATTTTCCGGCAAGTCGGGGCGGCCGGCCGCCGCCTCATGGCGGTTCGTGCGGCGGCGCGTGGCGAAATCCCAAGGTCCCTCCTTAGGTTTTTCGATGTGTTGGATCCGAATCTGCCGTCCGTTTTTCCAAATTTATCGTTTAGGTATAATTTTACTAAAAGGTCTTTAATTATGTTTAGGCGCATTGGCGGGAAGTGACGTCATCCTCGCTAGTTCAAGCAGATCTCGAGCAATAAAATCTATGAGTGGACCCCTTCTTAACTTATATGTTTTCATAAACATTAGCCTAGCATGCATCTCATGTTTCATGATTTGAGTATGTTTTATATTATGCTTTATGAATTCCTATAACTACGGTTTATGAAATATTTATGATTTATCGAAATTATGTTTTGACAAATAATTATAAATTATTGGATTTGCATGTATGAATTCCTATGGCTCTTGAGTATAATTTGGTTTTGGATTTACGAGTATGGTTTACCATGGATTATGAGATTTTGACCTTGTGAGCTCCGGATTTGATGTGAGACTCTTAAGGTATGTTTTCAGTACTTGTCTAGCGGGTTATCATACAACAGATCCACAAAGCAGGGGTATAGATGTCTTTGGCCATAGGACACAATGGATGAGTAGTGAGAGATTATGATTATACCCCCAACTTCACTAGCCCATGGCTAGTGTTGGTGTGTGATGTAATATATATATATGCCTCTTCTCTACGTAACTCAGAGATGTACAACTTCATCTCCGGGTGATGGACTCTATGTTTCTTTTCTGGCATAACCTAGAGATGTATAGCTTCACCTTTGGGTGATGGACCCACTGCATGTACATATAGATATGTTATATCCTCTTCTCCGGTGTAACCCGGAGATATACAGCTTCATCTTCGGGTGATGAACCGTGGTTTCTTCACCGACGTAACCCAGTGTCATACAGCTTCACCTTTGGTGATGGTTATGCCTTCGGGCCACTATGATACCCCTAGTTGAGTACATCATCAATGAGATTACAGATTTGCCTTCGGACAATGATATTTCCATGACTGAGCACTGGATTTTACATACTTGCTTTATAAATGGTTTTACATAGCATGCTTGGGCTTTTCATAAAACCTATACGTAGTATATATATATATGTTTTCAAAACAGGGGGTTAGTATGTTCCTAAATAAAATGGTTTTCCTATTATTAGTATTAATATAAACTTTGGTCCACTCACCCTTTCTGTTTTGTGCCCCCTCAAGAGTTAAAGTCGAGGCACACAATCCCAGCATCAGGACACTTCGGCATATGTATCCTCGAGTCTTCTCAGTGTAGGTATTATTCTCTTGTTTGTTCCTTTTCCTAATAATTCTTCCATATTATTCTTAGTAGTCGTATGCTCTGAACACGTTCCAGCAATGGCATATTTCATTCTAATTGCATATATTTTATTTGGATGCATGTTTAAAATGGTTTCGTCACCCTCTGGTGTTGGCCAGCACATGCCTACCCTAATATTTGGGGATATCGGAGTTGGGGCGTGTCAGAGATTCTCTCTTGCAACTATTTCATAATTCTAATAACGTCACCCAATTAATAAATATCTTCCACTTGTTTAAAAAGGGAACCACAGATCCAATGAAAACTTCTCACATCGTATAATGGTGAAAAGAGAGAACAATAGTTGGATCTTGCATATTAAGGGATTTTAATCACTTTCTTTTTTGGTAACATAAGGGGGTGGATCACCTCAAAAACTAGCTCAAAGAGTTATTACATATAATTCGAGTTCTAGGGACTCCCATCATATCATCAAATAACTGAGTTCCAATACAGTCAGAAGGATTCTCAAAAAAAAAAAAAGTACCCAAGATCCATATTATAGCTCCAAGTGACAATGCCATATGTCACCATGTTCTTCTTCAATGATGTTGTCAGTCAATGATGTTGGCAAGAGATGAAAGCTGGTATCAATCATATTATTAATTAAATTAACACTTGAGGCAAATCCATCTTCACGCGTAATTTTGAATGCTCTTGTCAACTGCTAGTAACTGTTAGTTCCCGTCCAAAATATGGCCCCCAAATTTCATCATCAACCACCTGTTCGTAAGGTCCTTCTGAATCCGCAATTCGGAAACTTGTTAGCTAACCATGAACGTTAAATACTGAACCTGCTAATTGCAATCTTGCAGCTTAAACACCAAAAATACTACTTATATAATACTCAAATCTTCCTATATGTCCTGCGTACGAAGAACTGCTTACAGCTAGACTTAGAACATAAGATGCAAAGGAAACTAATCGTCCTAAATCCTAATATGTCGATTCCAAGAGAATGTACATAAGATGCAACTGAACTCAGCAGGGAAATCGAATTGATTTACATGATAAAAAGATTACCGACTACTGAAGAAAATAAAATTGGCCATCCATATTGCTTAACGTTTCACAAATTGATGAAACTTAGAACGCTTAATAAAAACCAGACATCGATTCACTTTCAAAATCTCAGTTTATCAAAGATTGAAGAACTGTTACATCATTTTCCAAATCCCTACTCATTATCCTTATAAGCTGAGCTCATCCATAAAGAATATCTTGCTATAGAAAAGTTACAAAGAACTACTTTAACGTTCAGTATTTCACCTGCCAACAAAGATAATCGAGTTCAGGAAGTTGGATGAAACTGAATGCATAAATGCCGCACGAAACCAGAAGAAGAGTCTTCCAACTCGCTTATAAGTTAAAAGGGTAAAAAAATGGAATTCTACATTCAACATATCAAAATTTGGTAAGATATACCTCACTTATGAGAACCATAACCGTTGACACCCAATTCCACTTCGTCGGCTATCTGCATTGCCACATTCCCCCTCTTCTTTGTTCTCATCATCCCCATCATCAGAATCCGAAGTAAATTGGCTCTGATTATCAAACTGATGTATTTCTGTGCTAGGCGGCTTAAGTCCAATTCAATTCAATCCTAGACGCTAAATAAACCCAAAATATTAAAAGCCCAACACTAACTGATGCTTCGATGGCAAAAGAAATATATATATGCGCCAAATTACACTTTGGTCTATGTAATTTGAGCCATTTTTCTTATTTCAGTTTTGGCAACTTAAGTCCTAGTGTGTGCTTACTTTTGCAATTTTGGTCACAATAGCTTTTTCTGTTAAAACTGAAACGAAAATTATTTGCATGGCGGCATGTATATATCTTGTGTGTTAGTTATTTTGAATTTAATTTCAAGGACTAATACTATACTTATCACATTTTTCATATAACACTTCTACCACATTTCTAATATAGATAGGGCCCACCAATGCATGCGAGTACCATCTCTATTGGAGATATGATAAAAATGTCATATGAAAAATGTGATAAGAGTTGCATTTTTTTAATTTCAAGTGCGCAGACTTTGTAAGAATGCGTGCATCTCGAGGATTTGACCAAAAATACTACTTTCACTACATTTTTTATACCACATTCGTATCTCCTCCTCCATATTATCATTTTTTTTTAAATTTATATCTACAGTCTGGGATATTTCATTATACCTGTGTGACACATCTTAAGTTCGAATTTGGTAAATTACGAATTCAATACTAATTTATTCTTCAAACCATAACAAATCTATGGTTTACTAAAAAAATAAAAAGTTATTAAAACGTTCAAAAATTAAAATATATAAAAAGAAAATTCATAACTTTGAAATATAAATCAAATTTTCAGCATATATATGCTATTACAACTTTATTTATGCAATAATGTAATGCGAATCTCAGTACACTCCAGATAAGGCAACTTAATTATTTGATAAAGGAAGGAAAAAGTATGAAAAGTTGACTTTTGCTGAACTCTAATTATTTATCCTCTAGTACTTTTGATTATCTGATCATCAGGTGTTATATAAAGCTTTAATTCCTTGAAATCATCCGCATGCAAACTTTGGGTAAATCCAGTACGAACACCGGAAGACATGACAGTTCCTTCAACAGAGCTATGTCCTAGCCCAAGCAGATGCCCGATTTCATGCAAAGCCACGGTTTCCAAGTCATAAGCACCTTCCACAGCCCCCACAGCCCACGGCTCATCGGCGTCGTAGTGGAATCTCCCATTGGTTGGTGCAAATGCATGAGCAAGAGTTCCACCTCGGCCGTCAAATGGGGCCCCATCTCCATGATCTCCCCTGCCAAAACTGATCTTCAGATCCGCGTTTTCGTAGCTTTGAGCTTGACTGAACGAGAAGTGTGTTTCCTGCCCATGTTGCAAAAGCTCGTGTAACTGCGGCCTGAGCCTCAGCTGGGGTGCTTTGATCAAAAGCATAGGTGAGTTGGTACTTAGACGAAGGCCATTTAGGGTTTCTGGAAAAGAAAGAAAAATGAGCAACTGTGTGAGTCGAACCATGTCCGCCACGGTGATGAGGTTGCCTTTTCTTTCCCGATCGCATGGAGGTGGTACCATTAATGATATCTGGGACACCACACCGTGGCATCTGTAAACCAAGAAGCAGTTCATCATTAGGGTTTATAGAGAGAGAGAGAAGTCGAGAGAAATGTAGAGTGAGAGAGAAAGATATTTCTTGTTATATTTCTTAGTTGTTACAGTATTCTGCTTAGAGAGTATTTATACAAGAACATTCTTACACTTGCATACACTTGCTAACTATAACTAACTCTCTTAATCTGATTACAAGTGTCACAATCCTATTTGTTCATTTAACTCTATCATCCCCCCTCAAACTCAGGATTGGGAGGACCACCAAGCATGAGGTTGTGACAGTGAGTGCGGAAGAGGGGTGCACTGAGGCCTTTGGTAAGGATGTCTGCAAACTGTTCACGAGAAGAGACAAACTGCACAAGCAACTGCTGTTTAGCAACCCGTTCACGAACAAAATGAACATCAACTTCAATATGCTTGGTCTTTTGATGTTGAACCGGATTAAATGATAGAGCAATTGCAGACAAATTATCACAGAAAAGAACAGGAACACAAGACATCTGAATGTGCAGGAATGTAAGAAGTTGTTGAATCCAATCAAGTTCAGCAGCAGTGGAGGACATGGCGCGATATTCCGCTTCAGTGGACGATCGAGACACCGTTTGTTGTTTCTTAGAAGACCAGGATATGGGATTGGAGCCCAGGAAAACAACTAACCCGGTTGTAGATCGTCTGTCATTGGGATCGCCAGCCCAGTCAGCATCACTGAAAGCCTTTAAACCAGTGTCACCAGCAGCATATGTAAGACCAGAAGACAAAGTGCCTTTTAAATAACGCAAAATGCGTTTGACAGCAGTGTAGTGAGAGACCATAGGGTTTTGCATAAACTGGGACACTTGATGGACAGAGAATGCAATGTCTGGGCGTGTAAAAGTGAGGTACTGCAGAGCACCAACTATGCTTCTGTATGTACCTGGTTCTGAAAATGGACACCCATCATCCTTCACCAACCGATTATATGGAAGACAGGGAGTATCACACGGTTTACAATCACTCATTTCTGTCTTGTGCAAGAGTTCGTGAATATACTTGGTTTGGGACAAAAACAACCCAGTGGCTGTTCGAGAGATTTGGATCCCCAAGAAATAATGAAGTGGACCCAAATCCTTGATATCAAATTCAGTAGTAAGAGACTGAATAACATGATGTATGGCATCTGTAGCATTCCCAGTTAAGATGATGTCATCCACATAAAGAAGTAAAATCACAATCTCAGAACCAACATACTTCACAAATAGAGAGGAATCAGAATATGTTGTGAGGAACCCGAGAGAGGGAAGGAAAGATGTAAATCTCTCATTCCAGGCCCGTGGGGCTTGCTTTAACCCATACAGCGATTTATGTAACTTGCAAACGAAATGAGGATGCACAGGATCTGTAAAACCAGGTGGTTGGGCCATGTAAACTTCTTCCTGCAGAATGCCATGCAGAAAGGCATTTTTTACATCAAGTTGCCTTAAAGGCCAATGAAACTGAGCAGCTAAGGCCAACACAAGTCTGACCGTAGTAGGCTTGACCACGGGACTGAAAGTCTCTCCATAATCTAAGCCTTCCTCTTGACTGAAACCCTTGGCAACTAACCGAGCTTTGTGGCGTGCAATAGACCCATCAGAATTCTTCTTGATTTTAAAGATCCATTTACACCCTACTAAGTTTTTCTGAGATGGAAGGGAGACTAGAGACCAAGTACCTTGAGAATGAAGAGCATCAATCTCTTCCTTCATAGCAGCCAACCACACAGACGATTTCATAGCAGACTTATAGGTAGCTGGTTCAATCAGTGCCATATCAACATCTCCAGAAGGCTTGGAAGCAACCAACTTACTCAGGAAAACCTTGGGTTTGACTATCCCACTCTTACTCCTTGTTTGCATAGGATGCATATTCAAGGGTGCAATAGGTAACACCACTTGTAAACTCGCAGGACTGAACTCAGGATCCACAGGGAGGGGAGAAGAATCACTTAGTGGAGCAGTAATGGATGGAGAGGGAACACCTGGACTGGAGACAGATTCACTAGACTCGGGGTGTGGAATCACAGATGGAGAAATGGAAGGAGGAGCCCGAGGAATAGGCACCATCAACAGATTCGGAGTAGGAGAGACTGGGTTAAGAACTGAAGACTGAAAAGAGATAGGAGACGAGCTGGAACGTTTGACCATTTGAAGGAGACTGAGATAAGGAAATTCAGTCTCATCAAAGACAACATGACGGGAAACAAAAAAACGCTCTTTTAAAACTTCATAACAAAGATATCCCTTATATTGAGAAGCATACCCCAGAAAAACACATTTGGTTGTCTTAGCTTGAAGTTTAGATGTGTTGTAAGGTCGAAGCAAGGGATAACAAGAACAGCCAAATACCTTAAGATGAGTAATAACAGGAGGATGACCATATAATGCTTGAAATGGAGACTGATTTTGTAAGACTGGAGTTGGCATCCGATTAATTAAGTAAATGGCTGTTTGGCAAGCAAAGGTCCAGAATTTAGAAGGAAGATGGGCATATTGTAACAAGGTGACTGTAGTTTCAATGATATGGCGATGTTTCCTCTCGGCTAACCCATTCTGTTCAGGTGTATAGGGACACGATTTCTGATGTACAATGCCTTTAGAGTGCATAAAGGCTTGGAGCTTAGTGCTAATGTACTTACCCCCCCCCATCAGTTTGAAGTATGTGCACAGAAGAAGAACTGAGTAAATACAAATGCACAGAAGTTAACAAACACAGTATGGAAATCAGACTTATTGTATAGAGGAAATAACCAACAAAAACGAGTGCACTCATCAATGAGAGTAACATAGTATTTATAACCATCAATGGAATTACATGGTGCAGGACCCCAAAGGTCACTGTGAACAATTTCAAATGGTAGGACAGACTTGACATGAGTAGAAGGAAAAGGTAACTTTGTAAACTTGCCCTCGAGACAACTTTGACAGACAGACGAAACAACATCCTTATTACAAGAAATATTGGCTTGTTTAAGGAGGAGGGAAACAATATGATTGGATGGATGTCCTAACCGAGTATGCCACAAATTGGAACTCACAAGCTATCCAAGATAAGCAACAGGTGAAGATGTAGAAGGTGGACAGAAAGCTAAACTGGTAGAGAGTGAATGAATAGGATAGAGTCCATTACTGCAAGGGCCCTTGTACATGATTCTCCCTGTGGCCTTGTCCTGAATCCAGAATGAAAATGCATCAAAGATTAGCCAGCAAATGTTATCCACACAGATCTTATGAACTGACAGTAAATTCTGTGTCAATTTAGGAACATAAAGAAGAGAATTTAATTTGATAGGACTGTGAGAAGTAGTAAGTATAGAACTGCCCATGTGAGAAACACTCAGACCTTCACCATTGGCAGTTTGAACAACTTCATTGCTGGGATATGGAGAAGCTATGGACAGATTGTTAAGATCAGCTGTCATATGAGTAGTAGCCCCAGAATCTGTCAACCATACTTGTGGTGACTGAGAAGTAGAAGCAACAGACCCCATGTGTGAAGGCTGAGAAGAAGGAGAAAACACAATATGCATAGCCTGTAATGAAGACGGTTAAGAACCAGTGAACACAGGAGAACTATGGTATGAGTAACCCTGCATAGGAGCACCTGCCCGCTGAGAAAACTGAGGTCTCATATAATAAGGTCCTTTTTCATTGTAAAAGCAATACCAAGTTGTATGATTGAACTTGCCACAAATCTGACATTGTTGTCTATCAGATGATTTATTTGAACAATAAGGGGCAGTGTGGCCTTCAGCATTACACAATTGACACGTCTGCAAAGGAGGCGCTGATGGATTCCCAAATTGACCAGGAAAAGAACCAAGGACACCAGGAGTAGGTGTAGGCAAGACATGGGATTGAGGATGATACATTGGCCGAGGAGTGTAGTATCGCTGTCCTCCATTGAGTTTGCCTTTACCTCTGTGCTTGTTGACATAAGGCTTGAACCCCCCAGATGCACCATATTGCTGACCCCCAACAGGACTATATGAATGACCACCACCAGAGCCTTTGGACATAGCAGAGGAATTAGTGACTACCATCGCAGAAAGAAAAGGAACAGCAGAATGACTATCGACAATGGTTTCTTCAGCAAGAAGTTGAGACCGGAATTCCTTAATGGTCATAACACTTTCTCTGCCTCGAACAACCGTGCGAAATGTATTATACTCCGGAGGTAACCCATTGAGAGCCAAAATGATAATATCTTCATCAGCAAGAAACACACCAGCAGCAGACAAATAATCCCTAGCTTCTTTGATTCTCTGCAGGTACTGAGTGACAGAGTCTGACCCCTTCTTAATTGTATGAAGATTGGACTTCATCTGGAAAATGCTGGTTTTAGACACAGTAGAGAATTGTTCCTTAAGTCTAGTCCACAAGTCCCGAGAACTAGAACTACCAATCGCACAGGACATAGCCACGGGAGACAAGGTGGCAGTGACAAGTTGCATAAGGGCACGATCATGGAGTTTCCAAACTGTATAGGCATCTGAGTCTGTACCAGATTCATCAACTCGAACAGGACATGGTGTTGACCCATCAACAAACCCCATAATGCCATTACTTTCAAGCAATAATTCCATTTGAAAATGCCAATTGAGATAATTCGAATCATCAAGTTTTACATTGACAGATGTGGAAAGCGTCGAAATAAGAGAAGTAATAGGCGACTGGAGAAGTTGTAATTGAGATGCAGTAACCATTATTGCAGAACTAAAGAGAAGAAGTCAAGAGAGGAAATATCACAAACACCTAGTGTGCACAATCTTGTAGAGCAGAGACGAGAAGATCAAGAAATTCCAAAACCCTAACAAACGAAATTACAGACGAAGAAACAGAATACCAGAACTCAGGAAAGAACACATCAAGAATCTACCGTCGAAAAAGAGAAGGAATCACAGCTGAGAAGAGGAGCGGAAGCAGCCGAGGAATCGAAGAAACACTGTTGAAGCAGCCATGGCGATTGATACCATGTAAACCAAGAAGCAGTTCATCATTAGGGTTTATAGAGAGAGAGAAGTCGAGAGAAATGTAGAGTGAGAGAGAAAGATATTTCTTGTTATATTTCTTAGTTGTTACAGTATTCTGCTTAGAGAGTATTTATACAAGAACATTCTTACACTTGCATACACTTGCTAACTATAACTAACTCTCTTAATCTGATTACAAGTGTCACAATCCTATTTGTTCATTTAACTCTATCAGCATCGTCATTCTCGACACTGTTTCGGCATCCAATGTTCCGGTAGCCTTGAGGTGGTAATTGACTTGGTAGGTTTTGATCACCGACTCCAAGATGTCGTCGAAGTCATCATTATCGGAATAGCTATTCAAATATCCAAATTTTTCAAGGTACCTTTATAGGTCTTGGATGCCTTGGACTTTGTCACCCTTGTGACAGCCCTTGAGATGGTTAAGGAACTCGAATGGTGAAGTCTTTTGGTTGTGTGTTTCTGACGATGTTGCTTGGGAGAGGAGAGAAAGGAGGACGAGGAGAGAAAGGAGGACGAGGAGAGTGACTGTGAAGAGAGAAAGGGTGTTTTGTGATGCCATTGATTATACTAGTAAAGCACTTACGATTAAGCAGATTCAGGATGTTGCAAAAGCTTTGCATTTGGAGGTCTATTTATAGGTCTAATGAGCACCCATACGTCCTCATTATTAATGTCCAAATTGAGATTGAGCTGGGGTTTCATAGCTATATGATCATGACTTTGACTGTGCCTAAGTCTTGAGGTCCGAGATGATGACCCTGGAAAAAAAAAATCCGAGGAACAAAATTTGGAGACTTATTCATATTGGATACGTATAAAACTAGTCACTACAAAGAGAGACTGTCGGAAGATGGGACCTAAATTATAACTAGCGAACATATTTTAATATCGATAAGGATAAAGGTAGGAAGACCAAATTTTTAAACTAAATTTGCAAATCAAATTATGTGTCACTAATAGTAAATAAGCACATTAATTAACACTTAAATAATAATCTAATCATCACCATTCACATCCTTTGGTTTACAAAATTTTGTTTCCCTAGCATATTACCCTACGAATATATTTAACCTCAAGGCATAAGAGAGAAAAGGCTGCCCACATATGTGGCAAATTAGGGTTTTCTGGTCAATTCCATGGAAGTATCATAGAAAAAATGAAGGTACGTATTGCCATATGTCATTATACAAAGTAAAGTGACACTCGTAACATAAACTTTTCTCCACATGCATCGTGACATATGGCGCACCGCTCAGTGTTCCAATCACAATGAAAAAACTCTCATAGAAATTGTGGCAAAATAAAAGATTTAAATGAAATAGAGCTTCTTTGGTTTACGGTGGCATGAAGTTTGGGGTTGGTGTATAGGATATGCTTTGGGTTGATGAATTGCTAGCTACGAAGAAATGGATACTAATTTTTATATTTTGTTCAAATTAAGGGAAGAACAATTTACTTCATAATTTAAAAAAAAAATAGTAGAATGGGGAGGACTAATATATTTTTAACCTAAAAACTTGGACAAGGTTTTTACTTGGCTGTCTAATTTTGTTTTAACATAGATTGACAAGTTTAGTGACAATTCTATTTCAATCAATTCAATCCTAGACATTGTACAAGACTTAAGATATTAAAAGCAAAAGAAAAGAAAAATATGTATATCAATTGTAACAAGCATATTCGTATAACATGTGGGGTAAATAGGGTATGAAGGATTTGTATTTACACGTGTCTTGAAGTAATTTGTCATCCCTCATTATATTCATATCCCATATGTTATAAAATTTCTCTAACACACACCCTTTATTGTGTGGAGATTTTTCAAGCCTAATATATAATCAATACAAATCAGGTGACTTGGAGCATATGCGGTCATTGGGTTTTACATGTAAGACAACATGCTCTTATTCCATAAAAAAAAAAATTGAACATTAATCGTAAAAGCAATTAACAATATAAGTTCACACAGTCATATGATGATGACTTTGACTGTAACGAGGTCTTTTGAGGTTCGAGAAACGACGGCCGTGAAGAAAAAACTAAGAACAAGGCAAGTAAAATCTTAAAATGTAGACCCACATTATTATAAGTTAGGTGTATAAACTAATCATTCTGGGAGAGTGATTGGTGGAAGACTAGAGCAAGATCTAAAAAACAACGCAAGGTTTGTTTTTTCTAGTCAAAGTTAATGTTCCATATATATGTATAACAAAAATTAAAACATAATTTTTTTTTTTTTTTTTTTTTTTTGTGTTGGCATTTTAAACATGAGAAATGTTAAAAAGACTATCTCAAAAGTGGAAGACTCTTCATGGATTCTCTATTACCTTATATTTTTTATACTATGTTTTATAATGTTGCCACGAGAATTAACGTTAAGCCGTGAGATAAAAGAGAGTCCATAAATAATGCTACTTTGCGAGAATCTCTTCTTAGCATTGTTTTAAAACATTTGTAATGCATCTTCCACTTTCTCAATTAGAGAACAGAGATGGTTTTGAGTGCGAGCTAAAACGTTGTTTTGGGCACGTTTCTTACAAATCCATGCAATTTTCTCTTTTACAAATCCATGCACTTAAATTTGGAATATGCTTATGCGTGACATGCAGGTGTGACCACATCAGATTTCTCAAATTACCTAAAATAATCATTTTTTAAAAGAACAAATGTAATTTTTTTTTTTTTTTTTGGTTTAAAGAATAGACTAGCCGGTGGCGAAGCCACAACTATCCATTGTTTCGAGACTGAAAAGACTTACAAAGACATTTCAACCATCTCGTAGCTACCATCGTATATTTCAATAGTACCAGGAATCAAATCCAGAATGAGTCGTGTAAAATACAGTCCTGAAAACCGCTCCATCCACTAGGCCATCACATGATAGTTATAAAAAAAAAAATGCTGACATCTTAATGTAGATATATAAATATATATATTGAACTGTTACTAGCACTCCAAAAATTTCATTTTATACTCCTTACAAGTGTATTTTTTTATTATTATAGAAAGTTTGGATGCAAAATTATATTTCTGCAGTGCCAATAACATTTTTTATTTTTTTGGTCGAGAATAATTTGACGAGTTTAACAATTAAGATTTATTAATATATATTCAATTTAGCCAATTTTGTTTTCTGGTTAGTAGGAAACAAACGGTGAGAATGGCTTCAATTTGCCACTTTTCTGGGAACTTGCAGCTTGCAAGTATTCAACCCAGATATGTACAGAAAAGTACCTCATAGCTCATACCTTGTTTGTTTCTGTTGTACAACTGCATAACAAGTAACAAATTGACTGTACCCTTATGCAAGTTTGCGCAGCGTTCGTCGCATAGGGCACAAAGCATGAATGACTTGATATCGTCTCGGCGAAAATTTGCCTTCGTAGATCCATACGGGTCTCAGTAAGCGTGTAATGGACTCCCGAACCCAACTATGTTCACGCTACTCCGATTACAGAGTAGAGTAGGCAAGTAGTCATGAAGAAAATCCAAGGAATTGAAGAAAACCAAACAAAGAGTTTCGTAAGGTCCTTCTGAATTCGCGCAATTCGGAAACTTGTTAGCTAACCATGAAAGTTAAATACTGAACCTGCTAATTGCAATCTTGCAGCTAAAACACCAAAAATACTACTTATATAATACACAAATCTTCCTATATATGCTTCGTACGAAGAACTGCTTACAACAAGATTTAGGACATAGGATGCAAAGAATCCTAGGTAATTGTCCTAAATCCTATAATATGTCGATTCCAAGAGAATGTACATAAGATGCAACTGAACTCAGCGGGGAAATCGAATTGATTTACATGATTAAAAGATTAACGACTACTGCAGAAAATAAAATTGGCCATCCATTTTGCTTAACATTTCACAAACTGATGAAACTTGGAACGCTTAATAAAAAACCAGACATCGATTCATTATTCATATAAGCTGAGATCATCCATAAAGAATATCTAGCTATAGATAAGTTACAAAGAAATACTTTAACATTCAGTATTTCACCTGCCAACAACGATAATAGAGTTCAGGAAGTTGGTTGAAACCGAATGCATAAATGCAGCACGAAACCAGAAGAAGAGTCTTCCAACTCGCTTATAAGTTATAAAGGTAAAAAAAATGGAGTTCTACATTCAACATATCAAAATTTGGTAAGATATACCTCACTTATGAGAACCATAACCGTTGACACCCAATTTCACTTATGAGGTAAGATATACCTCACTTATGGTAATATATACCTCTTTGATCTCATCATCCCCTTCATCAGAATCCAAAGTAAATCGGCTCTGATTATCAAACTAATGTATTTCTACGCTAAGCGGCTTAAGTCCAACTCAATTCAATCGTAGGCACTAAATAAACTTAAAATATTAAAAGCCTAACACTAACTGATGCTTCGATAGCAAAAGAAATATATATATATATATATGCCAAATTACACTTCGGTCTCTGTAATTTGAGCAATTTTTTCTTATTTCAGTTTTGGCAACTTAAGTCCTACTGTGTGCTTACTTTTGCAATTTTGGTCACAATAGCTTTCTGTTAAAACTGAGACGAAAATTATTTGCATGGCGGCATGTATACATCCTGTGTGTTAGTTACTTTGAATTTAATTTCAAGGACTAATACGTACTTATTATATTTTTCATATAACACTTCTACCACATTTCTAATATAGATAGGACCCACCAATGCATGTGGTTACCATCTTTATTGGAGAGATGATAAAAATGTCATATGAAAAATGTGATAAGAGTAGCATTTTTTAATTTCAAGTGCGTAGACTTTGTAAGAATGCGTATATCTCAAGGGAAAAGGGATTCTGAGCGTTGAAATTGGTAGTAAAATGGAAATAACACTAAAGTAAAATATTGAACGTGCTCTTGTATAATCTTTCAATTTAATCATCAAAGATGCTAGGGTCTAGGATATTTTACTACACTTATAAGTGACACATTTGAAGTTCGAATCTGGTAAATGACGAATTCAATACTAATTTATTCTTCAAACCATAACAAATCTATGGTTTACTAAAAAAATAAAAAGTTATTAAAACATTCAAACATTAAAATATATAAAAAGAAAATTCATAACTTTGATAAAGAAATCAAATTTTCAGCATATATATTTATATGCTGTTGCAACTTTATTGATGCAATAATGTATTGCAAATCTCAGTACACTCCAGGTGAGGCACCATAATTATCTGATAAAGGAAAGAAAAAGTATGAAAAGTTGACTTTTGCTGAACTTTAATTATTTATCCTCTAGTACTTTTGATCATCTGATCATCAGGTGTTATATAAAGCTTTAATTCCTTGAATATCATCCGCATGCAAACCTTGGGTAAATCCAGTACGAACACTGGAAGACATGACAGCTCCTTCAACAGAGCTATGTCCTAGCCCAAGCAGATGCCCGATTTCATGCAAAGCCACGGTTTCCAAGTCATAAGCACCCTCCACAGCCCCCACAGCCCACGGCTCATCGGCGTCGTAGTGGAATCTCCCATTGGTTGGTGGAAATGCATGAGCAAGAGTCCCACCTCGGCCGTCAAATGGGCTCCCATCTCCATGATTTCCCCTGCCAAAACTGATCTTCAGATCCGCGTTTTCGTAGCTTTGAGCTTGACTGAACGAGAAGTGTGTGTTTCCTGCCCATGTTGCAAAAGCTCGTGCAACTGCGGCCTGAGCCTCAGCTGGGGTGCTTTGATCAAAAGCATAGGTGAGTTGGTACTTAGACGAAGGCCATTTAGGGTTTCCGGATAAGAAAGAAAAATGAGCAACTGTGTGAGTCGAAACATTTCCGCCACGGTGATGAGGTTGCCTTTTCTTTCCCGATCGCATGGAGGTGGTACCATTAATGATATCCGGGACACCACACCGTGGCATCGTCATTCTCGACACTGTTTTGGCATCCAAGGTTCCGGTAGCCTTGAGGTGGTAATTGACTTGGTAGGTTTTGATCGCCGACTCCAAGATGTCGTCGAAGTCATCATTATCGGAATAGCTATTCAAATATCCAAATTTTTCAAGGTACCTTTTTAGGTCTTGGATGCCTTGGACTTTGTCACCCTTGTGACAGCCCTTGAGATGGTTAAGGAACTCGAAGGGTGAAGTTTTTTGGTTGTGTGTTTCTGACGATGTTGCTTGGGAGAGGAGAGAAAGGAGGACGAGGAGAGTGACTGTGAAGAGAGAAAGGGTGTTTTGTGATGCCATGGATTATACTAGTAAAGCACTTACGATTAAGCAGATTCAGGATGTTGCAAAAGCCTTGCATTTGGAGGTCTATTTATAGGTCTAATGAGCGCCCATAAGTCTTCATTATGAATGTCAAAATTGAGATTGAGCTGGGGTTTCATAGCTATATGATCATGACTTTGACTGTGCCTAAGTCTTGAGGTTCGAGATGATGACCCTGGAAAAAAAAAATCCGAGGAACAAAATTTGGAGACTTATTCTTATTGGATACGTGTAAAACTGGTCACTACAAAGAGAGACTGTCGGAAGGTGGGACCTAAATTATAAATAGCGAACATATATTAATATCGATAAGGATAAAGGTAGGGAGATCAAATTTTTAAACTAAATTTGCAAACCAAATAATGTGTCACTAATAGTAAATAAGCACATTAATTAACGCTTAATTAATAATCTAATCATCAACATTCACATCTTTTGGTTTACAAAATTTTGTTTCCCTAGCATATTACCCTACGGATATATTTAACCTCAAGGCATAAGAGAGAAAAGGCTGCCCACATATGCGGCAAATTAGGGTTTTCTGGTCAATTCTATGGAAGTATCATAGAAAAAATGGAGATACGTATTGCCATATGTCATTATACAAAGTGGAGTGACACTTGTAACGAAAACTTTTCTCCACATGCATCGCGACATATGGCGCACCGTTTAGTCTTCCAATGACATGTAAGAGAACATGCTCCTATTCCGTAAAAAAAAAAATTTAACATTCATCGTAAAATCAGATAACAATCTAAGTTCACACAGTCATATGAGGATGACTTTGACTGTAACGAGGTCTTTTGAGGTTCGAGAAACGCCGGCCGTGAAGAAAAAACTAAGAACAAGACAAGTAAAATTTTAAAATGTAGACCCACACTATTATAAGTTAGGTGTATAAACTAATCATTCTGGGAGAGTGATTGGTGGAAGACTAGAGCAAGATCTAAAAAACAACGCAAGGTTTGTTTTTTCTAGTCAAAGTTGATGTTCCATATATATGTATAACAAAAATTAAAACATAATTTTTTTTTTTTTTTTTGGCATTTTAAACATGAGAAATGTTAAGAAGACTATCTCAAAAGTGGACGACTCTCTATGGATTCTCTGTCACCTCATATTTTTTACACAATATTTTATAATGTTTACACGATAATTAACGTTAAACTGTGAGATAAAAGAGAATCCATAAAGAATGCTACTTTGCGAGAATCTCTTCTTAGCATTGTTTTAAAACATTTGTAATGCATCTTCCACTTTCTCAATTAGAGAACAGAGATGGTTTTGAGTGCGAGCTAAAACGTCGTTTTGGGCACGTTTCTTACAAATCCATGCAATTTTCTCTTTTACAAATCCATGCACTTAAATTTGGAATATGCTTATGCGTGACATGCAGGTGTAACCACATCAGATTTCTAAAATTACCTAAAATAATCATTTTTTAAAAGAACAAATGTAATTTTTTTTTTTGGTTAAAGAATAGACTAGCTGGTGGCGAAGCCACAACTATCCATTGTTTCGAGACTGAAAAGACTTACAAAGGCATTTCAAACATCTCGTAGCTACCATCGTGTATTTCAATAGTACCAGGAATCAAATCCAGAATGAACCATATGAAATACAGTCCTGAAAACTGCTCCAACGACTAGGTCATCACGTGATAGTTATAAAAAAAAAATGCTGACATCTTAATGTAGATATCTATATATATATATATATATATTTGAACTGTTACTAGCACTCCAAAAATCTCATTTTATACTCCTTACAAGTGTATTTTTTTAATTATAGAAAGTTTGGATGCAAAATTATATTTCTGCAGTGCCAATAACTTTTTTTTTTTTTTGGTCGAGAATAATTTGACGAGTTTAATAATTAAGATTTATTAATAAATATATTCAATTTAGCCAATTTTGTTTTCTGGTTAGTAGGAAACAAGCGATGAGAATGGCTTCAATTTGCCAACTTTCTGGGAACTTGCAGCTTGCAAGTATTCAACCCAGATATGTACAGAAGAGTACCTCATAGCTTATACCGTGTTTGTTTCTGTTGTACAATTGCATAACAAGTAACAAATTGACTGTACCCTTATGCAAGTTTGCGCAGTGTTCGTCGCAGGGCACAAAGCATGAATGACTTGATATCGTCTCGGCGAAAATTTGCCTTCGTAGATCCATACGGGTCTCAGTAAGCGTGTAATGGACTCCCGAACCCAACTATGTTCACGCTACTCCGATTACAGAGTAGAGTAGGCAAGTAGTCATGAAGAAAATCCAGGGAATTGAAGAAAACCAAACAAAGAGTTTCGTAAGGTCCGTCTGAATTCGCGCAATTCGGAAACTTGTTAGCTAACCATGAAAGTTAAATACTGAACCTGCTAATTGCAATCTTGCAGCTTAAACACCAAAAATACTACTTATATAATACCCAAATCTTCCTATATATCCTTCGTACGAAGAACTGCTTACAACTAGATTTAGGACACAAGATGCAAAGAATCCTAGCTAATTGTCCTAAATCCTATAATATGTCGATTCCAAGAGAATGTACATAAGATGCAACTGAACTCAGCGGGGAAATGGAATTGATTTACATGATTAAAAGATTAACGACTACTGCAGAAAATAAAATTGGCCATCCATTTTGCTTAACATTTCACAAACTGATGAAACTTGGAACGCTTAATAAAAAACCAGACATCGATTCACTTTCAAAATCTCAGTTTATCAAAGCTTGAAGAACTGTTACATCATTTTCCAAATCCCTACTCATTATTCATATAAGCTGAGATCATCCATAAAGAATATCTAGCTATAGATAAGTTACAAAGAAATACTTTAACATTCAGTATTTCACCTGCCAACAACGATAATAGAGTTCAGGAAGTTGGTTGAAACCGAATGCATAAATGCAGCACGAAACCAGAAGAAGAGTCTTCCAACTCGCTTATAAGTTATAAAGGTAAAAAAAATGGAGTTCTACATTCAACATATCAAAATTTGGTAAGATATACCTCACTTATGAGAACCATAACCGTTGACACCCAATTTCACTTATGAGGTAAGATATACCTCACTTATGGTAATATATACCTCTTTGATCTCATCATCCCCTTCATCAGAATCCAAAGTAAATCGGCTCTGATTATCAAACTAATGTATTTCTACGCTAAGCGGCTTAAGTCCAACTCAATTCAATCGTAGGCACTAAATAAACTTAAAATATTAAAAGCCTAACACTAACTGATGCTTCGATAGCAAAAGAAATATATATATATATATATATATATATATGCCAAATTACACTTTGGTCTCTGTAATTTGAGCAATTTTTTCTTATTTCAGTTTTGGCAACTTAAGTCCTACTGTGTGCTTACTTTTGCAATTTTGGTCACAATAGCTTTCTGTTAAAACTGAGACCAAAATTATTTGCATGGCGGCATGTATACATCTGTGTGTTAGTTATTTTGAATTTAATTTCAAGGACTAATACGTACTTATCATATTTTTTATATAACATTTCTACCACATTTCTAATATAGATAGGACCCAACAATGCATGTGGTTACCATCTTTATTGGAGAGATGATAAAAATGTCATATGAAAATGTGATAAGAGTAGCATTTTTTAATTTCAAGTGTGTAGACTTTGTAAGAATGCGTGCATCTCAAGGGAGAAGGGATTCTGAGCGTTAAAATTGGCATTTGACCAAAAATAATATTTTCACTACATTTTTTAAACCACATTGGTAATTATCATTTTTTGTTTGTTTTAAAATTTATATCTACACGTGTGGGCCGGCTTCATCTAGTTTAGGACCAATTACGCTTTACAGTTTGCATCCATAGTTTGGGTAGTAAAATGGAAACAACACAAAAGTAAAATATTGAACGTACTCTTGTATAATCTTTCAATTTAATCATCAAAGTTGCTACGGTCTAGGATATTTTACTACACTTATAAGTGACACATCTTAAGTTCGAATCTGGTAAATGACGAATTCAATACTAATTTATTCTTCAAACCATAACAAATCTATGGTTTACTAAAAATGTAGAAAGTTACTAAAACGTTCAAACATTAAAATATATAAAAAGAAAATTCATAATTTTGATAAAGAAATCAAATTTTCAGCATATATATTTATATGCTGTTACAACTTTATTGATGCAATAATGTATTGCAAATCTCAGTACACTCCAGGTGAGGCACCATAATTATCTGATAAAGGAAAGAAAAAGTATGAAAAGTTGACTTTTGCTGAACTTTAATTATTTATCCTCTAGTACTTTTGATTATCTGATCATCAGGTGTTATATAAAGCTTTAATTCCTTGAATATCATCCGCATGCAAACCTTGGGTAAATCCAGTACGAACACCGGAAGACATGACAGCTCCTTCAACAGAGCTATGTCCTAGCCCAAGCAGATGCCCGATTTCATGCAAAGCCACGGTTTCCAAGTCAAAAGCACCCTCCACAGCCCCCACAGCCCACGGCTCATCGGCGTCGTAGTGGAATCTCCCATTGGTTGGTGCAAAAGCATGAGCAACAGTCCCACCTCGGCCGTCAAATGGGGCCCCATCTCCATGATCTCTCCTGCCAAAACTGATCTTCAGATCCGCGTTTTCGTAGCTTTGGGCTTGACTGAACGAGAAGTGTGTGTTTCCTGCCCATGTTGCAAAAGCTCGTGCAACTGCGGCCTGAGCCTCAGCTGGGGTGCTTTGATCAAAAGCATAGGTGAGTTGGTACTTAGACGAAGGCCATTTAGGGTTTCCGGATAAGAAAGAAAAATGAGCAACTGTGTGAGTCGAACCATTTCCGCCACGGTGATGAGGTTGCCTTTTCTTTCCCGATCGCATGGAGGTGGTACCATTAATGATATCGGGGACACCACACCGTGGCATCGTCATTCTCGACACTGTTTTGGCATCCAAGGTTCCGGTAGCCTTGAGGTGGTAATTGACTTGGTAGGTTTTGATCGCCGACTCCAAGATGTCGTCGAAGTCATCATTATCGGAATAGCTATTCAAATATCCAAATTTTTCAAGGTACTTTTTTAGGTCTTGGATGCCTTGGACTTTGTCACCCTTGTGACAGCCCTTGAGATGGTTAAGGAACTCGAATGGTGAAGTTTTTTGGTTGTGTGTTTCTGACGATGTTGCTTGGGAGAGGAGAGAAAGGAGGACGAGGAGAGTGACTGTGAAGAGAGAAAGGGTGTTTTGTGATGCCATTGATTATACTAGTAAAGCACTTATGATTAAGCAGATTCAGGATGTTGCAAAAGCTTTGCATTTGGAGGTCTATTTATAGGTCTAATGAGCACCCATAAGTCCTCATTATTAATGTCGAAATTGAAATTGAGCTGGGGTTTCATAGCTATATGATCATGACTTTGACTGTGCCTAAGTCTTGAGGTTCGAGATGATGACCCTGGAAAAAAAAATCCGAGGAACAAAATTTGGAGACTTATTCTTATTAGATACGTATAAAACTAGTCACTACAAAGAGAGACTGTCGGAAGGTGAGACCTAAATTATAACTAGAGAACATATTAATATCGAGAAGGATAATGGTAGGTAGACCAAATTTTTAAACTAAATTCTTAATTAATAATTCAAACATCAACATTCACATACCTTGGTTTACAAAATTTTGTTTCCCTAGCATATTACCCTATGGATATATTTAACCTCAAGGCATGAGAGAGAAAAGGCCCCCACATATGCAGCAAATTAGGATTTTCTGGTCAAGTCTATGGAAGTATCATAGAAAAAATGAAGGTACATATTGTCATATGTCATTATACAAGTGGAATGACACTTGAAAAAAAAAAACTTCTCTCCACTTGCATCACGACATATGATGCACCGTCCAATGTTCTAATCACAATAAAAAAACTCTTCTAGAAATTGTGGCAAAATAAAAGATTTAAATGAAATAGAGCTTCTTTGGTTTACGGCGGTGGTATGAAGTTTGGGGTTGGCGTTTAGGATATGCTTTGGTTGGATGAATTGCTAGCTACGAAGAAATGGATACTAATTTTTATATTTTGTTCAAATTAAAGGAAGAACAATTTACTTCATAATTTAAAAAAAAAAATAGTAGAATGGGGAGGACTAATACATTTTTAACCTAAAAACTTGGACAAGGTTTTTACTTGGCTGTCTAATTTTCCTTCAATATAGATTGACAAGTTTAGTGACAATTCTATTTCAATCAATTCAATACTAGACATTGTACAAGACTAAAGATATTAATAGCAAAAGAAAAAAAATATGTATATCAATTGTATATTCGTATATCCCCTCTGCACACTACATGTGAGCTAAATAGAGTATGAAACATTTGTATTTACACGTGTCTTGAAGCACTCTGTCATCCTTTATTATATTCATAACCCATATGTTATAAAAAATTTTCTAACACACACCCTCTCTTGTGTGGAGATTTTTCAAGCTTAATACATAGCCAATGCAAATCGGATGACTTGGAGCATGTGCGGCCATTGGGTTTCACATGTAAGACAACATGCTCCTAAGCCATACAAAAAAAATTGAACATCCACCGTAAAATCAGTTGACAATATAAATTTACAGATTATCGTAATTAACGTATCATATTCAAGTTGCCCTTTTGTTTGCTGTTTAATAAGAAACAAATGGTGGAAATGACTTGGGTTTTCCATGCATAATTTTCTTGGGAAATTGCAGGATATGTACAGAATTGACTGTAAATACAAAACAAATTGACAATACATTAGATGCAGTGGAGTTTCACAAAGATTTACTACCGAATTAGGAATTGGGAAAGTTGTTCAGCAGAACATGATCGTTGCATAATATAGTCGTGTTCCTCAAACATCAAAGTTAACACGTTCAACAAATAGAAGGCTAGACATGTTAACACGTTCAACAAATAGAAGGCTAGACATCCACATATTTCTTAAAAAGTATCTATTGATGCACAAAATCTGGTGGCTCTTTGGGTGAACGTAAAGTGTGGTGTAGTGATCTTCGCGAGGGCGATTCGGTCACTAGGTGATGATGATATGTAAAAAGATAACAATACATAAGTAGATACAAAATGTACGTCGCTCACCATAAATTAGGCTATGTTCAGGAAGTTAGAAGAATCTCATTGGTAATTTGTATATGTTGGGGGAAAAACTCAGTAGGTAATAGACAAATATCAATGAAATTGAAAGTGATATTGTAATATGTATATTTTTTTTTTGTCAAAATAGTAATACATATATTACTATAACAAAATTGCAGAGTTATAATTAATGATAAAACTCTCGTTAATTAATTGCTAATTAAATCAAGATTGAGTTGGGTCTTCCATTGTAATATGATAATGACTTTGACTGTAACGAGGTCTTTTGAGGTTCGAGAAACAATGGCCTTAAAGAAAAAACTAAGGACAAGACAAGTACAATTTTAAGATGTCGACCCCCTCTTATAAGTTAGGTATATAAACTAATCATTCTGGGGGAGTGATTGGTGGAAGATTAAAGCAAGGTCTAACCTTTAAAATTTAAAAAAAAAAATTAAAAGGTATTAACTATTTTGGAGTAGAATGTCCACCTGTAAACTCAAAAGGCGAAGGGTCATACACTCTACGAGAATAAGGCGTATAAGTACCACAACGGATGAGAAAGATGAGACTATTTTAAAAGTGTGACTCTTCATGGATTTTTTGCCACATCATGTTTTTTCATAATAAAATAATGTTGACACGAGAATTGACGTTAAACAGTAAAATGAAAAAAAAATCATAAAAAAATGCGACTTTACGAGAATATCCTTAGCATTTCCCTTTAAACATTTCTAATGTGTCTTCCAATTTCTCATTTATAGATCAGAGATGATTTTGGGTGCGAGTTAAAACGCCGTTTTGGGCAGATTTCTTACAAATACATTCAATTTTCTTTTTGACAAATCCATGCACTTGAATTTGGAATATGTTCACGAGTGACATGCAGGTGTAACCACATTAGATTTCTAAAATTACCTAAAATAATCATTTTTAAAAAGACCAATTTTTTTTTTAATGAAAAAAAGGGACCAGTTGAGCTACCATCATGTGTTTCAGTAGCATCAGGAATCAAATCCAAAATGAGCTCGGTGATATCCAAACCTGAAATTCGCTCCACCCACTAGACCACCGCGTGATAGTTATAAAAACAAGCGCCGACATCATATAGTTATGTCATGTTTGTTCTCTATGTTGCCAATAATTAATGTTGACATTTTTTTTAACTGTTATTAATACTCTAAAAACTTCATTCTACATTCCTCACAATAATTTTTTTTTTCTTCTAATTATAGAAAGTTTAGCTGCAAAATATTATTTTTGCAGTGCCGATAACATTTTTTTTTTTTGACGAGTTTAACAATTAATTTATTAATTTATATTCATTTAAGCCAATTTTGTTTTCTGGTTAGTAAGAAACAAACGGTGGGAACGGCTTCAATTTGCCACTTTTCTGGGAACTTGCAGCTTTCAAGCAGTAAACCCAGATATGCACAGGAGTACCTCATACCTTGTTTGTTTCTGTTGTACAACTACAAAACAAGTAACAAATTGACTGTACCCTTTTGCAAGCTTGGTCAGTGTTCGTTATATAGGAAGAAGGATTCTCTCCCCTCTTTTTTCCCCTCTCTTTCTCTCCCCTTCTATTTAAACGGTCACGGTTAAGCCACGTCAACATTTTATATTAAATTTTTATAGAAAGGGAAAGACAAAATAGAGAGTGATAGGGGGGATGGACAGGGATGAAAAAAGAAGGGAAGAGAATCCTAATCCGTTATATAGAAGCACAAATCATGAATGACTTAAAATCGTCTCGGCGAAAATTTGCCTTCGTAGATCCATACGGAATGGACTACCAAACCCAACCATGTTTACGCTACTCCGATTACAGAGTAGAGTAGGCAAGAAGTCATGAAGAAAATCCAGGAAATTGAAGAAAACCAAACAAAAAGGTGGAGTTTCGTAAGGTCCTTCTGAATCCGCAATTCGGAAACTTGTTAGCTAACCATGAAAGTTAAATACTGAACCTGGTCCTGTGCAATCTTGCAGCTTAAACACCAAAAATACTACTTATATACTAAAAAATATTCCTATATGTCCTTCGTACGAAGAACTTATGTCGATTCCAAGAGAATGTACATAAGATGCAACTGAACTCAGCAGCGAAATCGAATTGAGTTACATGATAAAAGATTACCAACGCAACTACTGAAGAAAATTAAATTGGCCATCCATATTGCTTAACATTTTACAAAACTGATGAAACTTGGAACGCTTAATAAAAAAAAACCAGACATCGATTCACTTTCACGATATCAATTTAGAAAAGATTTATGAAACTTAATGCCATTTGAGATCAAAGATTGAAGAACTGCTACATCATTTTCCAAATCCCTACTCATCAACCATACAAGCTGAGCTCACCCATGAAGACTATCTATCTATATGGAAGTTACAAAGAACTACTTATCAGTATTTCACCCTGCCAACAACGCTCATCAAGTTCAGGAAGTCTGTTGAAACTGAATGCATAAATGCAGCACGAAACCGGAAGAAGTCTTCCAACTCGCTTATAAATTCTAAGGGTACAAAAAATGAAGTTCTAGATTCAGCATATCAAAATTTGGTAAGATATACCTCACTTATGAGAACCAAAACCGTTGACACCCAATTCCACTTCGCCGGCTTTCTGCATTGCCGAATTCCCCTCCTCTTTAATCTCATCATCGCCATCATCAGAATCCAAAGTAAATTGGCTCTGATTATCAAACTGATGTATCTCTGCGCCAAGCGGTTTATAGTGCAAAACATCACCCCGAAATCCACCACGCTTCCTAGCAATAATCGAGTACACTCCCACAAGCACAACCACCATAAAAGCAAGATGGCAGTTAAACTGAAGCGTGACGATGGCTCTAGCCCTGTGATACTCAGGGTGCCCCTTGCATTTCACAGTGTAATTCCCTCTACTCTTTTCGTGCAACGAGCATCCGTGCGCCACGAAGTTGGTGTACAAAGAAATACCCATTTGCAGAAACCACATTCCCTGCAGAACCAGCCCAACCCCACGAGCCAATTTCGGATAATTCGATTTGGGGTTGTTGAATTCAAGCATTGTAGAAAATATACACACAGCAATCGGCACAAGCAGCAGATCAAAGTACCGATTCTCGATTCCAAAAGTGTCTTTTCTTTGCATGTAAAACATTAAAAATTCTTCAACGAAAGCGAAAAGACCGACCAAACTAAGCAACGAACAAGGTAGAGCTGAATTCGTGAAATTTACCACAAGACCCGTAATTGCGTAGAGCAAGAACAGCGACGCGATCGCCAGCACTTGCAATTGCATAGCTGAGCCGACTGGATCCGCTGAGTCGAGCGCGTCAAAGAACGAAACCAAAGAGTTCAAGATGAACAGCAACGAAATAACGGCGGCGGCCAGGTAATAAATCGACGACGACAGAGACTGGGTTTTCGCTTTCGACTGCGCCATCGGGGGACGAATCGGAGGTTGAGGCGGCGACGGCGGAGATGAATCTGAATCTGGGTTTTGGATTGAGGAGGAAATGGCTTCGTACGCGCCTATTAAGATCAGGCAGCCGCCTGCGGCGGCGAAGGTGAGAAACCCCATGTGCTTGATCTTCGGATTGGTGTTTTTTTTTTTTTACCTTGTCAGTGCAGAGACGTTGAGGGGCTCCAATTCCAACGGAGGGTTCGGATTTCTGAAGCGGTCGGGCGGTTGGTGTTGCTGGCGTGCGTCGACATGTCGGACTCTTTCGGAATTGTTTAATCGATGATGATGTTTCAGCTGACAATTCTCGGAGGAATCTGACTTTTCGGTTGGACTATTTGCATTTCGGAATGTGCTCTCCGCTGCTTCCGCGAACCTGTGGACTAGCTGGGTGGGCTTCCGTTAGTCCAACTGTTTTGCGGTCAAGTCCAGTTGTGAAGCCCAGCACTTATGGGCTTCTTGATTTGTTGTTGGCCCTTTCTAAACTCGACAAATATTTGTGTGTTTTGTTGAATATAAGTCTCAGATCAGAAAATTAAGAAACAGACCTTTTATGTAAAAGGATTCTCATTTTTTTCAAAAAATAGAGATTAGGTATGGGGCTCACTTCACATCAAATTTTAACGATTCGAACTGTCTATTTTTAAAGTCTCGATCAATAGATCATCCTTGCAAAAATTTAATTCAATCTGAAACTATTTGCCTATTTAATGATCAAGATAAAATTTCATTGTTTCTTCTATAACAAAGTATTCGTTAATTTCTAATGAACTTAATTAGATGTCTTAAACATTTCTGATTTAGCTAATATTTTACAAGGATGATTTATGAGGTGCAACTTGAAAAATAGGCCGTTCGGATCGTTAAAGTTTGATATGGTGTGAACCCCACAACTAATCTCTATTTTTATAACTAATCCCCATTTTTATAAAAATATAGGAATCCCTTCCTATCAATATGTCTTTAATCTGGGATGATGCCGGTGTTAGAAGTGAACAAGTGACCTATGTCTCTGATTGTTTGACACGCTTATGGTTGTGGGTCCTATGACTAGTGACCTGTTAGTGTTGTATAAGCTCCAAGTGGACAATTGATGTGAATTTCTCCAAAAATAAATAAAGTGAATAAAAATGGATAAGAAAACAAAAAGCCAGTTGAGAAAAAACGTGGGCCGGATAAGGTAGATAGAGGCATTATTTAGAATTAAAGTGATAACGGATAAGGCCCAAAACCATGTTGGGGGACCCACTCACGGGCCAGGAAGAAGCTACAATCAAGCGCATGCAAACTCTTCGGTCATCTGTGCAACTTTTTTTTCTTAATTTTAATTTTCCACCTTTTTTTTTTTCATTTTTTAGAATATTTCTTAAAACATCTCATTTTTTTAATAAATTTGAAGATTTATTTGCATCTATTTATTTAGAGCTGGCAATTTCTTAGACAACCAGTTATCTGACGTAAAATGAAATGCCATAAAAATAACGAGTTTCAGGTCAATTAGTTAATGAGTTGGGTCATTAACGGGTAATTCGTTAAAACTCATTAACATGTAAGGTCATTATCAAGTCACCTATTAAGACCCATTTAGATAGTAAGTTCAATACAACCCAACTCGTTAAAATAATGAATATGATACGAAAACAACAAGATCAGATTTTCAAACCTATCTATATTGTTTATGAGGAAAATAAGAAATTTTGACCAAAACAGAAAAGAAGAAAAAGAGAGACCGGCGGTTATATCCGCTACACCCGCTTGCAGAGGATACACCTCCCTGTGTGGCGAGCCCTCACAACTGGTAGTTGGGGGATCGGTCAGCCCGTAAGATTACGGGTATAAATTGCACATGCCCGTACAGTATTATGCTCATCTCCTTCTTTCCATCTCTCTGCACAAAGACCACAACAAAAAACCGACAGAGTCCGATGACGACGACGACGACGACGATGATCAAAGGTCTTGTTCACTTCGTGTTCGCAGTCTACTTGGTTTCTCTACCGTCGGGTATCCAACTGCCTGTGGATGGGCGGGTTCTCTTGCTGAAAAAACCCGACCCGGAAAATGCTGCCGCCACTGCTCGTTGGTTGGTCGCTCAGAATTCCTGGGGCGTCTTGAAGTAAGAATCTGTTTACTTTCTTCTCGTAATTTCGTGTTGTTTCTGTTGGTTTTTTTTTACTTTTTACTGTCGTGGGAAGATTGCTTTCGGTTAATTTGGGGGCTTTTTGGCTATGATTATGTTGGCTGATTCGAGAACCAAATTAGTGTGATTTTAATTTGGTTCTTATTGGTCAAATTGGAGATCTGATTTCGAAGCTCATGTGTTTGTGATGAAATTCAAACATGTTTGGGTGTTGTAGAATCTTACTTGCTTGTAAATTGGTTCTTAGAAAGTGCTTTTAGCGACAGTAAGAATTAAAAGTGCTTCTGGTTACGGAAGCACTTGTTGGGGTCGTTTATGATTGCTTATCTAAGAAGCACTTTAGTTCATAAGCGTTTATAAACTCTTTTAGAATTCAATTTAAAATGACTGAAAGCCAGAAATGTTTTTGAGTTCCAAAAGTAGTTTCTAGGTTCCAGTTATGCGATTCTTGTAGGAAGCATTTCAAGTGCTTTTGCAGGATTCACATGCATTTTTCCTAAAGATTGGTTCCAAAAACATTTTCACAAAAACCGTTTTCTGTTATTTTAAAAGCAGTTCCAAACGAGCCGTACGTTAGAAGTGTTTTCATTAGAAAGTAGTTGATATTTTCTTTAAAATCCCAAGTGCTCCTTGAAAAATATCGACTAAGTTTTTTTACGAAAAATATTTTTGTTTGGAAGCTTAGACATTTGATGCTTGCTTGTGATTTGTTTTTCTTTCACAGTACTATCTCAAGTGAATTGGGAGGAGCACCCTTCGGGTAAGATTTCTTATTTTTTCTTGTTATATATATGATCGCGTTAGATATACTACCGAATGCTAATGCTAGTATCTATGTCTAGTTTCCGCCCTCATAAGTACAAGTTTAGGTACAACTGCAAAAGCGAAATATTTTGCAGGGTTCACTTGAGGCAAGACATACAATCCTAGTGTTTAGTTTCCTTTCTTTGTTTTAGTACTTGTGCCCTGTAGGAGGATCGAGTTTACATAAAGAAGAAAATTACCACCAGTAGGACAGTGTGCGTATTGCATAATGCAGTTTTCTTCGCTCTGCGATTCTTGTTTGAAAAGATCCATTTGTTATGCCTTTCCGCACAATAGCGCTCTATGTTTGCCTCAAACTCTTGTATCTCAGATGGTTAATGAAACCTCTATATCATTACAACAACTATGATGTTTCTCGGATAAAATAATTTTGAAAATACGATGCAGGAATGTGGTTTCATTTAGCGATGGAGAACCTGGAAACGGCCGTGGTATCCCTTACTTCTACTTGACAACTCTTGATCCGACTGCAAGAAACGCACTGAATGATCCAAGAGCTTCGTTGACAATTAGTGAGCATCCTATTGGAACCTGCGGCAAGAGAGACCCAGAGAATCCCACTTGTGCAAAGCTTACACTTAACGGGAAGGTGTGTTGCACCAGAGAATTTATTTATTATCCATATTTTCCCGAGGAGGAGGATAAATCGCATTAATTATCGTTAACCTGGGATGCATGATATTTTTGCAGCTGAAGCTTGCGGATCCCAAAGAAACAGAATTTGCTATAAGTGCCTTGTTCACAAAGCATCCGGAGATGAAGGGTAATACTAAATACACAAATATCACACACAACCTGCGGTTCTTTCGTAATTTCAGTTTTTCGTTTTATCTCTTGCTCAGCTAATTAAGTGATTTTTGTTTTTGTTGGATGGTTAACAGACTGGCCCAAGGGTCACAACTTCCAGTTCTTCAAATTGGACATCGAGAATATCTTTCTGATCGATTGGTTTGGCGGTCCAAAACCTCTCACAGTCGATCAGTACCTTCATCTCAAAACGTGAGTGTTAAAGCATATCTCGTCCGCAATAGCTAAAACGTAGCCTCATGCTTTCATATCTGAATGAAAAAACTTACTTTCCCGTCTTCAAGCCTTCAATTTAAAAGTTTATGTTTGCTTTTCGACTTACTGAAAACGAATCTCTGCAATCTACAGGACAGAGAACGCCTTGATTCGAGGATTACTCGTGATCTAACTGTAATTCCTCTTGTATGTTTATGAGCTGGATGGATCTGCATTCAAATTGTGCATAATAACTCTGTTGTAAATCACAGGAGACAATTGTAATTATATATAATCATCCATGTAAGTTCTGTAAATCGTTCACGCAATTGCGCATAATTTGTCTGTACAAGGAACTGTATTTTTCTTTCTGCTTTCTGTGGTTTAAGCTTAAAATGCAACTCGCTCTTTGTAATGATGATTTGTGGTTGATTTAAAACGAGTAGTCCGGATTTCTCGAACCTTCAGCTCTCGACTGCGAGATTTGAAGAGGATCTTGATTCGAATCACGCAATGACCTGTATGAATTCTCACAGAATTTTGAAGGCGTTCACTTAGTAACCCTTAGCAAACACAACATTATCTAAAATTGTTTTACCCTCGTTTAAACAAAAAGGTTATTGGAACAACTGTTGACCTTGACCTTTCTTACTATATATAGAAAAGTCATATGGCTTTGATTTAGGGATAAATTTTTCAGTGCCGGGAATGTGATCCGATATATCAAGTGTCATAATACAATTGGTTGAAAACTTGAAACAAAAAAATTTCAATCAATTGTATTGTTAGTCTTGATGTATTTGCCCGTGTTTCCTGCACATCTCAATTCTTTCCCTTCCGCGGGATTTCACGCGCGAGTCACGTGATTTGAGGATAGAGATAGATAGTCGTTAACAATTGGCTCGAAAGCGTTCACCCGCTTGAAACTTGATACCCTGCAACCGTCGGAGAGCTGAGCAATGAAATGTCGCCGCCGATGAGTCTCTCTGCAACTCACCTTACCACTTCTCGCTTCCCGCCAAAAACCATAACCGACCACCCATCACTCTCTCCCTTCTTTTCCTTTCCCAGAACCCTCCCCTCCCAAAATCCTAAATCCTCTAAATTCACCATTCGGAGCTCCGCCGCCGACACCAAAACACTTGCGCCCAAGTCTGCCATTCAGAGAATCGCCGAGAAGCTCCGAAGCCTCGGGTTCACCGAGAGCACCCAAAATCCCGACAGGCAGCCCGATACGAAGTCTGCCGGGGAAATCTTTGTTCCGATTCCGGAGAAATTGCCCAAGTACCGGGTCGGGCACACGCTAGATGCAAGCTGGAGCACGCCCGAGAACGCGGTCCCAGAACCGGGTACCGGCGGAGCGATTGCGAGGTTTCATGAGTTGAGGCGGGAGGTGAAGAAGCAGAAGGAATTAGAGAGGGAGGAGAGGAAGGGGAAGGGGGAGGGGAGGGTTCCGACATTGGCGGAGCTGAGATTGGGGAAGGGTGAGTTGAGGCGGCTAACGACGGTTGGGCTTGGGCTGAGGAAGAAGCTGAAGATTGGGAAGGCTGGGATTACTGAAGGGATTGTGAATGGGATTCACGAGAACTGGCGGCGGTCGGAGGTTGTGAAGATTGTGTGTGAGGATTTGTGTAGGTTGAACATGAAGAGGACTCATGACTTGTTGGAGGTTAGGCTTCAATTTTCACTAGTTATTTGAATCACTCAATGTTTTTGTTTTTGACTTGTGCAATGATTGTTTATACTTGCTATCGATTTGAGTCACTTGACATTGCCCATTTGGGACTGCTTGCTCTTCTGGTCATAAGTGCTTTTACTAGAAGTGCTTTAATTAGAAACACTTTCTTGGAAAGGCACTTCGTAGTGCTTTTAAAGGAGTGCTTTCCCAGAAGCACTTTCTATGACCCATAAACAGTTTGACATTTTTTGTCCAATATTGTCAGAAGGGCTTTTGATGAAATTATTTTTGGAACCAATCCTTAGTAAAATGCAAGTGAATCCTGGAAAAGCATTTGAAGTTGCAGAAAGCACTTCAAGTGATTTTTGAACCCAAAAACATTTTCTCTAAAAGCGCATTTAGTTATTTTAAAATCACTTCCAAACGAACGCATAATCTAGTACAAAAGCAACACTCTGGTTGGATTAACAGGTTGGTAATATCCCTTGTCCTGACATTCTCAGAGAAAAACTGGAGGGCTGGTTGTCTGGAGGGCTGGAAGTAAGATAATTTTGTATAGGGGGGTGAACTATAAGTATCCATACTTTTTGCGTGACAATGTTTGCGAAGATTCAATGAGCGAGGCTAACTCTAATGCACTACCTGATACACACATCAATGATGGAGGAAATGAGAGCGGTACATCCAGCAAAAATGATGTAAACTCTGCTATAGTACCAAGTACAAGCTATGAACAAGCTCAACCAGGATTAGTACAAGGTGTTGGTTTGCCAGGTAGAGTTCGGTTTCAACTTCCGGGCGAGGCACAACTTTCAGAAGAAAATGACAGCATGTTAGAGGGACTGGGGCCGCGGTTTACTGATTGGTGGGGTTACGAACCTCTTCCCGTTGATGCTGACCTTCTACCAGCCATTGTTCCTGGATACAGGAAACCTTTCCGCCTTCTTCCCTATGGTCTGAAGCCTAAACTAACAGATGATGAAATGACCACAATAAGAAGACTCGGCCGACCCTTACCATGTCATTTTGCATTGGGTGAGTTAGGCTTAAGCTTTTATAACTCTTGTTTTCTGGCCAGTGTTTATTTACTATAATTTTTTAAATTTTTTCTTGTTTACAGGCAGAAATAGAAATCTTCAGGGTTTGGCTGCTTCCATTGTCAAACTCTGGGAAAAATGTGAGATTGCCAAAATAGCTGTTAAAAGAGGGGTACAGAACACTAATAGCGAGATGATGGCTGAAGAGTTAAAGGTTGAAGATAAGCTAGGAATTTCTCTTCAGTCTTACTTTTCTATTATAACTAGAATAAACTGCTTGTCCAGTCAATTTACATTTAAATTGATTTGAATGGGGACTTCTTCTTTAATTATCATACATTCATGTTGGAAGACTTTGTGACGATTGCTACTTTTAATTAAATGTACTCTGTTGCAGAGGCTGACTGGCGGAACTCTGCTTGCTCGGGACAGGGAATTTATAGTTTTGTATAGGGGAAAGGATTTTCTGCCACCTGCAGTTTCGTCTGCAATAGAAGAGCGGAGGAGGCATGCAATACGTGTTGAGCGTAGTACCTCAGTTCCATCTAGACAGGATCTTGAACCCAGTATCGAGCCAGAAAATAAACATGTCTGGATCGATGATCATAAAATGGGGCTTCCATCCGCAAGAAAGCTAAAGTCTACCGAGGCAGCTGTCGATAGGACTAGCATTAAATTGTCCATGGTATGATTTCATTGAGATGCTACAGTTAGGTGAATTCTCTGCTTTGGCTGTTTTGTGTGTTACAAATGGCTTATCTGTAATCAACAGGCTTTAGAAAAGAGAGTAAAGGCAGAAAAACTTCTAGCGGATCTGGAGAACGCAGCGACCCCCCAACAACCGGAAATAGATAAAGAAGGTATTACTAAAGAAGAAAGATATATGCTAAGGAAGGTTGGCTTGAGAATGAAGCCTTTCCTACTGATGGGTGAGTTGCCATCTACTCTCTCTTGAACTCACTATTTGTTGCTTGTTACCTGATTATTTTGTTCTTTTGAATTAACTCATAGGTCATATTGGAAATCTATCAAAATATCTAGTTCCTTTAGAAGTGGTTTTAACTTATATTTTGATGCTCAGGAAGGCGAGGAGTATTTGATGGAACAATTGAAAACATGCATCTTCATTGGAAGTACAGGGAACTCGTTAAGATAATATCTAATGAGAAAAGCATCGAAGCTGTTCACCAAGTAGCACAAACCTTAGAGGCAGAAAGTGGTGGGATACTAGTGGCAGTGGAGAGAGTGAGTAAGGGTTATGCAATTATTGTGTATCGCGGAAAAAATTATAGCAGGCCTGCTTCTTTGAGACCTCAGACACTTCTGACTAAAAGAGAAGCAATGAAACGTTCTATTGAGGCACAGCGTCGTGAGGTAAAATTGGATTTTCTATCTGCTCACGTGCATTTAAGCTATTTGTCATTACCAACCAGCCTCCTGCAACCCAAAACGCTGCATTTGGAAAAGGAATCCGCCTAGTTCAAAGAGACTGGATTAATGACATAGTGATCTTATTCCATCATATACTATCAAGTACTTTTAACATACAAAGTCATCTCCCCTGAAACCTGATGATAAAGGTGCTTTTGGTTGGAAATATGTTAATAAAGTATACACCTATAGTTTCACTGCTATGGAATCCCTTATTCAAGGATCTTGGCTCAATCTACTTTCCTTCTTTTTTTTTATTTTTTTATCTATAACTAAACTAATTTGTCTATTTTCTGTTTTAAAATTTCCCCATTGTCATAACTACTTCATCATCTGATTCCTTTTTGTTTGTTTCCTGCTTTGACGTGCAGTCTTTGAAACTTCATGTTTTAAAGCTTAATGAAAACATAGCTGAATTGAAGCTTCAATTGGTGAGTTGTCCTGGGTATTTATAATTCTGTTTTATCAGTTTCTATCAAAATTTTATGTCCGTTGTTCCCATTCAAAGTGAGGCAAATTGTGCTATGTTTTTCTTGAAATAGAATAAAGAAAAGGAATCAGACAATACGCACTCGGTTAACGAATCAAGAACTCAATTGGTGAGTTATCTCATGTTTATATACTTCCATGGGCTTCAAACCAAATTAAGTAATAAACTGAGCTAAAGTTAATAGTTTTGAAGAGGCAAACGTTGTAAAGTCCGAATAACGTTTGAGATCAGATACTGAATTTAACATGGTTCTCTCTCATTCTGTAAAACCTGCTTGTCATGAAGTGAATGTCAATCTAAATAGTAAATACTATGCTAATTTGTCAGATGTTTTCATTCTATTTAAATATTTACCACCTCCTTGGTACCTTCTTCCGAAGTACGGTCTAAAATAGTGCATTTTGTATCATTCAAGGCTAGAGACAAACAAGAAGCTCATGTGATTCCCATAAGTTTGAATGATGGAGTGGCACCTGTTGTGAACGGTCAATTAGCCACGCAACAAGACAATATGACGAGTTTCTCTCCGACCTGTGACGAGGGTGAATCTGGGAAAGTTGAGCCAGGATCTTCAAATGAATCAGTTACAAATGAAGAGGATGACACTAGTACAGTTGAGACAGGATCTTCAAATGAATCAGTTACATATGAAAGTCGTGCAAATTCACTCAAGGATATAAATGGAGAAGTTGAAGACTTCCCATCTACGTGTTGTTCCGAAGATGTTCTGGTAATATCTACATCTATGCATGTTTATATTTAGTACCTCCTTAGTATCTTCTGCAGCTTGGAAGATTGGTATCTGAAACAGTGTACATTGTATTTGTTAAGGCTAGAAACAAACAAGAAGTTCATGTGACTCCCATGAAATTGGAAGATAGAACGGGCACTGTAGTAGACGGTCAGGTAGCCACACAACAGGATAAAGTCCTTACTTTCTCTTCGATCTGGGGTGAGGATGAAAATGGTAAAGCTGAGCCAGTATCTTCCAGTGAACCAACTAGAAATGAAACGCATGCAAATTTGCTCAAGGATGTAAATGGAGAGGAGGGAGTCCCCGTCTCTAAATCTTTCTCGGTAAATATCAATTATCATGAATTTCTATGCATGTTTATATTCTAGGTTGGAAACTTCTTATGTTGTATGATTTATGTGGTTTCAGACAAACCGTTTGAGCAGTTCAGCAACTGTGGTCAAACATCGTTGCATTTCTGATAATGAGGCCAGGGACTCATCACGCAGACCTGGCAATAGTGAATCAGAACCATCAGTCCCAGTACTGGTAAGAAAGAATTTTAATGAGAGGCCCTCGAAGGCAGTTCGTCTTTCCAACAATGAGAGGCTTCTTCTGCGAAAACAAGCCCTCAAGATGAAAAACCGCCCTGTGATAGCAGTTGGTAATTTTATAACCACTTTATGCTTTCCGGTTTACCTCTTCGTGTTCATTTATAATTTGCTAAAGCGGTTGTTTACTTGGTAAGAAACTTTAAGTACTTGGCTTCTCTTATCACATTTTAGGAAGGAGCAACATTGTAACTGGTGTTGCTAAAACAATCAAGGCGCACTTTGAGAAGCACCCTCTTGCGATAGTGAACGTCAAGGGCAGAGCAAAAGGAACTTCGGTCAGGGAAGTTGTTTTCAAACTGGAGGTGTGCACGCCCAAGTTCCTCCTATTTCTCTTATCCCCCTTGTTTTTCTTTGCTTACATTATAAATTGCTGATCTCTCTCTTTTTGCCTCTCTCGTAGCAAGCAACGGGTGCGGTTTTAGTCTCCCAGGAGCCTAGCAAAGTTATACTTTACAGGGGCTGGGGCGCAGGAGACAATCCTCGCCGTAATGGAAGTAACACGGGGAAAAATGCTTCTACTCGGGGTGCTGTGTCTCCCGAACTCCTGGCGGCAATAAGACTCGAGTGCGGTTTTAAATCTCGCGAAGGCGAAGATGCAGCTGCTTAGGTTGGAATCTTAGCTTGTGCCAGAAGGTACCGCTGGATCATCTATCCCTTGATCATTGCCTACGGTAGAAAGCTTGCACCTACACACACAGTCACCGAAGCCGATGATCATCTTAAGAGCGTGAGTAGACTCCGGAATTCATCTGTTCTTACCTCTTTTGGCATCTCAAATTCCAGGAATTGTGGAGATGATAACTTTGGAATGGTTAATAACCTTCGTACATAGATTGATTTAGTGCTTCAAGAAGAGAAATGCAGGCATTCCGTCGACACTTTACATCCAATGACCGGAAGTTTAACGCTAGAAGTCCAGAGAGCTGGTTGAGTTGAGGTTCAGATTAGGTTTAGTCAAGTTGTAAACTCAGAAGACACCCTCTGTATCTGTGAATTTTCGAAACATTTATAAACATTCATCAAATTTTGATTTTTTTTTTTTTTAAGGAATAAAGAGAAAAGAAAAAAGGTTAAAAGTAAATGTATGAAATGATCTAGTGTGTACATTGTAATGGTATTGACTCTAAAAATTACAAAGCTTACGCAGAGCGCATGTCGAGTAATTATAAGTTAATTATTTTCTTTTTGTGAATTCAAGCGTGCCAACTCGCAACCGAGCTCGGTCGAAAGCGTCGAATAGAGTTGGTTGTAGTGTCGAATGCGCTGTTGATTTCTGTATTTAAGCGATTATGGCTGAGGAAGGAACACATTTTGACCTTGGGTTTTAAAACTTTGAAAACTCTGCATAAAACAAGGATGCAAGGGTTGCGATGTTTTCAGCAAACTCAACTTATATCCCCATATAAGAGAATGACATTGCATTATTAACCCAAGACGTTACTCGTTTCATATAAATTTTTCTCGCACGTGCAAGTCCTTTTCTATATTTCAGCTTGTGTGAAACCCAGGAGCCTTTATATAGAGAATGACATGACATTGCATGCCCCATCCGGCATATGCCGAAGCATGCGTTTTGTAACTTTGTTTCTCTGTCGACGTTGAAGAAATAATGTTACGTAGCCAGTCGAAGTCAAAATTACGTGGCTTCAAATGGTCCACCCGTCCGTCCGGAGGATGAGGAAAGAGGATAATAATCAAAGATTAGTGATATTTTCATCCAACTTTTGCTTTTTAGCTTTTGGATAAGCCTAGGCTAATATGACATCCAGGTGACCCTACTCGGATTTGTCACCCTACTCGGATCCGAATCCAACGGTGGGAAGCAGAGATTCCAATTCCATTTTCCATTTTCCCTTAATTTCTCTTGTACAAGAAGAATAAAACCATAATTTGTACCAAAGAAAACAAAGGCTTTTTAGCTTGAGATCAACATAATTTTTTACCTTGTCCCTGAGATTTCAAGTCCATAGAATTAGTTTTTAAGTTTGTCCATCTTTAATTATTTTGGTCTTTTCATGAAAAATTTAAGTTAAATTAGCAAAAATGACAAAAATGCCCCCAAATTTTATAAAAATTATTTTTGCCCATTGTTTATTAAATTGAGGATATTTTTATTATTTTGGTTCTTATTCAACAGAGATTTTCTACATAATGACCAAAATAATTGACGATGGACAAACTCATTGACCACTTCTATCAATTTCAAATATCAGGGACCAAAGTGAGGAGTTATGTCAATCTCAGAGACTATTTTGACTAAAATGTCGAAAACAAAAAAAAAATAGAAATCCTCTCTCATTACCGGTTTGATAATTACTTAGTTTTTAATTTTGTGCTAGATTGGAGGAGGGGACGAGGTATAAGAGTGGAGGAATAATGGTGGAAGATAGATGTAGAAACAAAAAAAGTAAAAACAAAATAGTTATCAAAAGGTCCCTAAGTGTGACATCCCACATCGCCCAGGGGACTGATCCTTAAATGTATATTCTCATCTCTACCTAACACGAGGCCTTTTGGGAGCTCACTGGCTTCGGGTTCCATGGGAACTCCGAAGTTAAGCGAGTAGCGCACGAGAGCACTCCCAGGATGGGTGACCCATCGGGAAGTTCTCGTGTGAGTTCCCAGAAACAAAACCGTGAGGGCGTGGTTGGGGCCCAAAGCAGACAATATCGTGTTACGGTGGTGGAGCGGGCCCGGGAAGTGGTGTGCCCCGGGCGGGGATGTGACAATTTGGTATCAGAGCCTTACCCTGGCCGCGTGTGTGCCGACGAGGACGTCGGGCCCCTAAGGGGGGTGGATTGTGACATCCCACATCGCCCAGGGGACTGATCCTTAAATGTATATTCTCATCTCTACCTAACACGAGGCTTTTTGGGAGCTCACTGGCTTCGGGTTCCATGGGAACTCCGAAGTTAAGCGAGTAGCGCACGAGAGCACTCCCAGGATGGGTGACCCATCGGGAAGTTCTCGTGTGAGTTCCCAGAAACAAAACCGTGAGGGCGTGGTTGGGGCCCAAAGCGGACAATATCGTGTTACGGTGGTGGAGCGGGCTCGGGAAGTGGTGTGCCCCAGACGGGGATGTGACACTAAGTATTTCAAAAAATTCAATTGCTAATAAGAAAGATAAATTATTAGACTTTATTTGATAACCATTTTATTTTTATTTATTTTTAATAAAAAATTCATGTGATAACAATTTTTAGTTTCAATTTATTAAAAGGTGAAAATAAAAAATTAAACCAAAAAAGTTCAAACGAAAACTAAAAGTTAAAAATTAAGGGAACTTTAACGAAAAGCTCCCGGTACTGTTCACTTTAACGAAAAATCATATTTTTACACGAAAAAATCCATCATAGTACTATTCACTTTACCCTTTATTTTGTCATTTTTGTTAAAACTCAAAATTTTCAAACCCTTTTCATTAGTTTTCCCAAAAATTAAAGGTTTGTTTTATTAACACATCACATTTTGTTGACTACACTCCACATTTTCTTTTTAAATTAAAAATTTTCTTAACACACCCCACATATTTTCCAATACTACCCTCACACCTCACACCTCACACACCTCACACATCCCACAATCATCAACTAATTAACCACACATCAAACTCTTCATCTCTTTCAAACAAAAGAATAACCACATTTTAAAGACAAGGAAGAAGAATTAAATTGTGGTATAAAATCTCCATCTTGCTGTTTGATTTATAAACATCCGTCAAATTTTCTTGAACAATCACATTGGATTCTAAAAAGCTTGATGGACAAATGGTAGGAACGATTCTTATAAGGTCATGTCTCAGTTCCAACCAGCCAAAAAAACATTGATTTTCTTCATCATCAAACAACCACAAGAATATTACATTTAATTACATCTTAAAATTTTACAACATTCTCTAGTTTTCTTCCTATTTCTTGGATTCCAATTAGAACAAAGCTTTGCAAAAAGTCAAATTTTTATTCTATTATTTAAATAATTTCTTGAATGTGAAAACCAACGAATGAATGAGGAGCAAAACTCCATTTTTTGTTGTGTTCATCAAAAGATATTTTTTCATCAACGTGTTGTCTTGTTCTACAATGGAGAGTAAAAGTAGCTATGAAGGCTCGAATAGTCATTTCATATTAGAATTACAAATTGTTTAGTATTACATTTTTAAGTGGGGTGTATTCAACAATATGTGGGTGTTAATAAAAAAAAAAAAAAAGGAAAACTAACAAAAAGTAGTAGTTAAAAAAAAAAAAAAACTTTCGTTTTAATGAAAAATGACAAATAAAGGTGTAGTGAATAGTACCAGAGAAATGTAAAAATGTGGTTTTTCGTTAAAAGTGAACAATACCGGGAGTGTTTTATTAAAACTCCCATAAAAAACCCAAAATTAAATAAATTATCAAACGAGCCCAAACTAAAGGAAAATGATAGTTGTTCATCATACATTGTGCAGTTAGAAATCATTTGAAATTTAAAATTAAATATAAATAGTACTTAACGAAAACTGATGATCGCACGATGTATGATGAATGACCACATGATCCCCAGGAAAAGAGATCATCTCCGGATTCCTTCCATCTAATTCTCCTAATCAAACAATCCGGACCCTTGAAATTTGATCAAACGATTAAAGTTATTATAACTTTTAAAGTGAGCCCATGTTTGTAGCCGTTGGATCAAATTTTAAAAATCCAGATTATTTGACGAGGAGGATTAGATGGAATGGATCCGGAGAGGATCCCTTTCCCTTTTCCCAAACTAATGAGATGAAACTGTGGGTTTTATTTGACACGTACGAGCCTTGAATTCAGATGAAGAGTAGCTAGGGTTTGGCTTGATGAATGGATGTCATCATCACTCACACACTCTCTCTACCCTCTCTCTCTCTCTGCATATGTGTCAGAAGAAAAAGAGAAGGACACAAAAAACCTAGACATTTTCTTTGCCTTTCCTTCAACGCCAGAAGCCAAACAGCAATCATCATGTCCTCTCCTTACCTTCTTTATCGCCATCATTGCTCCCACACCATCCCCTCCTGCAACTTCACCACCTCCTTCAACCACCCCACCACAAACCCCAAGACCAAAGCATCATCATTACTGTCTTTGAAGTTACCACCAAGAAAAAAGAAGAAAAAGAAGAAGTGACGACCCAAAACGAAAAGAAAACTTTCTCATCATGATTTCTAGCGGCCGGCTGAAACCCTAGCTCAGCTCAGCTATAGCTATCACCTTTCTTACTCCTTGGTGGTGAGAGAAAGTGAAGAGTCTGATGAGTCTCTCTCCTCTTCTTACTGTATTTCAAAGCTTTTGTGTAAGTGTTTGTGCTTTTGGGGAATCAAGCATCTTGGTCCGACGACGACGATTTGCTATCAAAGCAAGCAAATCTGGAGTTTTCAAGTTATTGTTTCTTTACGTACTTTATTTGTGTGAAGAAGTTTAGATCTTGTGTATTAGCAGGGATTTCTGCTCTGGTTTTGTTTGTTAGGTTATCAAGAGAGTACTCGCTATTTTGGAAAGAAACTCTTCGCTCTCTCGCTCTCTCTCTCTCTCTCTCTCTCTCTCTCTCTGTGCCCCTCCCCCCCCCAAAATCTCTCCCTCTGTGTGTACGAATTATTTTGCTTAAATGATCAGAATTATTATCTGTGCAACTTAATACTAGCTTAAGCTTGAAGACATATGTGGATCAATTTAATTTATTATATATGGTTCAAATTTCATCATGCATGGAATGCAAGTGTATTATTAATATATATGTACTGCTGAAAGATTTGATTTATTTATGTTAATTAATCAGGTAACTTAATTGCTTGAAACTTGACTCTTGTCCATTTAGATCTTTATTAGGGTTTGCACTGAGGGATTTTCATATTTGAACAAATAGATTAAGTTTAATCCATTATCTTTCACCAAATATACATGATACAGTTTGATGATTAAGGCAAATGCCATATCTTGTTATGTGGCTTTGTGGTTTTGATGTTCCGGGAATACTGAATAATCTCTTGTTTGATATTTTTCATATTTGTTCATTTTGTTTGTGGGATATTATTCATTTCATGACTGCACGTGGTAAATATAGAAAAATGTTATTCATCCATATATTTTTACTTCTCACACATTTGTTAATTTTTTGTTATTTTTGTTCTTCAATTCATTCGATTTGATAGTCAAAATTTGAGAGATAAGTGAGTCGCAAAATAGGTGTGTAGATAACACTCTCCTAAATAAAAAGGCAGGAAAACTTGATTCTTACATAAGGGTGTAATAATAATAATTTAGAACAGCTAGCAAGAAGCTATACTATTACTAGGAAATGAGGAGTAATTAACTAATACACTTGTATAATATGTACTGGTTTTGCAAAATCCAAGTAATATTTTTTTATCTAAAAATTGAAATTAATTTATGAAATATATTTGCTTGTGGTCTAGTGTATCAAAAAATTGAAATTAATTAATGAAATATATTTGCTTGTGGTCAAGGTAGCTACTAAGTTCATCCCTTCAGCAGCGAATCTCATCTGTCCAGGTTGTGCAGTCATTCGACCGTTTTGAAATGAATATTGTTGAATGTTGATTACAATTTGTCTGGATAGGATTTGGTTAAGTTGGCTTGCCATATGTATATGGATGATGTACTCCTGGGCTTCATGTCTATATGTATCCTGCACTTGAGGAGTTTATTAGTATAACTAATGAATTTGAATCTTGTCTATAATATGCTGGAGGTCCCAAGCTTGGATAAAGGAGGAGGGAAGGGCGTTATGTAGTCGATAGTCGGTACTTTGCTTTCACGTCGAATTCCTATAAATACATATTACCTTAAGTTTACAAAATACACTCACATACACAGAGATGAAAGGGAAGAAAGTGCTCTATCTACAGGGCTGCTTCTCTGAGTTCTCTCAAGAATAATTTATCCATGAAATGATGCCTTGCCCTAGTTAGGTTCTATTCCCAAGGGATAGGTACTCATTCCCGGCCGCTTTCAGCTAGTGCTCCTTGTTGAGTAAGCTCACTATTTGGCTGGAAAAGGCGGTCTGGAAGCTTTCTCTCTCCCACCAAGCAAGAGAAGATCACCACTTCTCTCATTAATGAACTTCCTTGAATTCTTGCTTAGCTAGTGATGGGGGCAACACTTTTTCTGGCCTTGTTTGATAGCCTGGACTAGACAACTAAGACTATTTGAACTAAAATAATTAGTGTGATGTGTTCATGTGTGATCTCTTAATAATACAAATTAAGAAAACTCCACTCGTTAAATTGGGCAACAACATCACATTTTAGAGAAAAACAAGTCCCAAACTCGCATGTAGATAGTCTTCGTATTATGTAGATGTGGTTGATGCATCTCTCTTGTATTTATACTGTTGGATGAGAATTGAAGTAATCTACATCGAGACTAATACACGAGTACCTCCTGTTAATTTAGTGATAGTTCTCTTTCCAATATCAAAAATTTGATGTAGCAAATTCAATTCAGATGAATTATTATTATTATTATTATTATTATTTAGGGTAGGTTCTTACGCGTTACTCACCCGTCCACCATTGAAAACACCACTTTCCATCCGACTTGCATGTGTGAAGCATTCCCCAGAGTTCATCTTGAACCAGGATCAAACTCTTCACGAGATTCATAGTTGCATTACTTATAGCTTATATCCATACAACTTCACATTCCAAGGCATAACTTATATCCATACAACTTCATATTTGCCTAGAGTTCGCTCCTAGAAATATAGTCATCCTACCTAGGGATGGGCAACAGTTATGGCGGGCGGGTAACCGCGGTTATTTACCCATAACCGTTTATGTTCATACCCGCATAACCGTTTATCCATTGGGTAATTGCATAAACGGTTATATCCATACTCATAACCGTTTATAAACGGTTAACCATACTCATAACCGTGTACCCATTTAACCATAACTATTTACCCGTTTAGCTGTTTTTGAAGCCGTTTATCCTTTTTTTTACCCATTTACCCCTTTTTTACCCGTCTACATGTTTTTTTTTTTTTTTAACAACTTGAAAATTATAAAAGAAAAATTTGTCATAATTTTCGTTTTCTGACAATTAAACACCATTATAGGTACATTTTAGCATGCATTTCCCTATTTTAATAATTTAAGTCCTCATACAATCCAATAATTGAAATAATAGTTAACGAACGATATTTTTCTGCCCACCTCAGCAAGTCTTTAATTATAATCCATATGATTACAAAGTAAAGCTTCAAAAAATAAAAAGTAGTCATTATCTTGAATACTAGATGATTCAAAGCTCCAAAATATTCTGATGGATACCCATTATAACCGCCACCTCCAGGCTTTGGAACATCAGTTAGTACTCCCTTATAAGCATTTTCAGAAGCTGAAACATGATTCGTAAACACACAATAACAATTTCATTCCCCGTTCCTAATAGCATCAATGGCAACTGAAACATGATTTAAGAAAACCATTTCATTTCATTAGTCCAAAAACACAATAATCATGTGCGCACCGATTATTTTGTAAATGGATACCCTTTATAACCGTGGAAAATTCAAAGCTCCAAAAGTTTACATATATTAAATTAAATGGGTAAATGGATACCCGTTATAACTGTGGGTAATACTCAATACCGATAGATACATGTTATAATCGCGGATAACACCCATAACCACCCATTTAAATTTCACGGATAAATGGTTGTACCCATAACCGTTTGTTCGTCTATACGGTTACCCAAAACCCTAACCGTGAACTTTAAATGGACGGATAATCTCAGTTACCCAAACTCATACGTATCTTACCCATCTCTAACCCCTCGCGATTTAGGGACTGTCTTTTAGGTCAAAATTGAATTATAACCACATATAAATGGGCTGGGCTCATAGCTAACCCAGAAAGCAAAAGTCCCAAGGCCTAATAACAAGGAAGGAAGGGTTCGGAAGGAAGGGGGTTAGATTCGTTGGTATAGCGGTGAGCGGACCGAGTGGTTGGTGTGTTTCCTTAACCGATATTCTCAACGTGTGGCGGGCAACGGCTTTTACTTCCACAACTTTATTAAATGCCAATTACCAAATTAAATCATAAAATCCCCAAACTTCCAAGATTAAATTCCTCAAAAATTATATAAACGAACGGATTATTACCCAGAAAGTATAATTTAATTTCACAGCGCTCCACTCCACACTCTCATCAGTCTCAGAGGCCATGACTCTGCAACTCCAAGCTCCGTCGTTCGGCGCCAGCATTGCGTCCTTCGTTTCTCCTCTCAACCGCTCCACGCGCCGCCCTGTAATCATAGCTAATGGTTAGCAATTCTCCAACTTCTTCATCTTCTTCTTTTTTTTTCAAATTTTTTATTTTTTGAGTTTATAATTATTGAGCTTTCAGATTTATAGCACCAGCTGAACGTTGTTAGATTTATGCGATTCCAAATTGTAAAAATTTAAACTTGCTTCATTAGTAGACTCGAACTCTGTGGGAGCATTGGGATTTCATAATTTTGTTGTTTGATTAAAAAAAAAATTTTAACTTGCTTGATTAATATACATTTTTCAGCTTGAATTACAATTAGAATTTGGGATTTCATAATTTTGTTATTTGATTGCAAAGATGGTGAATTTTTGACATTTTTGAGCTTCGGTCAGAATTTTGCTCGTGAATGTTGCACTAATGGATGCTTTAAATTTTGAATGTTTCTGGCAGCGGAGCCGTCAGATAAGTCTGTTGAAATCATGAGGAAGTTCTCTGAGCAGTATGCTCGCAAGTCCGGAACATATTTCTGTGTCGATAAGGGAGTTACCTCTGTTGTTATCAAGGTGTGGATTAACTTACTTATGTTGTATGCTTAATTAGAACTGTCTTAAGTATTTTCCATATCATTGTATACTGGAAGGACTCAAATCGACTTCAAAGCCGATTACTTTATGAGCTTCGGGCCTTCCGCCAGGGGTTGGAACAGTAAAGAACATGTACCCCTGACCCCCTAGATCCAATAGACTATCAAACACCTTTGAATTGTTCTCTTAAATCGACCCCTATATGCGTAGTTCTTTGATTCAGTATCTTGCTGCTGTAGTTCTTCGTCTTTTGCATCACAATTCACAAGAGAATTTATTTGGGGCAAAAAGATCCCTTTCAAATGGATATGGCATCCTGAGATTATATATATACTTGGATCCTTCATTATCGTAATTCGGTTGACTAAACTGTGTTTGTACGATAGTATATGTGAAAGAAACTCATCCTGGAAACTCAACAGGGATTGGCAGACCATAAAGATTCATTGGGAGCTCCGCTGTGCCCTTGTCGGTAAGCATCTGTTCCTTAGTATTTTTTTTCTTGACTAGGAGTCGATGGTGTTCTTACTTTGCCCTCTGCCTCAAACACCTTACCAGTGTCAAAGTCGATTCATGTTCATGTCATGTCATGCTTTCCGAGTCTGAATCTATTGTGTTGCAGGCATTATGATGATAAACCTGCCGAGGCAGGCCAAGGCTTTTGGAACTGCCCATGTGTTCCTATGAGAGAGAGGTACATATATTTCAGTATTTTGTGAAATTAGTATACGAACCAGTTTTTCTCTACATTTTTCGTTCCGTTAGATTATAGATTTGTATACCTGATATGGAAACGTAGTGTCATAAGCTTTGAAGTACTAGATTACGATTGGGATATATCGGCAAATCATTGTGGGCAAAAGATTTTTGGTACTCAGCCTGAAATCAAGGATAAGTAGGCTTAGTGTTATATTTGCTAGCTAGCTAAAGACATAATAAGGAGATGGCAAAACCAGATATTTGCTAGCTAGCTGAAATCAAAGTTCTCATTTGAAGTTTCCGGTGAAATGCCGATAGTTCTTGCAAATTTCAACCAGATGGCCGTTGGAATACCAAAACCAAAATTGTATTCTTTGCTGTTGAGGTTCTTGTGTTTATGTCTTCCTAGTCTGAATTTTCTGCTCAAAGCCAGCTTTAACTCTCAACATTTGCATTCAAGCGATCATTATATGAAAACGATGTCTGTATATGTAAACCTGGTTCTTACGAAAACTGTGAATCTGTGTTGGCAGGAAGGAATGCCACTGCATGCTCTTTCTCACTCCGGACAATGATTTTGCCGGACCGGAACAGGTACTTCATACATCATTCTTTGAGAAAATCTTACGTAGTCCCGTTCATCCGTTACGGTTTTAATAACCTAATTGCTTACCTTCACAACTGTTGTGCAATGCAGACAATCTCCCTGGAAGAGATCAAAGAATCAACAGCAAACATGTAATAAGCTTTAGTGCGTATTAACAAGCATGTGTAAACAGTCCACTTCTGTATTTGTAAAAGAAAAAAGAAAAAAAAAGCTCATATTTTGAATCTCTCCGTTATCTCCTTTTACGGACCTCCGTTTGTTTCCGTCTCTTGACGTTCCTTTCATTTACTCAATCTAGAGGTCAAAATTAACCCGGGACGTGTAGAGAGAGAAAAGAAGTGTGGAAATTACTTCTCTTTTCTGGTGACGTACTAATCCTTTTAATGCAATTATTCAAGAATTATGGTGCAGCCCCTGGACTTTGCCATATTCTCATGATTTTCTTGTAATTTAAATTTAACTGATCTCCTTATCCGCAAACCCAATTGAATCTTTGCCACCTGGCTTTTGTGCTCCAAAGTCCAAAAGAAATTCCCATGGAATGATGCCTTTTGGATTTGTTCACCTGACACGTGGACGGTTACAATTAAGAAAAGAATTATATGCTCTTTAAAACTAGGAATGAGATTCACTTTAGATCTCTTTTTTCGCAGCTCTTTAAATTTAAGTTTTTGAGTTTTTGAGATTCGAGTCGTTTAAAATTGGGAATGAGATCCACTCCGGATCTGTGTCCGAAGCTTGTGGACCGAAAGGCTCAAACTGTCTAAAAGAGAGATCTGGGTTATTTAAGTTGTTGGATTTTTGTGAAGTGAGCCAATAGAATAGGATAATGAAGGTCGTAAGATTGAAAATGAGTGATTTGTATCTCTCAGTCTGCAAGCTCCAAACACAGGATTCAGACATTAACAAGAGGTATATGAGAAGTAAAACGTGGTGTATAAAGAGAATACCTTTCTTTTTTTAGTACCTCGATATTTTTACACTAAAGGGAGGGGAGTTCGACTAACCCACATAATGGACAGCTTAATTTGGTATCGAATTCACCATCCATGAGATTCAAACCTAAGACCTCTCACTTCCAAGTGAAGAAGAATATCACTATACCGTAGTACTGAGTGACAAAGGGCATACCCCTTAGATATTCGGTAAAATTAATTAAAAATCAGGCTAATGGGCCTCAACGTTTCTAATATCTAAAGAAGTGGGCTTTGAAGGTGGTGGGGCCGCTGGAAAAACATAGGCCTCCATTCCATCGGATTGACCTGACCGGGTGGCGACTGCCAACTCCGCAGCATGGATGGCATCAATGGATTATACCTTTCTTCTTTCTGCAAATCGCAGCATCTGCACTGCACAGAGAGAGAGAGAGAGAGAGATTAGGGTTTGGCTCTGAAATCAATTGGGGATTTTGACTTCTAAGTATGTCGAATTCGAGGGTTACCATCACTCTCGGTCGCTCTGGCCAGGTAACTTTTCTTCTCTGCATTCGTTCTTGTTTCTGTGTTTTTCTTCGCCAATTGAATCTGTGAGGAAGAAGGGGATGGTTGCAATTATCCAAATTGTGTAATTTTCCACATTAATCAGCTTCAAAGGGAAAGGGATCAATTTTATCTTACGTTTACTAAATTAGATTCAATTTCTTGAGCTTCAAATTCATCCTATTTAGCTATTTGGAATGCTTTGACGAACTTTTGTGTTGTGCTGGACTTGGCTGAATGGCTCATAATATTCTGGGCTGAAGAACCGGCTTGAATGCGAATTCGGGTTGATTTGTGTGTTTGGTTGCTTATTTGTTGAAATATTTGTAGGTTGTGGAGAGAGGAGGATTTGTATCCAACTCTGGGAAAATGCGTGGTGATAGTGGGATGGTTTCTGGAAGTAAACGAATGGCAGACAGACTTGGGAGTAATGCTCATGGTTTTTCGTTTTCTTCGGGCAAGCGGTACATCGTTCTATCTCGTTTATGTCCATAACTTTTGCCTGGCATATCAGCATACTACTCGTTTCAGTAGTTCTTCAGATGCTGTGTGTTGAGGATGCTTGTGATTCTCCAATAGTTTGTTTCCTTCTTATGGTTGTTATTAGTTATTACAGTGAACTCGTGGTATCCAATGCCCAGAAATGTTTTAACATCTTCTACCGTGCAAGCCACCACCATTGCTAGAACTAGCTCTTGAAGGATTTTCATGTTGAGAACGGTCTGATTTAGGAGTAGGCTGGTGCATTTTGATCATTAATTAGAAGCGTAGTTTGAAAAATGTGAAAATAATTTATTTGTTTTCGCCTTTCTTTTTAAGTTTGTTTGGCGACAATCAGAGATCTACGTTTATCAATTTACAGAAGTTTGATTATGATGGCAGTAACGTTTTTATGGTTGTCCCATTTTGAGAATTGGTATTTCAGGCAGTAACATGTCAGATGCGTTTTTAGTCCTATCATGATGTGTTCAATATCAATTTTCAGGCAACGAGGAGATGGCATAAAATGGAATGAGGGTGATAGAACACTGCAAGGTAAACTATCTTATGTGATATCACTGATATTACCATGATGTATCGTTTATTGTTCTTTATATGGTTTCTTTGTATTGACTCTGGTGCATTAAACCAAGTGAAGATTCACGAATCAGTCGAAATGACCTCAGATTGAAATTGTTGCGTAAAAGATTATTTAAGAAGCAAATTGGCGGAGTTGTTGAAGAGCGCAAGCAGATGGACCCTCGTGCAAAGCTTTCAAAACCTGTTCATCCTTCACTGAAATACCAGGTGTTGCAGCATAATTCAGAAACAAATGGAAGTAACACCATGAGGCAGGTTCCTCCCAGAGAAAGTCCCGCTGATCTATACCAGGTAAATTCTCGAAGAAACTTCTACTCTTCTCCAACTACAGATGGATTCAGAGGTAGATCCCCACCAAGAGAGCTGCACCCACCATCATCATTTAGGCCAGTTGACGCTTCTAGAGCTGGCCAGTTCCCGAGAATTGGTATGGTTGGTTCTTCTCAGCCAACAGACTCCTTTATTTTCACAATGAAAGCTAACCCTCAAGCTGCCAGGCCAATAGCACAGTTTGCACCACCAAGTGCCAGTCTGCAGAGAAGTTCACAAATGGTACTACCTTATGGCAATTGCACCATTTTAGCTTCAATTTTAGGAAATCTGGTCTTGTATTGCTACTTCAAATTTGATGAGTTTATCTCTGCGTTTGTACAGGTGGATGAAACTCTAACTGTTGCTGGCTTGTTGCATAGCCTTAGTTTGGGAAAATATGCCATTATTTTCCAGGCTGAAGAAGTAAGTTACCTGGCCGTTTTGAATTTTTCATTTAAATTTGCTTTCCTTAATTTGGATGAAGACTATAGGCCGTCGTTATCTGATTTTTGACACAGCATCTAAAATAGGGAATAATATCTATGTTTTTAAAGGGGAAATCTGATCAATCCAACGAGAAATACTAATATAACCGAAGACGAATTTAGGTTCTATGTTTCGTCTTGGTTGTGGACGTCAGGTTTCTCAATGCTCGGTTGTTGGGTTTGCAGGTGGACATGACTGCTTTGAAGCAGATGGGGGATAAGGATCTCAAGGAGCTGGGCATACCGATGGTAAGTTTCATTCACTCTAAGCTTCATCTCTTATCCGCATGCTCGTTGCAATGGGACTTGATCCGTTCTCACAGAGGTTGCTTAATATTCAGGGACCAAGAAAAAAGATCCTTCTTGCACTTTTGCCCCGTACTAAACGGCAACCACCATAATCTCTACTTTTACCGATGCAACAAAAGATCTTACTAAGAACGGAGGATAGAAGATTGCCGCTGTGCCAATCGCATTTCATTTGTTTGTACTTTCACCCGTTGTATCTGAAATATAGTTGAAGTTGAGGTTCGAGAGGGGTTGATTAGTTTGAATAATTCCTCCTCCTCTATAGGTGTCGTGTTGTCGATTTGAAAGATAGGGTTTGTGTTGTATTTTATACATAGAACTAAGACATGAACAAATGAATGTATGAATTTAATGTTTAGTTACTTTGTACATTGCACGTCGGTTTCTCGTTTTGTTCATGCATTTGTGTCTGTATAATTTTCGGAAGACTGTGATTTGCGGTTAAGGAGGAATCAAACGTTTATTTGTGTACTGTAATTGAATCAAAGAATTACAACGTAACGATGTCGTTTGGGACAAACATCAAATTGTGGAAGCAGATGAACAATCTCTCAATAAGCTCGAACAGAAGGCGCACTCGAAGCCGAAGACTTGGAATCCCGCGCACTCTTCCCACATTCTTTCCCTTCCCTCGAAGCAAAAGCAGCCATGAACTTGTCGTTCCAGCTCACAGCCTTCCCCACCAACGACGGCTGTGCCGCCGTCGGCTTCCTGCAAACATGGTCGGCCGGGAACCGGTGCTTGAGGCAAACCTTGATCTGGCAGGTCTTGCAGGTGCTGGTATTCGAAAACGTGAGAATCTCCTTACACCGCCGAACCGGGCAGGTTGGTTTCTTCTTCTTTCTGGGGTCGCAATTTCCGGACTTGGCGTGCTTCTCCAACAGCAATTTCTGGTCTTGTTCGCCGTCGCGGCCGGTGGTTTCAATGGAGGCCGAGCAGATTTCGCAAACCACCACCTTTCTGCTGTTGTGGTCCGATTTCGGGCACTCGTGGGACTTGTAGGACCGATGCTCAACGCAGAAAACCTGCACATTCGTAAATTCAAGGCAATCAAAAAATGCAAAACGCTTGATTTTCCGAATCGAATCCACGAAGCCCAACGTACCTTACGACAACCGTCGCATTGGAAGGGGAGGAAATCGAGCTGGTTGCAATCGGAGAGCTGGCAGTGTCTTCCCAAATCCGGGAAAGCTTCTGTTCCTCCTGTCATCTTGTTCGTAATCTGAATTCAATTCCCTTGGAATCTCTGGTCTTGGATTGGCAGCCGGCCCCTCTTGGAAGGTTAATATATAGAGGGAGAGACAAGGTCGGTCGGTAGGTCTGGGGTTGGCTTGGGGCGGAAGCCAAAACCAGGTTTGACGCGGATTGCAGGAGACGCAAGTTTCTAGTTTCGCACGACCTCCTCTTTCCTTTCCTCCTTGACGGCATATATCCCTCCAAAAAAATACAAGATAGATAGACCCACAAAAATTAGAATTTTTTTGAACTTCGTCGTTTGTTCATCTAACATATAATCTAATAAAATTTATCGGTCGACAAAAAAATGAAAAGAAAAAAAAAAATTAGAGCATGACAATTGAAATTATAAAAAGTTTTTATCCGATTAAACTCTTGAAGGTTTTCCACAAAAGTTAGTAGTTATTGTTTTTTTTTTTGAACAAAAAAAATAGGGAAAACTAATGAAAATGACTTGAAAATTTTGAGTTTTAACAGTAAGGACAAAATTAAAGGTAATTGAATAGTACCATGATTGAATTTTTAGTGTAAAAATATGATTTTTAGTTAAAATGAACAGTATCAGAAATTTTTCGTTAAAAATTCTCAAAAAATAAAGACCATTGATTATTCAAGGACACCGAAAAATGGACATGGATGTGGAGTCTGAGAGCCTCTCAAAATATCTGTGTCTGGAGTCCAAATACGTGAAGATGTGGACAGTTAGAAAGAGGAAAGAAAGAGATCCAAACGCTTGTTTTGTGTAATGTGAGTAAACGAAATGGGTTACCACCTAATTTTAAACTTGGCATTTGCCAGTGACCAATTAATCCTCAGTAGCCCATTCACAAAAGATAGGACGCCAACTTTGTAGCCCATTCTTAAGATTGTATATGTTTTGGATCCTTTTATAGATGATAAAGATCAAGAACGAATACTAGCTACAAGTTTCATAAACATCTAAAATAGTGTATGATTTGTTGACGTTGCATAATATCATATGACTTATGTACTCATGTTTCGAAGACACTTAAAAATCTTTCCACATTTGTAAGGATGAATGGCTCTCCTATATGCACCTGTGTTCAAATTCCTCTAAATACAAATGTAGATTAATTTAAAATAAAATATCGCTTGTATAAATTGAAATGGCATTTGAGAGAGGTTGGTGGAGCCAAAGGCGTTTCCTTTTTTTCTTTCGGTTTCAAATTGCCCGCGAGAATCCAATGCCCCAAGAGAAAATCCCCTTCTTTTCTTTATGTAAATTACGTTCGAATTACCCTGTTTCCCCTACTCTTCATTCCTTGAAGCTCATAGCAGGAATTTCACAAGTGAAAATACTTCCCTTTCCCATGGCAGTATCTCTCGTTCTCTGTCTCTATCTATCATGATTGATCACGTCACGTAAGGAGAGAGATAAAGATAAAAAACACTGTGACGGAGATAGATAAGTCCATCTCCGTCGACAAGACATGAAGGATTAGACAAAAGCTAAACATAATGCGCTTTTTACATGAAGATGGTCACCTACCTGGGAAAGGGACTTCAGATCCCTTCCTCCTAATCCACCAAATCAGGGAATTCATGTCATTGAAATTTGATTCAACGGTTGCAAACAGGGGTCCACTTTAAAAGTTAAAATAACTTTAGCCGTTGGATCAAATTTCAATGGTACGGATCCACTGATTTGGTAGATTAGGGATCCGGAGAGGATCCCCTTCCGACCTACCTAACCTCCTATGGATGAAAGGAGGTAAACATGCCATGCAGATGCAGCAGCAATATTATAAGAGTAATGTTATTCATACCATGTTTTTATACCATATTTCTATACCACCTTAGGTGGCATTTGATGTGGACAACCACATCATTTGAAAAATTTGCAAAACCCAAGGAAATGAAGGAGAAAGACTCCTCCTCGTACACCACAATCATCATTTAATTAACTAATTTTTCTTAATTATTAGTTTATTAAATAATGAACTAAATTTAAAAATCTGATTAATTCAAATGATGTGGCTGTCCATATCAAATGCCACCTAAATATGAAAATATGGTACAAAAATATGGTATGAATAGCATTACTCATATTATAAGGAAACACAAAGGTCCATGCCAAATTGTAAAGTTGGAAAACACTCTTTCTTTCCATAAAGCTTAAACCACATCAACATTCTCTAATTCTATGGGCACACATAAATGTATATATTTATATATCAAAAGGGGACGATAGAATCAAAATTCTTCATGTCCAATATCCAATATTATATAGTACTAGTACACACAATAATATATATATATATGACCAGATCTGTAGCATCACTTTTTTTACACAATTTTTAGCACACATTTTTATGGGGCCCACTACTTAATGTATTTTAACGATCCAAATCATTTGTCTTTTAGAACATCATTCATATATCATATTTGCAAACAATTAGACAAATCCAAAATCATTAAGACATTCATTTGTAGTGAAGAAAATGGACGAATACGATTCTACAAAGAAACCGTAAACCCTTAATCCCACGGTCCTACTGTTTCAAGGATGAGTGATTTTTGATAGACGTGATATTTGAGAGAAAACTTAAAAGATAACGGTTCAAATATATACATATCCATCCCCACATATATATTGGGAAAGGGATCCTCTCCGGATCCTTTCCTCCTAATCCACCAAGTTTGGGGATCTGGACTATTAAAATTTGATCAAACGGCTACAAACAAAGGCCCACTTTAAAAATTGTAATAACTTTAGCCGTTTGATCAAATTTCAATGGTTCGGATTCCCAAACTTGGCAGGATCCCTTTCCTATATATTGGATTAGACTCCTTGTTGCCAGTGTCAGAAAGATATATATCCTGCCTCTATGATTGGATCTTAATGGAAAGATTATTAGAGCTAATTAAGGACACGGTTAGAACCCGCTCTTCGTTAAAGTGTTGGTACTACTAACTAAATCATGCAATCATGCGTTGCTTATTGGGTGCCAGTGAAAACCACAAACTCTAAATATTCATCTTCTTCAGCTGTTTTCAGGTCATAGCTTCAAATATTAGTGGCATTACCTCACGTGAAAAGTGCATGTAAAATACAACCAAGATTTTTGATAACCTAGAAAGATGGGGCATTTACTCCGAGTCTGAGGTGAACAAGAATTTAACGGTTAAAATCTCGACGTAGATGTCAAATAATTAAGAAGATGATTAGTTTTCTTAAGTGTGTTTTAGAAGAAAACCATTTTGGAAGCAAAATATTCATATATGTGTGTGTGTGTGTGTTTAATTAAAAACTTGCAACTCCAACCTTAATTAGATTAAGAAGGACAACAACCAAATCATGGATCAGAATCTGATCTCCCCATGAAAACATGAAAGCAGTGTTCAACCAAAATAAATGGAAAGATTACCTCTCTTAACTAATTAAAATTATTAACATAAACTAATCTCAAATCTTGGAACTAATTAAGCACTTGGTTTAATCTAACAAAAGAAAAGTGAGAAGAAAGAAAAAACCCTAGTTTATGTGAAGGGTGGGTGGGCCATGTATTGAGTAGAAAAAAGGAATCAATCACTTTGGCAAAGAGGGAAAGGGATATGTTATCCAGCCTAGAACAATGATATAAAGGAAGTAGGTATTTCTAATTTTATATGGCTATACAAACTTAACTAATAAGTATACGTAATAAGAGAAACGTAAAGGGGCCTCAAAAGTGAGATATTTTTCGTGAATTATCTGATACCTCACAGTTTAACGTCAATTTTCATGTCAATATTATAAAGGGGAATTGTTATTGACACTCCAAACTTTCTAGAATTAGAAAAAAAATAACACTTGTGAGGAGTGTATAAAGAAATTTTTGGAATGCTAATAACAATTCTCTTATAAAATATTGTGCATAAAATATGAGATGACAGAAAGTTTATGAAGGATTCTACTTTAAGAGAATTCCATTAGCATTTCTTATGCAATAATGATCAGTGGTGCTCTTCTTCTTTGTGACTTAGTTGTACATCTCCTCCATGCATAGCAAGTCAAGAGACATATACTGCCCACAAAAACAACACTTTTGAAGAAAAAGGAGGACGTGAGAGAGCGTGAGAGAGCACCTTCTTCTTTAAACTTTCTCAGAGGTGGAATCAAACGGCTGTAGCAGCATGTATTTGTCTGCAAAAGTGGTCAATGAGATGGATGGTCCAGAAATTTCCACATCATCCCTTCTCTAAGCTTCTGTTAATTCACGGATCAACATCTGTTTAGAATGGGGTTCTTGTGTACAACCGGTGTACATCATACTGTCAGTATTTATCTCGTCACAAAATTACCACATAATATCAAAATGATTTACAACCAGTTATATACTTTATTGATATCTCTCTCGTTACGTAATGCGATGGATTATAAAGAGGAAATATACACCCAGTAACGTGTTAGAATCCATCATGTTTAGACCCAACAAAATATACTTCCAAAACCAAACATGTTATTCATAGCAGAATATTGTCATACATCCTCTGAGCAGCATCAATCATTTACTTGACATTAGAGAGCAGAAGTAAAACAAATCGCCCATAAATTTCGTCTAAACTTAGAAAGGTGTTTTTAACTTTTAGACTTTCCATGCTACAAAATGATGCGTGGAAAATTGGTAAAAAATAAATTAAAGAATAAGCTTCACGGATATTCTTCTCCACAGTTTTATTTAATGAAACCTGTAAGAAATTAGTCAAAAAATTTGACCGCTAAGCTTCATTTCATAGATAAAGCAATAGAGTCGTGTCTAATGCCTATCACAATCAGTGGATGCAATCCTTAAAGTTGAGTAAAATTATAAACTTTAAATCTTTCTTGTCAATCATACAAACCAACAAAGATTCTTACTTAGTTAAGGTTCTAAAATGCGCTAAGAGCTGATTAGATGGCAGGCAGAGTTCTAGGTGTTTAGACGGGATCTATGCGGTTTTTTTTAGTTTTAATTAAATTTATTACATAACATACAAGCAAATGTCTTATTATACTTAAAAAATACATAATTGTATAGAAATGCACAAATTGTAAAATGAAATGATATATAAATTATAAAGTATTAAAACATATTGAAAATATGGCGAACAAGTATATATCGAGTGTTCATTCAATTATTCAACAAGTCTCCTACAATTTATTGAAAGAATAAAATGCAAAATGAAAATTATTAATTTTCTGTCTAAGTGATAGTCACGATCCAGGCGGGTCGAGGGCAGAGTAGGCGGGCATTTAGGCAGGTCTAAACGTCATTTCTTATTTTTTAAACACTTAGAAATTAATCGAATGAGTGATCAGTAACCTAACGCCTAAGCAGTGATTTTTAGAACAATCTATAGTCGACATACACAATTAACCAAAAAAGTTCGAAAAGTCCACTAAATTTTAAACAGTGTAAAAACTTTCGGAAATTTAACCACTCGCGAGAGGCTCGAGAACACTATAGAAGGGAATTCATACAAATTTTAGTATCCAATTATTGAAGGTGAAAAATGAAGGGGAAATGAGTTACTTACAACACAAGTGAAGCCGTTGGAGAAGAACAAGAGATTGTGTTGTTGATACACCTCCAGCTTTTGTTTTCTGATTGCGGCTAATTTTTCCAAACCAGAGGAATCGGAATCCCAGTCCTTTTCCCAGTCTCCTCCATCAGACAAATAACACCAATCTCTCTCTCTCTCTCTCTCTCTCTCTCTCTCCGTATCCCCACCAAACTCTACCTTCAAATGTTAGCAACCTCCATATCTCTGCTCAAATTATCCAAACCATAATCCCATCTGATTAGCCTCTCAAAATCCGATTAAATTTGAATTAAGGATCATGGGGTTTAGGCATAATCCTTACTTGAGCTTAAAGCTCAGAACTTTTACTCAGATGATACGGAATTGAAGAAAGTAACTTGCTTTTTTCGGGTGTGGAGTTTCAACAAGCTTTGATGAAGCTGATGGTCCACAAATCAAAAGAGAACGAATGGGCTTTCGCGACGCCGGAGAGAGCTGCGGAGATGATCAGCAGTGCAAGCACGAGTCCCCGGCGGAGATGGAAGCTTTTTCAGAGGTCGTCGTCGGGAATTCCGTCGAAAACTTCAAAGCCGCAAGCTCCCAAAGAGTTCGTCTGTCCAATCTCCGGTTCTCTCATGGCGGACCCGGTCATCGTTTCGTCCGGCCACACCTTCGAGCGCGCCTGCGTCCAAGCCTGCAACTCCCTCAGCTTCACGCCTGCTCTCCCGGACTCTCCGCCGCCAGATTTCTCCTCCGTAATCTCCAACCTCGCCCTCAGGTCCGCCATTCTCAGCTGGTGCCACAAGTCCTTCGTCGATCCTCCCAAGCCCCTCGATTTCGCCTCCGCCGAGAAGATCGTCCGCGCCTCCATTGGTTCCCGGAACGAAACCAAGCCCCAGAACGTCGTAGTTTCGGATAATCAGCTGTTGATCAACGGTGTTAAGGACACCCCTAGAGTGAATTTCACTCTCGCGGCCACCGAGCTGACTCGGTCCCCAACTCACTTCCCCTCGAGCTCCGACGAATCGGTCACCGCGGCTCCGCCTCACCCGTTCTCAACTCCACCGAGCTGCTACTCTTCCCCGTCGTCTTCATCCTCGGAAATTGAAACTTTAAATCCTAATTGCAACAGCAATCCCTCCCTCTCTGTAGAAGACGAAATCTCGATCAAGCTCAGAAGCTGCCACGTGTTCGAAATCGAGGAGGCCCTGGCCTCACTCAGGAAGATCACGCGGACGAGAGAGGACACCCGGACCCGTCTCTGCACCCCGCGGTTGCTCTCCGCCCTCCGCCCTCTGATTATATCCAGGTACACCGCCGTTCAGGTGGACTCCGTCGCAGCCTTGGTCAATCTGTCGCTGGAAAAGTCAAACAAGATTAAGATCGTACGGTCAGGAGTCCTCCCTCCTCTGATCGACGTGCTCAAGGCCGGAACCCCTGAGGCGCAGGAACACGCTTCCAGTGCGCTTTTCAGCTTGGCACTTGACGACGACTGCAAGACCGCCATTGGCGTTTTGGGCGCGTTGCCGCCATTGCTGCACTTACTCCGGTCCCAGAGCGAGCGGACTCGGCATGACTCGGCACTCGCTTTGTTCCACCTCTCGCTCGTTCAGAGTAACCGGTCCAAGTTGGTCAAGCTCGGCTCGGTTCCGGTTCTTTTGAGAATGGTGAAGTCGGGTCACATGACGGGTCGGGTATTGCTCACATTGTGTAATTTGAGTTTGTGTGCCGACGGGCGGGCCGCATTGTTGGATTCGGGTGGGGTGGAGTGTTTGGTGGGTGTGTTAAGGGGAAACGAGTTTGACACGAAGGCGACACAAGAGAGCTGTGTGGCCACATTGTATGGGTTGAGCTACGGCGGTTTGAGGTTCCAAGGGCTGGCGAAGACGGCGGGCGTGGTGGAGGTGTTAAGAGAGGTGGAGAAAAAGGGAAGCGAACGGGCGAGGGAGAAGGCGAGGCGGATGTCGGAGATGATGAGAGGGAAGGAGAAGGAAGAAGAAGATGAAGTGAATTGGGAGGAAGTGCTCAACTCGGGGTTTGGGAGCCGAACTCGGTGTCAACCCGGTGGTGAACTGGAGGGGTCGAGTGTCAACTCATTGGACTTTTGAGTACATAATTTGGCGGTTTTTTTCGAGTACAGGTTTTTGTTCATGATAATTTTTTGAGTGCTTTCAATTTAGTTCATGCCGTTTTCAATTTGAACAAATATAATTGCATAGTTTTTAATTTATACCAAAAGCATAATGAAATTCCATTTTCTTCACAAATTTGAAAGTTGCATAGCCAAAAAATTAACTACCTAATTAACATTTGTAGTGTCGACATATGTTCAATGGGCGCAGTCGTTCTCACTCAACTCTTTTTGCCATTAAAAATGCTCAAATTAAAACAATAAATTATCTATATACTTAAAAATGAAGTCTCTATTCAAACACTCAACTAAAAAACCCTCTCATGTTCTACATGTTTTCTACCCTCTCACCCTTCCGAGCCATGTGATTAACGGTTTACAATTTTACTATTCTAAACACTAGTTACCCAAAATCATGTTGGACAATAAGTCAATAGCATTGCATTAAAAATTTAATTTATTTCATCCTTCAAAATTGTCCCAACTAAAAGATGTTTCTAGCTCCGTCCATGCGGGTACCAAATCGTAATATTTTAAAATGTAGTTTTTGTCAGGAGAATTTATGTTTAAATGTTGTGTACCATTTAAAGTAGTTGGTTTTGCTTGTGTGTGTGTTGGGTAGAATCGTACATAAGTCCTCTCAATCACAAATAAAGAAAAATGTCCCTAAATTATAGTACTAAATAGCAATTTATGTAGGTGGTGGACTTAACATTATGCATTTAGTGATTTAGGGCTTGAGCTTGTGACTTTTTCCGCCTTAAGTTTGTGGGTTGACATAAAGTGCAAGTAAAAGAGCTTTTTGGAGAGGGAAGGAACATTTAACCAAGCCCTGGGCCATCTGAACCATCCAACCAGACTCGTAGTAGTGGGCCCAATCTTCAGCTTAGCTTTGGATGCCACATCTATCGCCAACTAAACGTCCGTTGAATTTCGAGTTTCAACATCCAATGGTGTTCTGTTGAAAATTTGCATTTAAAAAAGAGTATTTGATGGAGCCCACGGTGAAAAATAGTCATTTACTTGTGAGTAATGCTACACTCATCATCTAATTGTACCATCATTTGTATCATCTTTCTAATAGAAATAAGGCCCGCCAACGTATCTAAGTCTCATCTCTATTAGAGAGATGGTACAATTAGATGGTAAGAGTAGCATTTTTGCTTACTTTAACTCAATTGCAGCAAACTAGCAACCACAACTGGGTGGCCAGTGGTTGGGACGAATTCTAAGCTTGTATTTCACATGGTTCGTTTTAGGTTCGATTCTTGACATTGGTGAATCACATGATGGTGGGCAAATGAAGGCTGAAATGCCTCTATGAGTCTTCTGGGTTCAATTCCTAGCGCTAATAAATTGCGAACTGACGTGACTTAACCTCCAGCTAGTCCTTTTTTCAGAAAAAAAAAAAAAATTGCAACAACTGTTCACTTTTAACGAAAAACCACATTTATACATTTCCCTGGTACTATTCACTATACCTTTAAAAATGGCTTTTCATTAAAAGGGAAGATTTTTTGAACTTTTCGTTAGTTTTCTTTTATTTTTTATATGGTAGTTTGTAATCTAGGGTTACCAAAGAACTCGTAAACCATTTTAACTTTCAAGATATAACAATTTTCCGATGTCAACAATTTAGGCCCTAACATTTCATTACGCTTCCGTGGTCAACGTCCTCTTGGCCACTCTATCAACACTCCTGTAGGTCTCCCGTTTTAATTGTATTGTGAAACCAACTTTTATACCAATTGTTAAGAGCTATAAGAGTTTTGGTTTATGAGTAGAACTTATCATAAAAATCGGCTTCTAAGGAATGGAGGCCCAAAAGCTCTTACAAAGATGTGACATTATTTGATGGGGGACTTGCCCTAACACCATTTTTGAGCTTCGTGACAAGTAAGAAACTCACATGGAAATAAATTCTCGATTACGATGAAGTGTTCCTATAGTTCTAATTTCTTTTTCTCTTATTCTATTGATATTTTTTTTATAGAGATTCAACTGATATTTTAATATACGCGCCAACGCTGCTCTAATTAGCATGACCGACTGTTAGATGTTTAACTGTAACCTTCCCCTCCTCATGAGAAATTTTTAGAATGTCAAGATTAAGGTCCGGTCAACTAAGTATCATAATATAATTGATTAAGATTTTTTTTTCTTTTTCTAAATGTCACATCCCGGCCCGTGGGGCACCACTTTCCGGGCCCGATCCACCACCGTAGCACGATATTGTCCGCTTTGGGTCCCGACCACGCCCTCACGGTTTTGTTTTTGGGAACTCACACGAGAACTTCCCGATGGGTCACCCATCCTGGGAATGCTCTCGCGCGCTACTCGCTTAACTTCGGAGTTCCCATGGAACCCGAAGCTAGTGAGCTCCCAAAAGGCCTCGTGCTAGGTAAGGATGAGAATATACATATAAGGATCACACCCCTGGGCGATGTGGGATGTCACAATCCACCCCCCTTAGGGGCCCGACGTCCTCGTCGGCACACACGCGACCAGGGTTAGGTTCTGATACCAAATTGTCACATCCCGGCCAGGGGGGCACCACTTCCCGGGCCCGATCCACCACCGTAGCACGATATTGTCCGCTTTGGGTCCCGACCACGCCCTCACGGTTTTGTTTTTGGGAACTCACACGAGAACTTCCCAATGGGTCACCCATCCTGGGAATGCTCTCGCGCGCTACTCGCTTAACTTCGGAGTTCCCATGGAACCCGAAGCCAGTGAGCTCCCAAAAGGCCTCGTGCGAGGTAAGGATGAGAATATACATATAAGGATCACACCCCTGGGTGATGTGGGATGTCACACTAAAGCTTCCAATCAGTTATATTATTAAACTTAATGTATCGGTCCGTGTTCATAGCACATTTAAAATTCTCTTCGCCTAAAGACGAGAATCTGTTTTCCCAAATTTAAAAATGCAAGTTTTGGAACATCAATTATGAAATGCACATGCAAATTTGCAAGCATTTTTTAAATCAATTTCTTCTTGTTTTTGAAAACACCTAAAATAAATAAATAAATAAGTTCTTGAATAAAGACGTAAAGAAGAGACAAAATTCAACTTAATACAATAAAATGATCCGTTCAAAATTAAAAAGCTTTGCTCTAATTTGTTCATCATTAAATTATAATCTCGTTTAATGGAAGCTACAACACTAGTTAATTAGTTAATTGTATTCAACAATGCCATATGCTGACATCGTGTTTTCACGAACGGAAAGGGATCCGTCTTTTCGGATCTCTTCCACCAAAGACATTCAGTCAATGAATTCGGATCCTTGAAATTTAATACAAAGGTTAAAAATAAGAAGTCTGCACAAATAACGGAGTTGAAATGTCCGTGCTCAAGTTTTTGTTCGCTTCACACTTCAGTTTGAATGCCACAATTGTAATTAGATTATATTATGGTATCGATTGAACAAAAACAAATCTTGGAGTAGTGTATTACAACAAACAAGACAAACACTTCCCCATTACCTTAATTAAACCACACAATTTCCAAAATCAATACACACAATACGAGGATTCATCATAAAACCAAGACTAAAGAGAAAATTGAACACAAATTTTTTACAAAAATTATAAAAGAAAGATGCAGTGTAGATTTCAGCTCAACAAATATCCCGATACAATAACAATAAATATCTCTTATCAAGTGGGATCGATTGTATAAATTCTAAAACATTATTGCGTTCGATTTTACGCAAAATCAGAACATATATCCCGGTAACAAAAAAAATTAAACATGTATACATAGTATCAGGTTTTCTCACAAATATTGGATCTCACAACAAAATGCACTTAGAAAGCGCCAAAAATAAAATAAAAACGACAACAAAGAAATTAAAACAAAGTCTAATTTTTTCTTTTGAAATGATTAATTAACTAATAATTAGACTCGTCGCATCTGTGCCTAATCTCTCCGCGTCTTCCGGTCTGAATCCCTAACACGCCCAGCTTCTCCATCGCCTTGGCAAAATCCCGAAAAAAGCGGTTCTGGTCGTTGGCGTACAGCTCGACAAACGGCCGCGTCCTGGCGTCGTTAAACAGCGCGTGGTCCGATTTCAAAACCCCCAGACCCTTTGGCAAGTTCTGGTAGTAGACATTGTCGAATTTGTTGGGCGTCATAACGTCGTTAAAGACGGAGAGCGTCGGGTTTTTCTTGATATCCGCGCAGGCCTGCTGCAACCCGGATGCGAATCTCGGGTTGTAATTCGGGTCGGACTGCGCCAACTTGCTGTAGTTGTAGATCGCCGAGCTGAACTCGCTGCAGTGGGAGAACCCGATGGTGTGGGCCCCGCTGAGGGCGACCATTTCCTGGACGGAGAAGCCCCTGGACCCGAAGATCTCGATGAGCTGGGAGATGGACATGGCGGGGCGGGGGAGGGTGCCTTCGACGGCGGAGGCTTTGGAGGAGCGGCCGTCGCGGCGGCCGAGGGGGACATTGTAGAAGGGGCCGCCCATCATGGTTACGAGATCGCGGGTGGCGACGGCGATGATGTCGGCGCAGGAGACGGTGTTGGGGCAGGCGAGCTCAAGGGCGGTCTTGGCGCGGACAACGACGTCGAAGGCGTCTCCGGGGAGGGAGAGGTTAATGTCGGCGTCGCGCTCGGCCTTGTTGAAGGGGGTGGAGGAGAGGAGAATGGAGCCGTCGCAGCCGTTGTGAAGGCAGTCGTGGAAGAAGAGGCGGAGGGTGCCGGCGGCGGTCGTGGGGTTCGTTATCTGCTTGTTGGTGACGGTGTCTTGGACGATTTGGGCGAATCTCGGGCACGACTTTTGGTAGTAGTTGGTGTAGAGTCGGGATTCGGCGGCGGGGAGAGTGGGGAGAGCTAGTAGAGATGTGAGGAGGACAATGAGGAATGCCGCCATACTTAGCTTCTCTCTGCGGCGGCTGTTGCTTCTGCAACTACTTCAGCTGGCGGGCGGTGGATGTTTAACTAGCTCGGAGGAAGAACTGAGCTCTTTGAATTTCAGCTCTGAGGAGGAGGAAGAGAACAGAGAGAGACAGTGAGCTAAATGAGACGGATCTACGGGGGCGGGGGGAGAGAGAGGAGGGGAAGCGAGTGACCACGCGGCACTCTATCCACCGTCAATCACGGGAATCGTGGTCAGGAACAATGGACGGCCCACTTAAATTATGGGCTGGACTTCGGTTCGAGGTTTATGGAATGACGGAAATGCCCCTATTCCATGGCAAAAGATTGTAGATGATAAGTCATTAAATGGAGGCTTGGTTAGGTGGATACTGGGGAGAAAGGGGCAAGGGCAACGTTGTATTTGCCGCTTATATCGTCGGTCACGTGATACATCACTGTCGCCAATCAAACGGTCCAACATCAACGTGGACTGGCGATTTCCATCCCATCCCAGCTCAGCTCTCTTTCGTGTTGTTATTGAATCATGTAATCGTCGGTGATCCGGTTGTATTTTCAATTCCAAGGGCTAAACATGTGTTCTATTGTTAATTGATACATATTAATAAATTTAATTTTTTATAACTTTTTTGTTATAAATTTATAACTCGTTACTATGAAGAGTAACTCAACTTTTTATAAGTTCATATAAAGTCTATTCTCTCATTAATACGTGATTCATTCTCAACACGCCTCCTCACGTGTAACGAATTTTCGAACCTAACACATGAACAATACAACGGGATGACATATAGCATATGTAGCCGTTTGGCTTCACACGTGGAACAATCTGACTTTATTACCATTGTATGGATCTAAATTTACACCATTGGCCTGTGCAATCAAGACCGTTGAGTGAGCATAGCTCTCAATCATTGGATGGAAAAGTAGAGATATTTTTTGTCATTATTAAAGGATAATATTATAATTTTTATTATAATAATTATCTTTTAATGTGAATTATCCTAACATTTTCTTCTATCAGATAAATAAAATGTAAGTTATATTCCAAGCGAGCAGTACAGTTCGAGTTGATTTGGAATATCTGCCGGCACATGGAAGTTAAAAATGAATTTGAAATGCATTCAAATAGGGTTAGGATGCATGCCACAATAAAGGTGATGGCTTTGGATGATGGGACAAGCCTAGAAAAGCTAGGTTTGTAATGATGACATAGGAAACCTAGGTAGGCTAGGTTTTTATTTTTGCATGGTGATGGAAGTGATCGAATGGTTTTAAAAAGGCTTCTGATGGCAGTTTTTTTTATGTGATCAGAAGCCTAGGTGTGCTAGGTTTCTGGTGTGATATGGAAGCTTAGATAGGCTTTATTTTAGAAGTCACGAACCACAATATGAGGATATGCTTGGCTTTTGACACAGATAAACTTCAAGTATTAGAGTTGCAATTAAACTCTGCAATATTATCTGACCGTGCAAAGCAAGTACTTCAGTTCTATAAATACAAATGCAATGGAAGCGGGAAAAAGCATATCTAATTCAACACACAAATTGACATGCGCAAACCTCTCAAACATCTTGAGAATTTTTATTTTCTTTTTCCGACAACACACCTTCAATTTGGATAAACAATATTGTGAAGGCAAACAGCATTGTGAATCAGCCGACTGGTTACCTATCCAAGTCTCGGTCGAGAAGGGTTTTCGAATCCTTATTGGTAGAGGTCATCTCATTAGCCTTCTCGGCGAAGTAAGATGTTACAAGTTACTACATTTGGCACATTGAAAGCTGAATTTGATATTGAAATTCCCATAACTAACAACCTTGTGTTCAGGCTCTAGAACCCGAGGGCCGAGACGTGTTCCTTCCTCGACCGCAGTCGCAAGATCAAGAAGTCAGCAGTGCGCTCAACGCAACATCAACAAATTGTACTCCTCGGCCAAGCTCGGCTAACGAGTTGGCACGCCTTGCATCAACCGAATGACAGACTTAGCTCATTAGTTACTCGGCCTGCACGCCAAGTAGGCTTTGTAATTTTTAGGGTCAACAACCATGAAGAAAATTGAGATTCCACCATAAAACCAATTGACAATATGGAGAGTAACCCAACCTGTTACAAGTTTTTCTTATAGCTTGTTTTACACCATTTCATGTTTTTTTTTTTTCCTTTTTGAAAACTAAAAAAACTTTTTTTTTTTTGGAACTAATTTCAATTTTCAAAAAATAAGAATTGAAACTAAAATTTAAAAACTATATAGCAATCAAACGAATCTTAATTCTCCTTTTTATTTTCCTTTTTTTTACCTCTTGCACTTCCTATCTAATTTTTTGTCTCTTGCACTTCCTATCTAATTTTTTGTCTCTTAATTTTCTTTCGATCATTTAATCGATTAAACCAGAAGGAAAATATAATGAAGAGTCTATAAAGTTGAACGAGAAGTTGAAAAATAAAGACCGGAAAACATATATTTTATCGGAAAATTTTGAAATAGGTCAAATTTTATAGGCCACCTTTTGAAATATGTCCAAGTTTTAGTAACTTTTAAAATAGGTCTAATTTTTTGTTACTATATATTCATATAAAAAAGCCCCTATTTTTTATTGGGCAGTTAAACTTAAAAAGAAAATGGCCCTTGCCCTTTGAGCAGAAAGCACGAAAGCACATTTACAGTAGGACCGGACGATCAAAAGTGGAAAACTGTCTGAACCAAAACAAAAGGGTTTGTTGAAAATTACAGAGATTAATTGTACAGATGAGAAACAGATGCGATGAGAACATTTTTGCATGTGCATGTGCATGCCGGTCCCATCTAAGCTGGGTTTTGTTCCCATGTTTAGTTATTTTCCAAATATTTGGCAGTGACGGCAATGTCTATTTAAATCGGAAAGCGATCATTTTCGGATCTCTTTCACCAAATTCACCCAATCAATCAATTCGAGTTTTTGAAATTTGATCAAACGGTTAAAGTTATTTAAACTTTTAAAGGGCCCTCTGTTTTTAACCGTTGGATCAAATTTCAAGAACCCGGATTGGTTGATTGGGTGAATTTGATGAAAGGATCCGGAGAGGAGCCCTTCCCATCTAAATCAACGGCTCATCCAAAACATTCATATATGTAGTTGTCATATAAGTATTGTGTCCCCAGGCCTATCTATCTTGACATATATATCTTTTTGTTCCGTTATAACATATTACGTATTGTGTGAAAATTACAACATCATAATTAAACAATACCCCACGCATTCTTTTTCTTTGTACAAGAGAGCTAGAGCCCAAAACAAAATGAAACCACAATAAAAAAATATTCGAAAGTAGTAGCACCAACAAGCCCTGCAAGTACTGCACATCTTTCTCTATGAAGATCATGAGTAATACAGCATAACTAATCTTGCTTTATCTGATTTAATTACTTGCTTAAAACTTAATTTTCTTGGATTATATATCGGCAAGAACCGAGACCCCCTCCGCATACTTGGTATAAGTGTGACGCTTCATGACCTTGGCGAGTGGTGAGGAATAGTCATTTCCCACCCTTTTTTCGTACTCGTTCCACCATTGCATGTAGCTGCTTTGGGCCAAGAAAATATCAGGCGTCACTGCAAACTTCTCGAGATTATTCAGCACGTACTGCTCAAATTCGATCAGCATTTGCTTGGCATTTGGATTACTCGCTTGTTCATTGCATAAGATATGCGCTTCCTCGACATGCACCCAAAAACAAGAATCATCATTCAGACTTGAAGCTACGTTCTTCGCTTTTGAGTTTGACTTGCTTTCGCTACGCAGTTGGGGGTTCTCCTTTTCTTTCTGCTGCCTCTCTGGCTTCTTCTTTTCCGCGTCTTCATTGAACCATTGCTCCAACAGAACGAAATGTCGAGGCCTTTCCTTTATGTAATCTTTTCCACCTTCCTTGTAGTACTCTGCAATGTGAAGCGGTTCGATCATCCTTCTGTAATTCGTTCCACCAAATAGGAAACGAGTACGCATTGCGGCTCCTTCTTTCTGGGGATTGCTCTCAACTTCTGCAACCGTGTCCTCCCAGTAATTCGAGAGCTTCTTCTTGTACTCTGCGGCATTAATCTCACCCGAGTAACGCTTGTTTCTGTAACTGTCATGGTATCCAATTCCTATCTCTTTCGACTCCTTCTTGTACCCTTCCATGTAGACCATGTACTTTTTAATCTCATTCAATTTCCAGAAAGAACTGTAAACCTGCGTCTTCTCGATCACGTGGTTACGTTCTTGAGTTTCCATCTTTTGTATCAGATTGCAGAAATTTATGTCGGGTTGTTGCTGCTGCAATGACTTTTACAAAATGATTTGCGAAAAAAGTTAGTAGAAGTAAAAAAAAAAGAAAAATATATATATATATATATATATAGGTCGAAAAAAACATGGGATGTGATTGTCCCCAGCACACCCGTGTTTATTTCCAATCTTCGGATTAAATAAAGTAAAAGAAAATCAAGAGACAAAAATAAACAGGTTTGTGCAGAAACCATTGTCTGAATCTTCATCAAATCAAACATTTGTGTGGAAAGTTGGATACCTGTGAGCTATCAACTCCAAATATTGCTGCCAATTGTGTTTTAATTCCAGCTTTAAGTGGAACTGTATCCTCTTCAACCAACTCAAAGACATCTCTAGAAAATGCCTTCAGCTTGAGATCACTCAAAATCTGTCCGTAATCGAAATACTGAAACCCCAAATTCGGACCTTGAATTTGAGCACTCTGAGAGCTGGTTTCCACCAACAGTTGCAAAATGGCATCAGGGTCCTCAAAGCAAGAACCACCCGAAGCGGAGCACAATAGGAATGTTCCGAAGGGCTTGTAATCACTCGCTTGCGAAGCGGTTAGGAAGGCTTTAGGTACAGGATCATTGATAGAGGCTACATTCAAGAAGCAAGAACTCCATGTTGAGAATTGCAACACACATTGTCGGAGTTGTTCGTTACCGGTCAAGGGTGAACCGAAAGTGATGCAAAGGGGACGCTTCGCTTTCGACAAGTTGAGGCTTTGTAGCAGCCATAAGGTGAAAAGGATAGCCACACAACCTCCAAAAGAATGTCCAGTGATAAGTATCGATGAGTTGGAATTGCTGCTTTCTACCAGTTGAAATATTACATTAAGTTAGTCAATTACTGAACCGCTATATAATTAATTCGGAGACATCTGTACAAATAAGTTCCCCAAAGTACATTCGTGGTGAAAAAATAAACATTCAACTCCATTTTGAACAACAACAAAACAAAATAGAATCGACTTTACAACATTCGGTTCTTATAACACTAATAATGAGGTGTTTGTAAGTGTTTCTCGCTAATATTAAGAGTTGTCAAAAAAGCCAAACTAATTAAGTAGAAAGTAATCTAACATTATAAATATAATTTATAACTGTTTCTTGTTAGACTACGTGTGAATGACAATGAGATAACAACTAGATTTCTTGAATTACACGTAAACTCATTATGCGAGTTGTGTGGTTGAAGAAATTTGAGATCCTTGATATAATAGGAGTTGTGGAGTTTAATTATTGTGCATCCAATCTAAAAGGAGTACTTATCAAGTATTTATTGAGAGATAAGAATCACGATGAGACTTGAATTTGTTATGAGGATAGAGTTTATCACTACTACTGATAATAGGCCGGTATTAGTGGAACTCTGATAGGATAATTTGGTATATATATATACATATTGAAGAAGTCCCTGCTTCCACACAATAAGACTCTCGAGAACTAAACCCTATTTACTAGTAGAGGTCATCGCTGTGTGCTGGAAGTAGAAGACTGATTCACTTGTTCATTCAATGGCAACAACATCAGGTAAGTCGCTTTGGCAGATTGCATATAGGGTTATGTACTAAGGTTGTTCGTGGATGCAATCCTATCACTACGTTGATTATGTTGATGGCTTGCGTGTGCATATTAATTCTTACATTTCTCACTAAAATTAATAATTGTCAAAGCGAAGAAAAAGTTTGATTCAGTAGGAGAAGTGTAGACAAAAATTGGAAAAATAAAATAAAATTATTTGATTTGTCCTTTCTTCCGTCTTTATGTCTATTTTTAAGTAGGCAATGAATGAACAAGTTCTTATATAAGGATTTCTCGTAAGCGAAGAAACTTCTTTTTTAAATATTATCAGAGAAAACAGTACACACCTTTGTTCGCAGAAGATCGAGGTTGGTGTGATTCAAGGCGAAGAATTTGATTGCCAATTCATTGACGGAGAAACTTGGTGTTTTTTTGCTGCACAAAAACTCGAAGAGGAGAAAATTTGTGTCCTTGAGAGTCGTCGATGAAATCATCGCTTGTGGATCTTGAACCTTGACTGGTGAAGTAAGAAAAGATATGATGGTGGTGTTTGAGTGCTTCGTTTCACTAATGCACAAGGCCATTTGTGCATTCGGATCATCAGCTGTCTGGAGCTTTTGCTTCCGAACCGCGTCCCATGACTGGTGCAGGGGAGGAGAAGTCACCAGCACATTTGCTAGTTCAAGCCCCGCACTGCTAATTCTGTCCATCACCAACAAAAAAAAATGAAGCAAAGTTAAATGGAGGGAATGCTTTTGAAATAGTTAAAAATGTCAGTGGAACAATCAAAAGTACTTTTTTTTTTTTTTTTTTTTTTATATTTTCAATATTTGATAAATACTAGAGTACTCCAGAATTGAAATTCAATTCTGCTTTTTTATTTCGTCTATCCTTACGTAAACATGTCATAAAAGTGTGTATGAATCATAAAAGCAATTTCTATAAAATTTCATTGTGCTTCTAATAAGGTCAGTTTAGCAAAAGACTTGTAAGAATGAAATTCCACTTTGTTAAAGCATATGAACATTTATTAAATATTGCCTCCGCGAGAAACTCTACTCATAAGCACTTATATTTTACCTTACTCATAAGCATTTTTCTTTTACTTTACTCAAAGTGTTTCTCAACAAAGCACTTGGAAACTTGGAAATGCTTCTTAAAGCTGCACATAGCGCATATGCTTCTTTTTTTTTTTTTTTGAAGAACACGCATATGCTTCTTTTAAAAAAGCTTCTACTATCTAGACGTGCTTCGTAAGTTTTTTCCCCAAAATTAACCCTAAGAAGTTTCATGCAAAACACTTATAGCCATTCCAGAAGCCGTTCTAGACATGATCCGCTTAATCACGACAATCGACACACATGGATAAAGTGGAAATTTGTCAAACTACATTGAGTAGAATCATACTTAGGTCTAATAAACGAGCAATACTTAGCTTTTTAAAGATGAGTATTCTTAAAGATGAGTAGAAACTCCTATTCAAAATTTCTCAAAATTATTTGTTATCAATTTATAGAAGCTCGTGTTTATAATCAGAACCGTTCATATTATAAATCCCCCTACACAGATTGCCTCTGCAAAAAATAAATTAAAACTAAAGTCGTTTAGTCATCAAATTGTGTAAAAACAAATGAACGGTATTGGTAAAAGCATTACGAACCGTTTATGCATTTGCTACAATAAATTGATTAAACGACCTTAATTTTAATTTATTTTTTACAAAGATGATCTTTACAGTGTGATTTATAGTATGAACGGTTATGATCATAAGTACAAAGCTCTATGATTAAAACACTAAGAGTTTTGTATAGGAATTTCTACTCAACTTTAAGTAACCAAGTATTATCCTAATAAACCATAAGATAAATCAATGACAAAGGATTCAAAGAAAAACAAGGATCGGGAGAGTTTGAAATTAACTTACTGGTTGTTCATCTTCAAGCTTTTGGCGATCTGCTTAAAACACTGTAGTTTGAAAGATCTGGAAAACAGGATGGCCAGTGTCCTTTATATAGAAGAGGAAACAGTTCTAAAGCTATTATTATTCTCATGGGCCCCCCGAGGGAATTTCCCAACAAGTAAACAAGGGATTTTTCATTGTGTTCTCCAAGTCGACAATGCACGGGAAAGTCTACGTCGTCGTCAACGGATCTTGTCCCTAAAGGTATCGTTTGGTATGCAGATGGGACGGGACGGGACGGGACATGACGGAACGGAGCGGGAGCAAAGATGCCCTCGGATGGAAACAAGGAGGAAGAAGAAGGAGACGAAGAGGTTATAATTTTGTGTTCCACAGATGTGGAACGAGTCGTTCCAGGAGGGTGAGGTGGAACGAAAATTCACTCAAAACTCGTCCCGTGGAACAGGTCGTTCCACCCGTTTTAGGCGCACCAAACGTGGGACGGAACGCCTTGTCCCACTCTATTCCGTCCCGTCCCACGTACCAAACGGTACCATAAGGTTCCCGGAGGAAGGAGGGATGGACCTTTCCCTCGATGCTTTGCCTCTGGTCCTCTTATGTATGTTTACGGGTTAAAGTTCAAATAATTATTTATTCCCGGTTGCTTCCAGCTTATTCATCCGTAACAAAAATTCCAGAGTAATTTAATACATGATTTGATTTTAGCAACTAAACATTCGCGGAAGAATACAAAGAAATTTACAAAGAAATCTAACGAGTTAATCTGAGGGATAGGGAATGGCCTTGAACTTTTTGTTAATAACTCGTTAATATAACGAGTAACTCAACCTCTTATAAGTCCATGCCAAGTTCTTTCTTCTATCAATGTGGGACTCATTCTCAACATGCCTCCTCACGTGTAGCGAATTTTCGAGCCTAACACATGAACAATACAACGGAGTGACATGGAGCACATGTGGCCGTTTGGCTTCACATGTGGGACAATCTGGCTTTAATACCATGATTCATGAAGAAAGTTGAGGTTCCACTATAAAATTAATTGACAATATGAGAAGTAACTCAACCTCTTATAAGTTTTTCTCGTAGCTTGTTTACACCATTTCGTGTTTTTTTTTTTTTTGGAACTAATTTCAATTTTCAAGAAATAAGAATTGAAACTATAATTTAAAAACTATAGTCTATATAGTAGTCAAACGAATCTTAATTCTCCTTTTTATTTTCCTTTTTTTACCTCTTGCACTCCCTTTCTAATTTTTTGTCTCTTAATTTTCTTTCGATCATTTAATCGATTAAACCAGAAGGAAAATATAATGGATAGTCCATAAAGTCGAACGGGAAGTTGAGAAATAAAGACCGGAAAACATATATTTTTTATTGGGCAGTTAAACTTAAAATGAAAATGGCCCTTTGCCCTTTGAGCAGAAAGTACGAAAGCACATTTACAGTAGGACCGGAAGATCAAAAGTGGAAAACTGTCGGAACCAAAACAAAAGGGTTTGTTGAAAATTACAGAGATTAATTGTACAGATGAGAAACGGATGCGATGAGAACTGCATTTTTGCATGTGCATGTGCATGCCGGTCCCATCTAAGCTGGGTTTTGTTCCCATGTTTAGTTATTTTCCAAATATTTGGCAGTGATGGCAATGTCTATTTAAATCGGAAAGGGATTCTCTTCGAATCCCTTCCACCAAATCTACCAAATCAATCAATACAGACTCTTGAAATTTGATCTAATGGCTAAAGTTATTATAACTTTTAAAAGACCCTCTGTTTTTAGTCGTTGGATCAAATTTCAAAGATCCGGATTGATTGATTGGGTAGATTTGATGGAAGAGAGCTAGAGCCCACACATTATTTTTTCTTTGTACAAGAGAGCTAGAGCCCAAAACAAAATGAAACCACAAACAAAAATATTAGAAAGTAGTAGCACCAACAAGCCCTGCAAGTACCGCATATCCTTCTCTATGAAGATCATGAGCAATACAACATAAACTAATCTTGCTTTATCTGATTTAATTACTTGCTTAAAACTTAATTATCTTGGATTATATATCAGCAAGAACCGAGACGCCCTCCGCATACTTGGTATAAGTGTGACGCTTCATGACCTCGGCGAGTGGTGAGGAATAGTCATTTCCCACCCTTTTTTCGTACTCGTTCCACCATTGCATGTAGCTGCTTTGGGCCAAGAAAATATCAGGCGTCACTGCAAACTTCTCGAGATTATTCAGCACGTACTGCTCAAATTCGATCAGCATTTGCTTGGCATTTGGATTACTCGCTTGTTCATTGCATAAGATATGCGCTTCCTCGACATGCACCCAAAAACAAGAATCATCATTCAGACTTGAAGCCACATTCTTCGCTTTTGAGTTCGATTTGGTTTCGCTACGCAGTTGGGGGTTCTCCCTTTCTTTCTGCTCTCTCTCTGCCTTCTTCTTTTCCACGTCTTCATTGAACCATTGCTCCAACAGAACGAAATGCCGAGGCCTTTCCTTTATGTAATCTTTTCCACCTTCCTTGTAGTACTCTGCAATGTGAAGCGGTTCGATCATCCTTCTGTAATTCGTTCCACCAAATAGGAAACGAGTACGCATTGCGGCTCCTTCTTTCTGGGGATTGCTCTCAACTTCTGCAACCGTGTCCTCCCAGTAATTCGAGAGCTTCTTCTTGTACTCTTCGGCATTAATGTCACCCGAGCAACGCTTGTTTCTGTACCTGTCATAGTATCCAATTCCCATCTCTTTGGACTCTTTCTTGTACCCTTCCATGTAGACCATGTACTTTTTAATCTCATTCAATTTCCAGAAAGAACTGTAAACCTGCGTCTTCTCAATCGCATAGTTACGTTCTTGAGTTTCCATCTTTTGCATCAGGTTGCCGAAATTTATGTCGGGTTGTTGCTGCTGCAATGACTTTTACAAAATGATTTGCGAAAAGAGTTAGTAGAAGTAAAAAAAAAAAAAAAAAAAAAAAAATATATATATATATATATATATATATATAGTTCGAAAAAAACATGGGATGTGATTGCCCCCGGCACACCCGTGCTTATTTCCAATATTCGGATTAAATAAAGTAAAAGAAAATCAAGAGACAAAAATAAACAGGTTTGTGCAGAAACCATTCTCTGAATCATCATCAAATCAAACATTTGTGTGGAAAGTTGGATACCTGTGAGCTATTAACTCCAAATATTGCTGCCAGTTGTGTTTTAATTCCAGCTTTAAGTGGAACTGTATCCTCTTCAACCAACTCAAAGACATCTCTAGAAAATGCCTTCAGCTTGAGATCACTCAAAAGCTGTCCGTAATCGAAATACTGAAACCCCAAATTCGGACCTTGAATTTGAGCACTCTGAGAGCTGGTTTCCACCAACAGTTGCAAAATGGCATCAGGGTCCTCAAAGCAAGAACCACCCGATGCGGAGCACAATAGGAATGTTCCGAAAGGCTTGTAATCACTCGCTTGCGAAGCGGTTAGGAAGGCTTTAGGTACAGGATCGTTGATAGAGGCTACATTCAAGAAGCAAGAACTCCATGTTGAGAATTGCAACACACATTGTCGGAGTTGTTCGTCACCGGTCAAGGGTGAACCGAAAGTGATGCAAAGGGGACGCTTCGCTTTCGACAAGTTGAGGCTTTGTAGCAGCCATAAGGTGAAAAGGCTAGCTACACAGCCTCCAAAAGAATGTCCAGTGAGAAGTATCGATGAGTTGGAATTGCTGCTTTCTACCAGCTGAAATATTACATTAAGTTAGTCAATTACTGAACTGCTGTATAATTAATTCGGAGACGTCTTTACAAATAAGTTCCTCAAAATACATTCGTGGTAAAAAAAAAAACCATTCAACTCCATTTTGAACGACAACAAAACAAAATAGAATCGACTTTACAACATTCGGCTCTTATTGACAAGGTTTGCTATGTGCTTATATGGTCTTGAGTTACTCCTCATATCGCCAATTGATTTTATGGTGTAACCACAATTTCATCGTGGTATCAGAGCAAGTTGTCCACGTGTGAAGCCCAATGGCCACACGCGCTCCACGTTATCTAGTTGTTGTTCACGTGTAGGCTTGAAAATCTGACAAATGCGGGAGCGTGTTGAGAGTTGTCCCACATCGGTAAGGCACAAGGTTTGCTATGTGCTTATATGGTATTGAGTTACACCTCATATCGCCAATTGGTTTATGATGGAACCTTAAATTTCATCACTTATAACACTAATAATGAGGTCTTTGTAAGTGTTTCTCGTTAATATTAAGAGTTGCCAAAGAAGCCAAACTAATTAAGTAGAAAGTAATCTAACATTATAAATATCATTTTTAACCGTTTCTCGCTAAAATTAATAGTGTCAAAGTGATGAAAAAGTTTAATTCAGTAGAAAAAGAAAAGGCAAAAATTGGAAAGAAAAAAAAAATTTATTTGATTCGTCCTTTCTTCTGTCTCTATGTCTATTTTTAACTAGGCAATGAATGAACAAGTTCTTATATAAGAATTTCTCAAAAGCGAAGAAACTTCTTTTTTAAATATTATCAAAGATAACAGTGCACACCTTTGTTCGCAGAAGATCGAGGTTGGTGTGATTCAAGGCGAAGAATTTGATTGCCAATTCATTGACGGAGAAACTTGGTGTTTTTTTGCTGCACAAAAACTCGAAGAGGAGAAAATTTGTGTCCTTGAGAGTCGTCGATGAAATCATCGCTTGTGGATCTTGAACCTTAACTGGTGAAGTAAGAAAAGATATGATGGTGGTGTTTGAGTGCTTCGTTTCACTAATGTACAAGGCCATTTGTGCATTCGGATCATCAGCTGTCTGGGGCTTTTGCTTCCGAACCGCGTCCCATGACTGGTGCAGGGGAGGAGAAGTCACCAGCACATTTGCTAGTTCAAGCCCCGCACTGCTAATTCTGTCCATCACCAACAAAAAATTGAAGCAAAGTTAATTGGAGGGAATGCTTTTGAAATAGTTAAAAATGTCAGTAGAACAATCAAAAATGTCGGCGGAATTTAATTTCCATCAGGTTGTAGAGAACCGAATTTCTCCAAATTTTGGAATTGGATTACAAAATCTGTGTCCGAACAATTTTTTTATTATCAATATTTGATAAATACTGGAATACTCCGTAATTAAAATTCAATTCCGCTTTTTCATTTTGATTAGCCTTATGTAAACATGTCATAAAAGTGTGCGAATCATAAAAGCATTTTTCATAAAATTTCATCGTGCTTCTAATAAGGTCAGTTTAACAATAGACTTGTAAGAATGAAATTCCACTTTGTTAAACCATACGAACATATATTAAATATTGCCTCCGCGAGAAACTTTACTCATAAGCACTTATCTTTTACTTTACTCATAAGCATTTTTCTTTTACTTTACTCATAAGCAATTGTCTTTTACTTTGCTCATACGCATTTTTCTTTTACTTTACTCATAAGCACTTGTCTTTTACTTTACTCATACGCATTTTTCTTTTACTTTACTCAAGTGTTTCTCAATTAAGCACTTGGAAACTTGGAAATGCTTCTTAAAGCTGCACATAGTGCATATGCTTCTTAAGAACAGCTTCTACTAGACGCGCTTTGTAAATATTTTCCCCAAAATTAACCCTAAGAAGTTTCATGCAAAACACTTCAATTTATAAAAGTTCGTGTTTATAATCAAAACCGTTCATATTATAAATCATCTCATATATATTGTCTATGCAAAAAATAAATTAAAATTAAGGTTGTTTAGTCATCAAACTGTTTAAAAACAAATGAATAGTATTGGTAAAAACATTACGAACCATTAATGTATTTGCTACAATAGATTGACTAAACGACCATAGTTTTAGTTTATTTTTTACAAATATAATCGTTACTTTGTGATTCATAGTATGAACGGTTATGATCATAAGTACAAAACTCTATGATTAAAACACAATTTTGTGTTGAAGTTTCTACTCATTTTTAAGTAGCCAAATATTATCCTAATAAACTATAAGAAAAATCAATGACAAGGGATTCAAAGAAAAACAAGGATCGGAAGAGTTTGAAATTAACTTACTGGTTGTTCATCTTCAAGCTTTTGGCGATCTGCTTAAAACACTGTAGACTGAAAGATTTGGAAAACAGGATGGTCAGTGTCCTTTATATAGAAGAGGAAACAGTTCTAATGCTATTATTATTCTTATGGACCTCATTGTCCACACCAACCAAAGGGCACCACGAGGGAATTTCCCAACAAGTAAACAAGGGATTTTTCATTGTGTTCTCCAAGTCGACAATGCACAGGAAAGTCTACGTCGTCGTCAACGGATCTTGTTCCTATAAGGTTCCCCGAGGAGGGAGGGCTGGACCTTTGCCTCGATGCTTTGCCTCTGGTCCTGTTATCTACGTTTACGTGTTAAAGTTCAGATAATTATTTATTCCCGGTTGCTTCCAGCTTATTCATCCGTACGAAAATTCCAGAGTAACTTAATACATGATTTGATTTTAGCAACTAAACATTCGCGGAAGAATACAAAGAAATTTACAGAGAAATCTAAGTCTAACGAGTTAATCTGAGGGATTCGGAATGGCCGTTGAGCTTTCTGTTTTTTTGTCTGAATTCACCTACTAGCAATACAATATGGTCAACGCAGCCTTACCGATGGACTTTCGTCCCCATGTTCATCGGGTCAGGCTCCGTTGCCGACCGAATTCCGTCACCTTAAATGTTTCGCGATGAACTCGTTGGAAACTGACTAAACTTTAAACGTTCATAATTTTTTCGATACTCAACGAAATCGAATGATTCAAAAACGAAAATCATACTTCTCGATGAGACCAAAAAAAATGGTACATTTCTCAACGGCTAAATCGTCATGGTTTGGCCGGAAAATGGCTCGAAAGCCGCGGAGGTCGCCGGAAAATGGGTAAACTTTAAAATGTTATAACTTCCTCATTTCTTAGTCAAATTGGACCTATAATATGTCAAAACGAAGCTTAAGACGAGAGGAATAAGATTATACCTATTTGTAAGCCAAAAGGTGGCCGAAGATGGCCGGAAAATGCCTGCAAACTCACGGGTCTCGCTGGAAAACTGGGGAAGAGTCCCTCGCCGTTTCTGGGTTCGTGGGGTTCAAATAGAGGGTGAGGGATGGTGGTGTGCTGCAGCTGCTGCTGCTGCTGTTGTTGTGTTTGTGTGCTTTCCTGATGAGAGGAAAGAGAGAAGAGAGTGAAGTGAGGGAAGGAGAGTGGTGGGGATAAGGAAGAGAGAGAGAGAGAGCCGGAGACAAGGGGAAACATGTGGACCTAAGTAGCTCACAAAACAAGGTTCAATAAAGACAAAATAACAAATATCTCCTGAAAATTGAGGAATCTACTAATTTCTTTCGGTTAATCACTATATGATCAAAATAAAATGTCTTGTAATTAAAATATCAAAAAAATATCAAAATTCAATTAAAATAATCAATAAATTTATATCTACTAAAGCTCAGTTGGCCTTCATCATGTTAGAAGGGCGACAGTTCACCAGCAGTGAACTTCCCAAGCTGCCCTCCATTCCTTCCTTGCCGGGCCCCTTTTCCCTCTCTGCTGTAGAAAAGTGACCCCCTTACTCTTATTGTAACCCTTCTTTTCTTCGGGATTCTTTCGCTCTTTGGCCACGTGTTGATCATCTGGGTATCTTTTTTTCCATTCTGACTCTCTCTTCAATTCCAACGTTTTATCCTTACCTAATCCACCGCTGGCAGCAATGGTACATGCCTTTCCACCAAAAATTAATTAAAAAACCTTGCCTCATCACACCTGGCAGCTATGATGCATGCCTTACCACCAAAAAATAATTAAAAAAACAAAAATCCGGAACATGCACAGAAAAGCTGAGAATGGATACTGAGTGAGATAGGACGGATTTAGATCCTCTCCTGAGCCCAAGGAGAGAATCCTCCTCACTAAATGACTTGAACCGTTAGATAAAAATTTAACGATTATAATTATTATAATTTTAAAAAAACCATCTTATTTGTAGTCGTTAAATTTTATCCAACAACCCAAGTCATTTAATAAAAAAATTCTATTCTTGGGTTCAGGAGAGAATCCCAATTAACACCCCAACACTCAGTTTCCTGCACTGCAATTTCAGTCACAGACCTCTATGCAATTACACCATGTTTCTTTGCAAGACCCAGTCGCAGAAGCAGCACAGCACTAAGCTCCAGATATTGAAAATATTCAGAGCTGCTGTGGAAAGATTTTTCCTTTTTTTATTTCAATAAAAAAAATTATTTAAAAATTTGCCTAAATTCATCAAAATCTACAAATTAAATCTATTTAAATTTTTTAAAATCTATATGAATTTTGTAGGAGTCTTAAATTCTTTTAAATTCTATCAAATTTATCATTTTTAAAATCTTTTAAAATCCTTTAAAATCTTAGTTTGACTACACCTCTTTTAAATTAGTGGCAAAGCAACATTGTTTTATATTTTGGTCGAAAGAAGCAAAGCAACTTGTTTGAATCATTTTCTCTCATGTTTGTGTCTATAAGCCTCCCCCTCCCCCCCCCAAAATCCAATCCACCCTCTTATCAATTGCGTTGAAAGAAATGAAAGATTATGCCTTGGTCCAGTTACTTTTTTAATTCGATCTTTTTATGTAGACACTGGGACTGGGTGGCAAGAAAAAGTTGGAAAGGCAGCATAATTGGAAAATTGGGTTATCACGATCACCCCCTTAACAGAGGAGTCTGCATTTGACGTTACTTTCAACTAGGGTAAGGCGATTGGAGTCCCGATAGCATTCATAATTAGAAATGAGCATCATAGTGAGTTATACTCAAAGTCCACTTTGTTGTAATTCATGGGTCTACCTTGCTAAGTACAAAAAAGACAGTGTTTTCTTTGCTAACAAGGTAAGCAAGTTATGGAATGAAAGCATGCTGCTCAAACTTCAAATCCAATTTAAGAATCACTCAAAATTTCTCTGCAACAACATACTCATTTAGCTGTATCTCATGCTAAAATACTAACAAGGATCATTTCAACGTCGACCTTCGCCATTGACGTATACCTTGCGACCTCATCATCATGTACTTAAGGTATAGATTTAACTCTGAATCTCCCTTGCAAACTGTTTACAGTTTTTCATATGGGTTTTTGGGAATTACAGGAAATTTGGTCTTCGTAAGATTTAATTGTTGTTAATTTTACGGTTTAATTGTTTTCCACAAATATGATTGAATGATAAGTTAGTTGTATATATATTCAAAACAAAAAACTCTAAATCTATCGCTCTCGAACTTGCCTCACCCACAAATTTGGCTTTGACCGTTATTTCTCCTCCTTGGCTTCTGTTTTCGTCTCTGACCCATTCAGCTTGAGCAAGCAGTCCACGCTGGCTTTCTTTTACGTCCAAGGATAATTGGTATCAAATATTTGCATTTTCATTGTTTCGTTTTTTTCCTCTGATTTTCTTTTTTATGAAACTTAATGGTTTTGATTTCAATCCTCTTGCAGAAGATTGAGAAACAGAAGGTAAGAGGACTGGATGATCAAGTATTAACTCATTGTAAAAAGCAAAGGTAAACCATGAAAATCTTGAAGTGATATCCCATGACCTACAATTATTTTCTTATCGATTAATTCATTATTGGAAGGCTACTCGGAGTCTCCATCTCTTGGAAGGTAATTTTGGAGTTGTTATTAATTTTTGTGAATTATTTGATCTGCGTTTTGTTTATTTGTGGAGTTGGATAATTATTTATTGAAATTACTGTTGATTTTAGTAATTGATTGATAGGTTTGGTTTCTGGATTCTCTTTCTTTGTTGAATGTTTGATGATTTTAATTTTTTAAATCTGGGTTTTGTTTATTGATTGCAGTGTTGTATTAACTTGCATTTTATTTATTGATTGCAGAGTTGTATTATTTGCGTTTGATTGGAAGGGCTGTAGAGATTTGATTCAAATTGGTGCATTTGCGTAAGAAAGAAACCTAAATCTTTTCTTTCGATTTTAAGAGCTGAATGGACATGCTCTGTTTGAAATACATGTTTAGATTTGCAAAATTTTCTTAACATGCATGCTTCAATGGTAGAATAGAATTGATAGAACATGTACGGTGGCTAGCTTTTCGATCTTCATTTCAGGTTGAACAATTATTTTCTTATATATCTTAATGGTAGAAGAGAACGGACATATACCATCAGCTATAATTTAGGTTCACAAGATTTTCTTATCATCCTTTTGAACGTTTTGCATGAGAATGGATATATAGCAGAATGGATAGTTGTAGTGGACAGTCAACTTTAATAATTCTTAATCCCATTGGCTATATATCTTGTAGAAACACCATTAAATTGTACGCGCGGGCATAAATCTCTAGTTATAACTAAAAATAAGATAAAATAAACAGTATAATATCGACTCATTAGAAGCATCTACATTAACACATACAAATTGATAAAAGAAAGAATCATAAGCAGTTACCAAATATTTAAACTTCACTAGTAGCAATGTGCTGAAAGACTGAAATTAGAGGAGGCCTCATTCTTTTAGTGAAATCGAAATGCAACGAGTGTCATTGCTTTATGAAGTGGAAATTACAACATCATAATTGAAACAATACCCCCCACACATTCTTTTACTTTGAACAAAGAGAGCTAGATGCTAGAGCCCAAAACAAAACGAAACCACAACAAAAATATTCAAAAGTGGTAGCACCAACAAGTCCTACAAGTACTGCACACCTTTCTCGATGAAGATCATGAGCAATACAGCAAAACTAATCTTGCTTTATCTGATTTTAATTGCTTGCTTAAAACTTAATTATCTTGGATTATAGATCAGCAAGAACCGAGACCCCCTCCACATATTTGCGGTAAGTGTTACGCTTCATGACCTCGACGAGCGGTGAGGAATAGTCACTTCCCACCATTTTTTTGTACTCGTTCCACCATTGCATGAAGCTGCTTTGGCCCAAGAAAATATCAGGCGTCACTGCGAAATTCTGGAGTGCATTCAGCACGTAACGCTCAAAGTCAATCAGCTTTTGCTTGGCATTTGGATTACTCGCTTGTTCATTACACAAGATAAGCGCTTCCTCGACGTGCGCCCAAAAACAAGAATCATCATTCAGACTAGAAGCCACAGTCTTTGCCTTTGAGTTGGGCTTGCTTTCGCTGCGCGGTTGGGGGGTCTTCCTTTCTTCCTTCTCTCTCTCTGCCTTCTTCTTTTCCTCGTCTTCATTGAACCATTGCTCCAACAGAACAAAATGTCGAGGCCTTTCCTTTATGTAATCTTTTCCACCTCCCTTGTAGTAGTCTGCAATGTGAAGCGGTTCGATCATCTTTCTGCAAATCGTTCCGCTATATAGAAAAGCAGTACTCATTGTGGCTCCTTCTTTCTGGGGTTTTCTCTCAACTTCTGCAACTTTGTCCTGCCAGTAGATCCAGAGCTTCTTCTTGAACCCTTGGGCATCACTGTCATATGTGTCACCCTTGTTTTTGTAGCTGTCATAGTATCCAATTCCCATGTTTTTGGAATGCGCCTTGTACCATTCCATGTAGGCCATGTACTTTTTAATCTCATTCAATTTCCAGAAAGAACTGTAAACCTGCGTCTTCTGGATTGCATGGTTAAGTTCTTGAGTTTCCATCTTTTGTATCAGATTGCCGAAATTTATGTCGGGTTGTTGCTGCTGCAATGACTTTTACAAAATGAGTTGCGAGAAAAGTTAGTAGAAGTAAAAATATATATAGGATGGAAAAAAAAACATGGGATTTGGACTAAATAAATTTAAAGGGAATCAAAAGACAGAAATTAACAGGTTTGTGCAGAAACCATTTCTCTAAATCTCTTCAAATCAAATGATTGTGTGTGGAAAGTTGGATACCTGTGAGCTGAGAACTCCAAATATTGCTGCCAATTGTGTTTTAATTCCAGCTTTAAGTGGAAATCTATCCTCTTCAACCAACACAAAGACATCTCTAGAAAACGCCTTGAGCTTGAGATCACTCAAAATCTGTCCGTAATCGAAAAACTGAATCCCTGAATTCGGACCTTGAATTTGAGCACTCTGAGAGCTGGTTTCTACCAACAGTTGCAAAATGGCATTAGGGTCCTCAAAGCAAGAACAACCCGAAGCGGAGCACAAGAGGAATGTTCCGAAAGGCTTATAGTCACTCGCTTGCGAAGCGGTTAGGAAGGCTTTAGGTACAGGATCGTTGATAGAGGCTACGTTCAAGAAGCAAGAACTCCATTTTGAGAATTGCAACACGCATTGTCGGAGTTTTTCGTCACCGGTCAAGGGTGAACCGAAAGTGATGCAAAGGGGACGTTTCGCTTTCGACAAGTTGAGGCTTTGTAGCAGCCATAAAGTGATAAGGGTAGCTACACAGCCTCCAAAAGAATGTCCAGTGATAAGTATCAATGAGTTGGAATTGCTGCTTTCTACCAGCTGAATTATTACATAAAAGCTACTTGATTACTGAACCAACCGGAGAAGTCTTTTCAAATAAGTTCCTCAAACTTCATAGTGAAAAACACTTAAAACTCGGTTTTAAAACAAACAAAAAATGGACTCGACTGTTACTGCATTCGGCTCTTGTAACACTATTAATGAGGGTTTTATAAGTGTTTTTCACTAACGTTAACAAATGTCTAAAAAGCCAAACTAATTAAGTGACGAGTAATCTAACATTATAACTTTGATTTTTAATTGTTTCTCACTAATATTAATTGTCGTTAGAGCGGTTTAAACTTTATCAGTTATCATAGAGAATAATACGCACCCTTGTTAGTAGAAGATCGAGGGTGGTGTGATACAAGGCGAAGAAGTTGATTGCCAATCCATTGACGGAGAAACTTGGGGTGTCTTTGTTGCACAAAAACTCAAAGAGAGGAAAATTTGTGTCCTTGAGAGTCGTCGATGAAATCATCGCTTGTTGATCTTGAAGCGTGACGGGTGAAGTAAGAAAAGATATGATGGTGGTGTGCGAGTGCTTGGTTTCACTAATGTATAAGGCCATTTGTGCATTCGGATCAGCAGCTGTGTGGAGCTTTTGCTTCTGAACCGCGTCCCACGACTGGTGCAGGGGAGGAGAAGTCACCGACACATTTGCTAGTTCAAGCCCAGCACTGCTAATTCTGTCATCACCAACAAAAATTGAAGGAAAAGGAGTGTGTAAGAAAAGACCACCCAACCATAATGACAAACATGCTTGGAACTGCTTTTGAAATAGTTGAAAATGTCAATCCAACAACCAAGAGTACTTTTGATTACATTTGGCAGAAAAATTTAATGGCTCGTTTACTAATCAATAATTAGAATAATTAGAATAAGAGGAATTGAATTGAGAAGTTAGAATGGGGTGAAATTAGAATTAGATTCATGTTGAAACTGTTTACTAAAATTTTCAAGAATTGAAACCACGCCTTCACAGTTTTGTTTCTGGGAACTTATGAGAGCAAAACTTCCCAATGGGTCAACCATCCTGAGATTGCTCTCGCGCGAACTCGCTTAACTTCGGAGTTCCTACTAAACCCGAAACCAGTGAGCTCCCAAAATGCATCGTGTTAGGTAGAGATGGGAATATACATATAAGACTTACATGATCCACTCCCCTGGACGATGTGGGATGTTACAATCCACCCCCCCTTAGGGGCCCGACGTCCTTTTCGGCACATATCTGGCCAGGGATTAGCTCTGATACTAAATTGGGGAGTGGATCATGTAAGCCTTATATGTATATTCTCATCTCTACCTAGCACGAGACTTTTGGGAGCTCACTGGCAATGTTAAGCGAGTTCACGCTAGAGCAATCCCAGGATAGGTGACCTACTGGGAAGTTCTGCTCGCGTGAGTTCCCAGAAACAAAACCGTGAGGGCATGGTCGGGGCCTAAAATGGACAATATCGCGTTATGATAAAGTCGAGCTAGGGATGTGGTGGGGGCCCGGACCGAGATGTAACAAAAATTCCTTTATTCTAGTAATATATTTTATATGCTATTTTTTATTGGTTAATACTTTATTTTATTTTATTTTAAACTTTGTGATAAAATATTTAGTTTTTATTTGTTTTTTTTTTTTTCGCTAAGAGAATAAAATTTGGGATAGCGTAAATACGAATGGCAATTTTGAAGTTTCATAAATAAGTGAGGGTATAATGAGAAGGAAAAATTCATTCCAATTCCCCAACAACCTGGAATTCAAATGAGAATCTATTTTGGTTTTCCCAATAACTTGGAATCCAATTCTTCCAAATTTTGGAATTCAATTCCAAAATTTGCATGGGCCGCACCAAACTTTTTTATTCCTTAATATTTGATAAACACAATAATATTTTGTAGGCGAAATTCAATTCTGCCTTTTTATTTCAATTATTCTTACGCAAGCATGCCATAAAAGTGTATACATGGATGTTCTAGAAATATTTCTTTGTGCTTGTAATAAGGTCATTTTAGAAAAACACATGTAAGAATGAAGTTTCATACTTTGTTAAACTCTAGGAACAATTGTTAAATTATTGCTTATGTGAGAAATACTTCACTCATAAGCACTTCTTTTTTACTGCAAACCTAGAGAAATGTTTATAAAATATTCAAGTGCTTCTCGAAAAGTTGGAAATGCTTCTTAAAGCTGCACATAGCATATGCTTCTCCAAAAAGAGCTTCTACTATCTAGAAAAGTTTAATAAGTTTTTCTTCTAAAATTAACCACAAAAACTTTCAATTGTTTGAAAACACTTTCAATCATTCCAGAAGTCGTTCTAAAAATGTCTGCTTAATCACGACAATCAACACTACATGGATCGAAGTGGAATTTCACCAAACTACATTGAGCAAAATCGTATGATTCGTTTGGAACTGTTTTTAAAATGATTAAAATCGTTTTTTTTGTGAAAATATTTTTGGAACTAATATTTAGTAAAAATACAAATGAATCTTGAAAAAACACTTGAAGTGCTTCCTACAAGAAGCACTTTAAATGCTTTTAGAACTCATAAATATTTTCTCTAAAAGTGTTTTAAGTCATATTAAAAATCTTTCCAAATGAGCATGTACTTTGATCTAACTAAACATCAGAAAAATCAATGACAAGGGATTAAAAAAATAAAAAAAAAGGCCAGGATCGGAGGAGTTTGAAGTTGACTTACACGTTGTTCATCTTCGAGCTTTAGCCGATCTGCTTAAAGAATACAGTAGATTGAGAGATTTGGAAACCAAGTGGTTCACGTCTTTCTTTATATAGACGAGGAATCAAAACTCTCTTATTACGCTTGTGTGAACAATCTCATTTCATTTGATTTTTTGTTTTCAATTAAGGAGTGTGATTAGTCAATGAAGGGGCAGTTTCTTCGAAAGCGGACATATTATTTTTCCCCTTTTTATTTATCTTTAGTTTTTCAATAGGGTATGCTATGTTTACATTATTGTTGTGAGATTGATGTAAAAAACAGTAAAATTCATATTTATGTAATTACTAAATTTTCCCTATTTTTTCATTTTTGTTCAGCTTTAACGAGAGAGTTAGAATAATAATTTTATGAAATTATTATGGACGACGTTGTTCCACCAATTAAAATGGCCCAACGAGGAAACTTCCCGCCAAGTCATGCACCGGAAAGTCTTGGTCGTCGTCGTTTTTGAATCCCTTTTGCTCCCCTGCTTCGTTCCTACGCAACGAAAATATCCAGAATATTTAATTTAATTTTAACGACTGAACATTCGCGGAAGAATACGTTGAAATTTCCAAAGAAATCTAACGAGGAAATCCGAGGGCTGTGGAATGTCCGTTGACCCTTCTGTTTTTCTCTGGATTCGCCTACCGATAATACAATGTTGTCGTTTTCCTTTCTTTGATTTTATAAAGGAGCAATCGTCAGACGCTCGTACGCAAGCAAGGGTCACAGGGTGGGACCATCGGCGAGAATGCGTGTTTTGTGTGTGCGGTTGGACAACCAAGTAGTGGTCGTTCATAGTCAAGAATTTTTTCTGATAGAGGGCCGACCTTTATTGTTTTAAAGTGGAAGATAGTAGTACTTAAATCTATCACAATGTTTTAAAATGCAAAAGCGAAGTCAAGGTTTTTCATGGACAACTTTGTCTAGGCGAAAGTTTCGAGGCGTGAGACTACTGCCTCACGCGATCTAAAATTGTTAATATATAGTCTAGTTGGAGGGTATGTCATATAGTCTAGTTGAATTGAACTTGTGCGTTTTTTTTTTTTTTTTTTTGAATTTTGATATTTTTTTTAAAGCCTAGTCCAACATCTCAGGCATATTTCAACCACGTATAGGCGAGTTTAAGTCTACTCTAGCTACTTGAACTTGGAGGGGTATGTCATATAGTCTAGTTGAATTGAACTTGCGTGTTTTTTTTTTTTTTTTTTTTTTTTTTTCAAAGGCCCCGTCCAACATTTCAGGCACGCTTCGACCATGTCTAGTCAAGTTTAAGTCTACTCCAGCTACTTGAACTTGAAGGGGTATGTCATATAGTCTAGTTGAATTGAACTTGCATGGTTTTTTTTTTAAAGGCCCAGTCCAACATCTCAGGCATGCTTCGACCACGTCTAAGTGAGTTTAAGTCTACTCCAGCTGAGCAAAGGCATTTTTATCACCGCCCCACTTCCAAAGCCGCCTAGGTGCACCTCAAGGCTCGTTTTTTAAAACATTAATCCATGTTCAATCAAATATTTCAGACAGCCAAAAGAGGAGTTTCTACTTGAAAATTTTAGATACAAATTGATCAATGAATATCTAAATAATCAAGACATGTGAGAAGAGTGCCAAATTTTCAATCGAACTTTGTAAGATGCCATCCCATTGCGCTGCGGACGACCGAACTTTGGGGAACACTTGGAAAATCCCGTTGCTGGTTCTCTCGTCCACTAGCAATCAGCAATTGTAGGAATAAAGGGGCAAATTATTGTCGAATGAGAAGCTTCTCTTCGAACCGCAAGGGTGCGCCTTGGCAACGTTAATGCTCGCTTTTCCGGAAAACTGGTGAATTATTTTGATGCCCAAAGTCCCAATTTACCACGACTTACATTGCTTTCCGAGAGGAGCGGTCCACTGAACCAATGTCGATATCCTTTGTGTATATGTTTGTGAGAGCAAAGAGCAAAAGCACAAAGACAACTTGAGCACTCATGATTCCGAAATGGCTGATACTGTTACCAATTTCCATCCAACTTCCTGTATTCCGGACCTGATAGTAATCAAAACGGTCAGTAAGGTTTGCTAGAAATTATTGATCGGATGCTGTAAAATAAGAAGCATGCATCCATGCACGTGTGGTGTGTAGTGTGGTATGCGGTGTGGATCAGATATCTGTGTTTAAATGTTACTTTGTTGGGTAATCTCATACTGTTACAGGAGACGGAAGCCGCGAGAAAAAGTTACAAATTCAAAATCTGAAGAATATAGTAACTTACCAGGAAGAAAAAATGCATGGTCATTACATCCGAAAATAGTATAACGAGAAAATAGCATGCCAAACGTGGAAGTCGGTTTAGCTTTGTTATTGCACTGAATACGCATCTGCACGTCAGTCGAACACAAATTATATGAGAAGTTGAGAATCACAATTGCTTACAACTTCTTATGGCTTAAAAGAAAAAGAATTTCCTATACATGCTAGTAAAACGCATTTTCCAATGGCATAATTAACAGCGTCAATAAAGAAGGATGTTTCGACAGCTTGTAGCCACGCATCACACGCAAAATTGTAACTGGACTTACATGACTAGCAGGAACGGAATGAATAACTTGAAGATAAGTAAGGCGGCCATGAGAAACGGCTGAAATTAGAAGCAAATGGTATCAGGTGAGTATTGACAACTAATCTGATAAATGCTCAGGAAAGTTCAACCTTCACTTACACTGAAGACAGTAATGAACCGATACACTGATGAAATCTCAAAACTTGCTATACTTGCAAAGTTTCCCGTTCCAAAGAAAGCAACATTGAATAAAACCATCTAAAACCACAAAAGACATCGGAGACATACAATATGAATGATGAGCAGTTACATTATTAAAAAACAAAAGGGGCAATGTATATCGTTAAATTTCTCGAACAATCAGATAAATCTTTCAGTATTGTAACAAAAAGAAAAAGGATAGGACTTACAAAGATCAACGGAATTCTCACATCAGACAGCTGTAAGTATCTACCATCAAGTATGACATTTTCCTCCATACCACTAAAGGAACTTGACAACCTTCTCACCTTACTTGAGTAAATAAGTGTGTTTTCAACTAGTATCCAAGAGATGAGTACAAGAGCCAGAGCACCGTAGAAAACAGCTTCATATCTGCATAGGTCTAGAGAATGAGCAAAAAGATAAAAAAAAATTCAACCTAACATTCCGCCTATTAAAAAAATCTGTTAAATGAAGGCAACTATAAGCTAGCATATAAACGGAATGTACCCGATAGATAATAGAAGAAAGGTGGGCGCAAAACCGAGAAATATGGAAGTAAGACGGGACAAGAGGCCATTTGCTGAAAATAATGGAAGTACCATCGAGAAACCTATGACCAGACAAATTAAAGATCAATATTAACGGACATGATATTTGCAGTTACCTGTCAACTGACATACCAATTACAAAGAGAAAAGAACTAACAAGTCGGATATGTAAAAAGGCCCTAAAAGGGAAGAGTGAAAACCCATACCAGCGATGGACCAATTTATGATCTGGTGCAAAGCAAGTAGTTCTTGGTTCTCAGTTCTGTGAGAGGTTGATATTGACACCATCACGGATGACAATCCAACCAAAAGAGCCTAATTCACAAAGTTCCAAAACATTCCATAAATATCAAATGTATCTCCAGATCTGTTAAGTTACATGATACGTTAAGCTTTATTTCCATACCAACCGAGGACAGAGATAGGTTAAGCACCTGTAACTGGAAGAGCATGGGAAATTTAGGTTTCTTCTTGTCATGATTACAGATACTTAGCCAATACTTTCCTTCGGTACGCAGATCTAGCAATCTAGCAGCTACTCCGATCATAATAATCATAACTCCACTCCAAATCCTGCAAACATGATTTGTCACAAAAGGTTCATAATTAGCTTAATCTTTGTTGATTAATCATAGCTGCATTCAATTTATTTCTTAATTTTACACAAACCTAACAAACACAACTATCACAGCTGATTTAAGTTCTTGCAAATAGTAAAATTGGCACGTGCTGGGTTCTGCTTTGAACACATATCAGGTTTACCCTCCCTTCTGGTAATTTGTATTTCATTTAAAAAGTTAAAAAGGTGAGAAAGAAATAAGGAAATCTCAACTAAACCCAGCTTGCCCATAAAAAATGTGAGCACAATAAAGGTATTGTTTGAATTAGAGATTGGGTTCAATTCTGAAGTTCGTTACATTTATAATGGAAGTAACCCCCGCCCCAACACAAGTACGCACCACAGAGAAACATTCAAGAATTAAAGATGACATACACTAGACGATTATTATCGGGAATTTCTGCTGGCATCAATGTAAATACAGACAAGAACCAACATGCAGCACAGGCAAAGATTGGTATGCCAGATCTCCAGGGAATCGATTTTAAGAGATAGAGAAACAAGACGACTCCGGACACTAGGAAACACCAAGTGTATAGCTTCCTCTCAGTAAAGCTATTAACCTGCAGAAATTACCAACATACGCTGTTCAGGATTGTAGAGTACAATTTCCCATGGCTTGCAGTGTGAAAAATTATAATTCTGATTCAGTACCAGGAATTCAAGAATGAATACTGAGAAAGCACCAGTGGCTAGAATTTTCACAAAGTAATTGATTCTTCTTCCATATAACTCTTTCCATAATGCTTTGATGAACCGATATTCACTAAATATTTGTGTCCACAGGAATACTGTCATTGACGTGTATGCGTGGTAAAGAGGAGGAGAACGCTCCATAAACAGTACTATACTGAGTAGTCCCAGGAAAAGGCATCCACAAAGTTGTACCTGCAGCAAACAATGAGATTTGTGGGTTACATTACATAGTGAATATTAACACTTCTAGATGTTCAACTTTCACAACTAATATATTCACGAACATCTTTTAGTTTCTTTCTTTTGAAGAAAAACATCTCTGTTTTCAGAATTCCGTCCTTCAATTTAGAAATCACTATTAAAGCTTTACAAGAGGTCAAGACTACACAAACATTACCTTTCTGGTATTATCTGTCTGGTGATCTGTTTGCTCCTTTCTAAACATATACCCTGCCAATGGAGTATAAGATTGCAGCACATGGAGAAGAATATAGGTCATCCAACCAATATACCCAAGAACAATTACTGTCATGAGCATCAGCCAATCGTAAGTTTGGAAATAGTGAAGTCCCTTCAGAGCCAAATCCCTGAGATCTTCAGAAAGCTTCCTTGCAGTTTCATAGTCTCCATTAGATATTAGATCCTCAATCTGATCCAATAGGGAGGAATAATCGGCCAGTGGTTTGAAAGGCTTAAAATATAATGAATTTGCCTCCTTTGTTTCTAACTTTGTCAAGAAATCCAAGATAATAAAAAGGGCGTCTCTACCTCCTTTCGTTCCTCAAAACTCCAGTAGAATCAGATATAACAACAGTTTTCAGTTTTAACCTTAATATGCTATTTCATTAAACGAATTGGATATTTTATGATTGAAGAAAGTGATGCCTTGTTGTCATATATAGCACATAAATATATATATATATATGTACATATATAAATATATATTCAGAAACAAAAGGATACGTGACTTCCGAAGGAACTGGTTGAGAATTTGCTTTGTGTTGGCAACCACAGCTTCAACTTCATCTTCCTGGAAAATGAAACAAAAAGAGAAAGCTCAGTTGTGTACCAATTAACCATAAAACTCATCCAATACAATAGGTGTATGCAGGCAAAGATAAAAGTGATAACATTACACATCCCTTACAACAAAAAGAAAAAATCCTCCATCAAACTGGTTGACTATACCTTTGACATGTCTATGTAATCAAGAGGTAAACTTCCAACTGAGTTTACAGGACCAGGCAAACCGAGAAGAGTTGACTGCCAGAAAACTCAATCAGCAAATAAGAGTGATACAACTTGAAAGGTAGTTTAAAGGGGGAAAAGTTGGGAAAACAAATTGTACAACCATGAGAGGGGCAATATCAGCTTGATTAACATCCACCCTTTCAATGCCATGAAGGCCCCATTCTTTGGGTGTTGGCGCATCATGCATATGATCATCAACAAAACGAAAACTGCAATCAGAATGGTTGGAGACTGGCTTCGGATGTTTAACACCTGCTCCCCAAACAACTAGGGGAGTATCAGTGTTTGAAGGATGTCCATCTCCATGGCTGCCTATCAGTAAAATTATAACAAGAAAGAACCGTTATAAGGGGATAAAATGAGGTATAAGTTCAAAACTTATAACAATTCGGTGAGAAAAGAGAAGCAAAAAGTTTCTATAAAGGTGAAGACGAATTAAATCCAACCTTTATCATGCATTCCATGATCAGCAGTAAACACGTATGCAGTACGATTGTCCTTGTAATAATCTTCTAGAAGATTATAAACCCTTTCAGCTATACTATCAACAACCACAACATTATTGAGATATATGGACGAAAAAGGCCTATGCGCATGACCATTTGAGTCACAGCCGAGTAAGTGCAAAAACACAACAAGATTATCCTGTAAGAGTAACTCCTTCAACTTTTGGTCTTCTTTGGACCGATTCAAAAGGCTCTGAAATTGATCGAAAGACCACTCATCCAAAAAGGAAGCATCTGCATGCCATTGACACATACAAATTGATAAAAGAAAGAATCATAAGCTATTAACAAATATTTAAACTTCACTAATCAATGTGCTGAAAGACTGAAATCAACCAGTAAAATAAAACAGAGATAACATGCTGTAATTGAAAAATGTGATAAAAGTTTGAAGTCAAACCAGTAGCAAAGTCTTCAAATTCATGAGGGTAACTATTCCAGGTGGTGTGAGGCAATGCAGCACAGAAAATGGGGACTATATCAGGACTACCATAAGAGAAAGTATGCCGGCTTCGATTAAAAACCGAATCGAATTCAACAGGGTTAGCTTTCCACCCTGAAAAAACGATTTTGGTTTCTTCAGAAAACCAATTTGCATCTGTGTAAATGCTCACAAAAAAATAAATAAATAAAAAAGATTCAACCTTTCGTAACAGCACTGGGATCCTCATAGAACCCAGCAATGATAGCAACATGTCCAGGCCTCGACTCCGTCGGCGGACGAGCGTGCGACACTCCCCACCGACCTTTCTCTATCATCACGCTTCTCAGAAACGGCGCTCTGAAGTTTCCGTCGGAATCCGACTCGAAGAATTTGTCGGCTCTCAGCCCATCAGCTGCAGCAGAAGCTCCAAACTTTTCAAAGCACATTCGAATGATAAACAGAGGGAATTTTAGCGGGAAAATTGGACGTACCGACGAGCAAAACGAGGCGTTTTGCGGGGGCGGAGAAGCGGGGGGTGACGGGATCCATGCCGTGGACAATGGGGGACTTGAAGTAGATGTCGAAGATGCTGAGCATGTAGACGGCGTGGAGAACTACGCCGAGCACTACCAACCATTTCTCTTTCCTCTTCAACCATGTCCGTCGTCTTCTCCGCGTGCTTGCTCTGGCGTTGCTTCCTTCCGCCGCATTCCTTTCTTCCGCCATTTTTACACCGCCGCTTTTCCTCCCGATCGTCACAGTCGTCGTTCAACTCTTTCGCTCCTTTTTTTTTAGTTCTTTCTCCTAGTCTCACTCTTTTTACAAGAATTGTGGGCCTATTGGGCCTTGGGAGATAGTATTGTTGAATGAGCCGAGGCCCATAATCTGAATGTGTACTATTATGATTTTGTTTAGAGATATTTGCCAATTTCTCTCCAATTTGTAAGGCGCATTCAATTTTTCTTTAAATTTAATTTTAATCCATTATCCTTCTAAATTTTTATAGTTGGCCAACTTCCTCTCGAACTTTAATTCTAGCCGATTATTCTTCTGAACTTTTGTAATTGGCAAATTTCCCCCTTAACTTTCATTTTAGTTGATTCCTCCCATGAAATTTTATAATTGGTCAATTTTTCAATAATGAATTTGTTGAGATAAGTAATTACTTTTCTTATTCAAATTTGGATCTTGAATTAAAATAGGTGAACCGAGACGGTCATGTGAGTCAAGTCACAAGGCAGGCTAATGAAATGGCGTCACGACCCCAACATGTTGCTGAAAAAGCAAGACCATGGAGAAGATTTATAGTTGTCCATATTAGGGTAAAATTCAAAGAAAAAGTATATGTAGTGAACTAAAAGAAGAGAAGAAGAAGAAGCAGAAGAAAAAACATATGTTGACCACATACTAATAAAATTACACTTTTACCTCAGACAATTGTCATTCGCATGCACATGACCAAGATGAATAAAAGTTCAAAATCTAGCATCATAGGGGAAATTGGCCAATTATAAAAGTTCAAGGGAGTATTTAACTAAAATTAAAGTTTAGAAGAAAAATTGACCAATTATAAAAGCTCTTAAAGGTAATTAGCTAAAATTAAAATTTAAAGGGAATGGCAGCTCCTTACAAGTTGGCTTTTCAATTCACTTATTCAAAAATAGGAAAGTTTGGGGAGGAATATCATCCGAGCTACTTGCAGACTTTTTCTTTAACTTGTTTTGGTTCCCTATATTGAAGGAGAGAAAGTGCCTCCTTATTCTCCTCTGCCGTTGTCTTTTGAAGCACAGTCGATCTACTACAAAATTATTGTACGATAATGGATGGTCTCACCGGTTCATAATACGAGTGGACGACGAGTTTATACTTTAAAGTCTACTATCAATAACCAATTCACAGAATGGAATTGATTATGCCACACAACGTGTTCCAATACTCCACAATACTAACTCAATATATGGAATTCACTTGATAGATAATTATACGGAAAAATTACAACAAAAAACGGGAAAATCGTATATGAAATGCGTAAGCAAAGCTGCTACACACATTATTAATACAGAAAACCGTATATGACATGTTTGGCGTGCACATCAGAAGATTCAGCAGCAACACAAACATGGGAACGTAGCCTAAGCCAAAAGGCTTAAAAGAGATAAATGATGAACCCTAGAAAACCAATCAGCATCCACACTGGAAACGCTGTAGTTAGAGAACTTGGTGCTGCAGATGGGGGAGAGGCTGGAGAGCTAACTTCTGCAGAAACAGCCAGCACCATGCTAGCAACTGTAACCCAAATGAAGAAAATAGCTGCAAGCTTTTGGTTCTGGAAAGTCATTTTTTGTATAAATTGTTGATGCACGAAAGCTGGACCGACGAACAGTGGAAAGCTGAATTGGTTGGCAATTTGTTGGGTTGGTTCCCACCTATTTATACATGCAATTTCATATATTTTTCTCTGTGTACTTGTGTGTATGTAGATTCTGGAAAATTTCAGTGAAGCTGATTTCGATGATACAATTCTTGTTTTTGTTCTTGTTTTTGGGGATAAAACAAACACTATAGGGTTCAGATATTTGCTTGAGCATATTGCATGATGAGTTGTACCAATGTGTTTTGCTGGACTGCAAGGGTGACAATTCCAAAGAGGTTTTATTATAAAACTAAGAACCGATATAAATATCAAAGAGGTTATTCAAGACAACATTCAAGAGGTTATCAATAAAATAAATAAATTTTGACAAGCAAGGATTTATTAAGTACAAACTGAACAAATACATAAGGGTGTCACATGGGTACACCTTTTTCAGTGATCAATTTCTCAATGTGGAGATTAATTTACACAACTAATAAATAAGTTAAACCCCTACATGGCTACCAAACTAAGTGGAGCGGTAAAAATTTGCCACAAAGCGATAGAGGCGACAAATCTAACACCAAAATCACACAACAAAAAAGAGGTCCTCAATCCAAAGAAACCTTAACATAAAATAAAAGTCCAACATGGCCAAACTAATTGTCATTGTACATGTGGATTTGAGAGTGAGACATGCCCGAGAATAAGCAAAGGAACGCGTCCAAGTCTTGAAGTCATCCACACTCAAACTCAAAAGATTGAAATGGCACTCCAAAGCCAAAAATAAACTCCATTCTTGATTAAAACTTCTACGCATAAACCCATAAAGACACTATTTGAAAACGAGCAACACCGACTCCAAAAATGTACTAACAATGAACCATATATTTAATCACAAGGATTTATTATTTCATGTAAAGATAGTAATACGACTTCTTTAATTATCATTTTAATTGACTTTGATCAATTAAATTTATGCCAATGACAGTGGAAATTTGAACATAATTTTACATTTTACCATTGAAGTTTCAAACAAACAAAAACTACTATATATTCTTGCACCGGTGCTGGTATCACGTGCGATGCCATGAAACCCTAGTCAAATGACGTTAGCTACAAGTTTCGAAATAGAATATTAAAACAAAATATTTGGACCTAGTTTGAACATAGGGCAAGGGCCATCCAACCAATAACATAGGTCCAACTGCCCATCGCTTAATTGGGGGCCCACAAATTATTACTATGGCCTTTTTTTTAATTTTTTTTTTTTATTTTGAATTGAACTGGCCAAATTTTGGGTAAGGAGAGTTTGTCTCCATGAATTCATGATATACCAAAAAATTTTATTATTTATTTTTATACAACCATATTTTTTATTAATTTTATGATAGCCTAAACATTACAATTATTGAGTCACAATTTAGCATTAAACTCATCAAGAAATGTCAAAAAAAATTTAAAAATTTAATCACAAGCGAAAACAAATATCACTAGCTGTAAATAGGCAAACCGAAAAAAATAGTGTAACGATATAGGACTAAGAAGAGATTGATTTCTTCCCATGTAACCAAAACACAAAGATATCAGATAATTAAGTAAATTACAAAAAATCACCTCAATTATAAGTCGCATAACAATTGTATACCTCATATTTTAAACATTGCAATGTTACACCTCATCTTTTGAATTTATTGCAATGTCAAACATCCGTCAACTTTTCTGTTAAATGCTGATGTAGTGAGGGTAGGGCCCACTCCTTCACTAATTGAAATAAAAAATTAAAAATAAATTATTTGTTATTTATTTAACAATAAAAAAAAAATTTCTTGGGCCCCATCCTTACCTGGCAAACGAGTCGTGTCTATCGTGTTCGTGTCGTTTTCGTGTAACACCTGTTATCTTAACGGGTCGTGTCGTGTCGTGTCACACCCGTTATCTTAACGGATCCTTAACAGGTCGGGTCACTTTACCCAACGGGTAAAGTGACCCGACCCGTAATGACCCGCTATGACCCGTTAAGAAAGAAAAAAAAACAAAATTCTTAAATTTACACATACCACACATTGCCACATAAATATTACTTCAAAACATTAAAACACATTTGTCGTTTAAGTACTACATCTATACTTGAAAATAAGAGCCTAATAAACAAACATCCATACACTACTAATCTATTAAAAAATATTAAATGTGCAAGGATATGCAAAATGAAAGAGTTTTTGTTTTCAAGGTTGTGAAGCATTTCTTAAAAGTTTAAACCTTGCCAATGGAACTCAAAGCTTGCATGTTATTCATTTTACAAAATCCTCAATTTTCATCGATCATCATGACATAAGATTTTGTGGTATCCACTAGTGTAAATATTTTAAATTGAAGATCGAATTCATCTCTGAATGTTTGTTTTTTGCGATTTTTGGCGTATGCAATCTTGAAGCATATACAAACAAGTTTGACGGTTGGATGATTGAAATTATTTTCGTAGAATGCCTATCCCATCAAAATGATACATTCACTAACACTGGAGTTTATTTATACTTTCATTAAGTATAACATAAGATTTTGTAGTATCTACTAGGGTAAATATTTTAAATTGAAGATCGAATTTATTCATTGTATTCATATAGGGTAAGGGACTGTAGCTGTAAAAAATCATCAAAATCGGAGTTAAAATAACCGTTAAATCGAGATTTTTCGTTGATAACCGTCAAAAAGTTTTGTCCCATTACTTGATCTCTAAATGTTTGTTTTTTGAAATTTTTGGCGTATGCGATCTCGAAGTATATACAAACATGTTTGACGGTTGGATCGTTGAAACTAGTTTCATAGAATGCGTATCCCATCAAAACAATAGATTCACTAATACTTAAGAGTTTATTCATACTTTCATTAAGTATAATATAAGATTTTTGTGGTATCCACTTGTGTAAATATTTTAAATTGAAGATCAAATTCATTCATTGTATTCATATAGGGTCAATGAGTGTAGCTGTAAAAAATCATCAAAATCGGAGTTAAAATAACCGTTAAATCGTGATTTTTCATTGATAATCGTCGAAATGTTTTGTCCCTTTACATGATCTCTGAATGTTTCTTTTTTGCGATTTCTAGCGTAAACAATCTTGAAGCATATACAAACAAGTTTGACGGTTGGATCATTGAAATTAATTTCATAGAATGCGTATCCCATCAAAATGATAGATTCACTAACACTTAAGAGTTTATTCATACTTTCATTAAGTATAACATAAGATTTTGTAGTATCCACTAGTGTAAATATTTTAAATTGAAGATCGAGTTCATTCATTGTATTCACATAGGGTCAAGGAGTGTGTAAAAAATCATCAAAATCGGAGTTAAAATAACCGTTAAATCGTGATTTTTCAATGATAACCGTCGAAAACTTTTGTCCAGTTACTTGATCTCTGAATGTTTGTTTTTTGCAATTTTTGGTGTATATGATCTCAAAGTATATACAAACATGTTTGGCGGTTGGATCGTTAAAATTAGTTTGGTAGAATGCGTATCCCATCAAAATGATAAATTCACTAACACTTAAAAGTTTATTCATACTTTCATTAAGTATAACATAAGATTTTGTGGTATCCACTAGTGTAAATATTTTAAATTGAAGATCGAGTTCATTCATGATATTCATATAGGGTCAATGAGTGTAGCTGTAAAAAATCATCAAAATCGGAGTAAAAATAACCGTTAAATCGTGATTTTTCATTGATAACCGTTGAAAAGTTTTGTCCCGTTACTAGATCTTTGAATGTTTGTTTTTTGAAATTTTAGACGTATGCGATCTCGAAGCATATACAAACATGTTTTACGGTTGGATCGTTGAAACTAGTTTTGTAGAATGCGTATCCTATCAAAACAATAGATTCACTAACACTTGAAGTTTATTTATACTTTCATTAAATATAACATAAGATTTTGTGATATCCACTTGTGTAAATATTTTAAATTGAAGATCGAATTCATTCATTGTATTCATATAAGGTCAAGGAGTGTAGTTGTAAAAAATCATCAAAATCAGAGTTAAAATAACCGTTAAATCATGATTTTTCGTTGATAACCGTCGAAAAGTTTTGTTTTGTTACTTGATCTCTGAATGTTTGTTTTTTGAAAATTTTGACGTATGCGATCTCGAAGCATATAAAAACATGTTTGAAGGTTGGATTGTTGAAACTAGTTTCATAGAATACATATCCTATCAAAACAATAGATTCACTAACACTTAGAGTTTATTTATAGTTTCATTAAGTATAACATAAGATTTTGTGGTATCCACTAGTGTAAATATTTTAAATTGAAGATCGAGTTCATTCATGATATTCATATAGGGTCAAGGAGTATAGCTGTAAAAAATCATCAAAATCGGAGTTAAAATAACCGTTAAATCGTGATTTTTCGTTTATAACCGGGGAAAAGTTTTGTCATGTTACTTGATCTCTGAATGTTTGTTTTTTGCAATTTTTTGCTGATGAGATCTCGAAGCATAAACAAACAAGTTTAACGGTTAGGATCGTTGAAATTAGCTTCGGAGAATTTGTATCCCATCAAAATGATAGATTGACTAACACTTAGAGTTTATTTATACTTTCATTATGTATAATATAAGATTTTATGGTATCCACTTGTGTAAATATTTTAAATTGAAGATCAAATTCATTCATTGTATTCATATAAGGTCAAGGAGTATAGTTGTAAAAAATCATCAAAATCAGAGTTAAAATAACCGTTAAATCGTGATTTTTCGTTTATAACCGTCGAAAAGCATTGTCCCGTTACTTGATCTCTGAATGTTTGTTTTTTGTGATTTTTTGTTGATGTGATCTCGAAGCGTATACAAACAAGTTTGACTGTTGGGATCGTTGAAATTAGTTTCGGATAATTCGTATCCCATCTAAACGATAGATTGACTAACACTTAAAGTTTATTTATATTTTCATTAAGTATAACATAAGATTTTGTGGTATTCACTTGTGTAAATATTTTAAATTGAAGATCAAATTCATTCATTGTATTCATAAAGGGTCAAGGAGTGTAGCTGTAAAAAATCATCAAAATCGGAGTTAAAATAACCGTTAAATCGTGATTTTTCGTTTATAACCGTCGAAAAGCTTTGTGCCGTTACTTTATCTGTGAATGTTTTTTTTTTTGTGATTTTTTGCTGATGTGATCTCAAAGCATATACAAACAAGTTTGATGGTTGGGATCATTGAAATTAGTTTCAGAGAATTCGTATCCCATAAAAACAATAGATTGACTAACATTAGAGTTTTGTTATACTTTCATCAAGTATAACATAAGATTTTGTGGTATCCACTTGTGTAAATATTTTAAATTGAAGATCAAATTCATTCATTGTATTCATATAGGGTCAATGAGTGCAGCTGTAAAAAATCATCAAAATCGAAGTTAAAATAACCGTTAAATCGTGATTTTTTGTTTATAACCGTCGAAAAACTTTGTCCCGTTCCTTGATCTCTGAATGTTTGTTTTTTGCGATTTTTTGCTGATGTGATCTCGAAGCATATACAAACAAGTTTGATGGTTGGAATCGTTGAAATTAGTTTCAAAGAATTCGTATCCCATCAAGTTCAATGGTGTGTGTGTGTATATATATATATATTTATTAAGTAGATTTAAATCTATTTATTTTGTACGTATAATTGATTGGTACACGGAGTAGTACATTATGTGAGGCATTATAAAAATAGTGAGATATGTCATATTTGTGATAAAAAGTTAATAACTTAAAAATAAAAAAAAATTTCTCACCACTTCTATTAATTTTCATTTTCCCTCTCTTTTTTGTTTCCTTTTCAACTTCTCTTATAATTTTCACTTTTCCCTCCGGCAACCTACGGTGCCTACCTATCTTTCCATAATTCCCTCTCTTTTTTGTTTCCTTTTCAACTTTTCTTAACATTTTCCCTCCCTTTTTCTTCAAAAAGTGCGGCACTGCAGGGAATGGAATGAAATTATCAATTATGGAATCAAATCAATGGATGCATATTAATTAATAATTATTATAGTTTTTTATAAAATCTAATTCAAAATTTAATATATATATATATAATTATTATAGATAGTTAATATTTTGTGGGTATAATTATTATAGTTAAATTAATATATATATAATTAATACAAAATTTTTTTTTAAGGTTATAAAATTATAAAAATAATATTCTGCTTATCGTGTATCGTGTTACCCATGTGTATACCCGAATCAACCCGTTATCTTAACAGGTGCTTATCGGGTTACCCAATAACGACTCGATTCGTTATCGGGTTGACCCGAACACCTGTTAATTTCGTGTCGTATCGTGTCAGGAATTACCAGGCCTTTTCTCCCTCAACTAGAACACAAAACCCTAATTCTTATGCAACCTCCTCCCCCTTCCCGGCTGACACCCACAACCGCTCTTTAGTAACCCTAATTTTCCCATCAACCCCAATTTCTCTAATTACCCACATCGACACTCCCCACTCCCTACTATTTTTCCCCAAACTTCCATGGACTCGGAAAGGCTTACACTTTCCCGAGGGTACCCAGTTTTTTCCCCGCACGCCTCCGCCGGTACTGAGTTAGCTATGAAGCCCCAACCTCCAACTCCGATAGTCGACCGATTCAGGGCTTTGCTCAAGCAGCAGCAGGAGCACCTGAAGGTTTCGCCCGACAACGAGGTGCCCCCGTCTTGAGCGATCGAACCAATGGCTTGATCGATCCCGACGAAGTAATGATCTCTTTGTTCTCGTCCCATAGCGAGAAGTTGAGAATTGCGGTGACGCCGTACTCCTAGAGTTGGAGATCGGACGACGATAGAAGCTAAATCAACGACTTAATCGCGCCGTTTCAGGCGATTTTGAGCCCATTTTCTGACTTGTTCATGGCCAAGTGCCTGATCTCCATTGCCGGCTACTTCTGCTCCTCAATCGAACCGGTCTCAAGGACAGCCATGAACGGTTGAATCAGATTGTCGAAGTTGTCGGAATCGCAGGCAAATAAAAGTGGTTTTCCTCGTAACCCGAGAGGTCGTGGGTGACTGGCGGCGATGGGGGAGTGGGCTCTAATTTTGGTCGTGAAGGAAGGTTGGGGACAGGGGAAGAAGGGTTATGGGTTTGCATGGGTGGGTTCCATTTTTCATAAAAAATATTTAAATGATTTCATTTTAAAATTTAATTAATTTTTTAATCCACTTGGGTTAGGAGTGAGTCCATCTCAAGCTATGTCAGCATTTAACATAGAAATTGAAAGAAATGAGGTTTGATATTGCAACAAATTCATAAGATAAGGTATAACATTGTAATTTTTAAACATGTGATATGAGATTGTGGTTCGACTCATAATTGACGTAGTTATGTGTAATTTACCCCATTAAATGGGCTAGGCATCTAACAAGCCGACATGTTTTTCATTAAAGTAAGCAAGCACTCCAAATATTGTTACCAAAACTTCAAAATTACAATATATATGCAAGTTGCCTATAAAGGAGTTGAGCATTTGCATGATGGTATGGGTTCAAACTTTGTGTGTGGCTAATTTAACACCTAATCTAACAAAATCTATCGTTTGACAAAAGAAAAAGGTACAATATATATAGTATCATCTGTTAGTGCGAATCCAAGATTTGAATCTTGATTGGTATCCGTTTTAAAAGTTCTTAAGTTTTTTAATAGAAACAGAGCGTGAAACATTCGTGCTCGCGCTCAAAAGAAATTTCAGTTTACTCATTGAGGCATTTGTTGAACACTTGATGAGTGAGATCAAGAGATTTTTTCGAGTATAGTTTATTTACTAAGACATTTGTCTGACACTTATGAGCAATATCAAGAGAATTTGTTGAGTGTTGTCCTTGCAACCTGACAAGATATGCCTAACACCAAATATTTTAGAAGTGCAAAGAAAACAGTACAAAACAATCAAAGAATTATCGAAAAACTTTCACATGTATATTTTCTCCGAATAATCTTGAGACCCGTAAGTCCTAGTGTGCATCCGCCTTATGACAGTTGAAATTGAATACATACTATAGTAGTACTAATTAATAATTATCCCATTCAATACACATGCTGTAAGCAGTACACTCTAGAAAGGCCGAAGGAAGAATAACGATGTATTTTTCCTCCCTCTCTTTCTTGTTTATTACATACAATGCTTAAATATTACCTTATTAAACACCTTGCGAAACGACTGTTAATTAACTATAAAAAAGATGATTGACTTAATAAACGAGGGGTTTACTTCAATTCAAGGGCATTTGGTTCTGATGCCATGGATGACAATATCGGTGTAGCACTGGCCGCATTTTTCCTCGTTGCCGAATGTTCCTGGAGGAACGCAGCGGCAGCGATCGCAGCACGCCGTGCAAGCTCTCATGCACGGCCTCTTCCTTGAATGCTGCATGCACCTCTTCTCACACAATGGGACGCAATCTGACCACCAAAGTGTAATAAAACAAGTTCAATCACAAACTAACCAAGTACATTTAGGGTTTTTAATTCCGATAGCTAGCACACGAGTTACGTTTTAGTCCGTGAACTTGTTCACATGCAACGTTCTTAAGTTATAAGTGAACTTAAATAGAGTCGACAAACTAAAATATAACTCCTGGACGAGTTCGCGGGACTATAGAACCAGTTAGGCAAAACATTTTGTAATTAGTACAAAATTAAGGGTTTATATTAGTAAAGAAAACAAATTTTAGTTCCCTGTATGGTAGTGAGAAAACTATTTACCTGATTTGAACCTGACCGGGGGAAGTGGTGGATAAGTGGGTGGCATCACTGGGGGACTGACAGGAGTTGGTGGCTTCACTGGGGGGCTGACAGGAGATGGAGGCTTGGTATATGGTGGAGACGGTGGCTTGGCTAGTGGTGGACACGGTGGCTTGGCAAGGGTTGGACTGGATGCCTTGACCAGAGGTTGTGGCGCTGGTGCATTGCCATAAGTAAACTGAAAATAAAGAATTTCGCAACATTGAAGGTCAAAATTTCTAGCAATAATTGAACTTTTTGTTTAGGGTATATAATTAAAAGTACCTTAATCGAGAGTTCCTCATGATCATCAAGTGATGAAGCCTACAAAAACAAGGATATCAAATCACTTTAGACACGCCAAAATATATTGGAAATTAAACTGAAAAAAAATCAATAATACTAATTAATGAGGGGCAAAAAAAAAAAAAAGAAATGCTAGGGTTTGGAGGGATGTAGATAATTACCCTAGCAGTGAAAAGGAGAACAGTTGCAAAGAGAAGGAGCATGGTTTTGGAAGCCATTGTTAAACAGCTGGAAAGGTCAAGAGCTGAGAAGAAAGTACTGACTACTGCGATAGTGATGATTTTTGGAGAAGCAGGAAGGTGGTATAAATAGTGTTGAAAGGTTGGGCTGGTCAACTGCAGAGGCAGAAGAGATACTTACCTACACCAATTAAGTCATTTCATCAATATTTCGAATTGATATCGCAATAACATGTTTAATAATTAAACACATGAAATTATATATATATATTATATATATATTTTTTTTGAAGGACATGAAATTATATTATTAGTTTAATGTTCAAGTTGTGTTACCTGATTAAGATAAGTCTCTCTCAAACTAAGAGAGGAGATAAGAACATCACTGAAAAGGTTTGTCTCAAAAATATTATACTGTGTCTTGCATTAGAGCAACTCCACCCGTCCCAATCATCCTTACAATTGCGTGATTCAATCCTCTACCTCAACAAAACTGCTTCAGCCCACCTAAATCAATGGAGCTATTTAGTGGGCACAAACCACCCCCACCCCCAATTGGGCCATTCTCTCCAACATGTCCGCCTGAGTGGATTTGACATCAGTTACGTTTTTTTATTTTTTTATTTTTTTATTTTTTTGCGTCTGACTAGTGGGGGAGCGTGAGTCCACTTAACTTCTGTTCACGTAGGTTGTTGGATTTCTTAGAGATGGTCCACATTAATCTTCTTTTTTTAATTCAAAAAAGAAAAGAAAGGAAAAATTGTGAAAAAAGGTTGAGCCCGAGTGGCACAACCTGGATCGTTGGATTGCAAAAAAATGTAATCTAATAATCTATATTATTCATTTAAATGTTATAAAAGAATACAGAAAAATTGGAAAACATTAAAATGAAGAGAATTTGAAATTAGACATAATATACTTTTTTTTTTATTAATAAAAAAAAATTTAATGCCAATTGTTCAGGTAATTCATTATGGGGTAGAGATGCTCTCAAGCAATTATTGTTCACTAAGGCAATAATTGTCAATTGCCCAATAACTCGGACAATTATCGTCTTAAAGAATGGAGTTGCTCTTAATAGTTCGGGACTCAGCCTCAATTGTGTATACTTCGTGTAAGTAAATCACTTCAATATTGAAGGAGGACATGCTATGTATATGTATTTCAAATTCATTATACATTATTATTTTAAAAATAAAAATAATAAAATACGTGTTTTTTTTTAAATGATAATAAAATATGTGTTTGATTTAGAATACTATAGTATTAACTTGTAATATATATATATATTTATTTATTTATTTAGACAAAGGGGAATGTATGCCAGCTGCTTAATGAATGTGATCATCACAGACTCACAGTTCCCATATACACCGGTTAGGGGTTTGCCGTCCCAAAATCTGACTCGAGAGTCATATATTTCATTATTTTCATCTCCTCGTACCACTGTGTGTGTCATCCCAAGTAAATTAATATCCTCCACACGAGGTCTGCACATGAAAAAAACTTGAAACAAAAGTTATGGGAACTTTTTACAATGCACGATGATATATTTTAAATGTTTAAATCCCTTCGGTTTAATATCATTAAACTTATGATTTAATAGTTAGAAAATAAGAAAAATAATGAAAATGATTTGAAAATTTTGAGTTTTAATGATAAGGAAAAAATAAAGGGTAAAGTGAATAGTATTAGGATTGATTTTTTAGTGTAAAAATGTGATTTTTCGTTAAAATGAACAGTACCGAGAGCTTTTCGTTAAAGTTCCCTAAAAAAATAATGATTTTATCAACATATTTTTATCTTTTTAATTCATTCAATTCGACAATTAAAAATTGAACGAAAAGGTTGATATTGCTACCCCTGAAAAGTTTTGTGATATCTTGTACTACAAAACACCATATATTTTTTAAGCTACGTTTCCTCTAGTAAATTTCAGTAGTTGATCTGATCTAATCGACCTTCCTAGCTTGTTTACTAGATTCATTTGTGTTTAAATAACATAAACAAGCTTAGGTTCTGGGTTTATGCCTTCTCTCCACTTGTCATTTCAAAGCTCCTTTTTAAAGAAAAAATATATATTAGATTTGAACATGTTAGACTATTTCCAAATGAGATATCAAATATGTCAAATAAGATCAAAGTGTTCTTCAATGGATATCTCATATATGATGTGGCATGTGAGTTATTTGACTCATTGCTTTCTAACTATCTTTTTTGACAGCAAACAAAGGAGTCAAATATATTTAATTTAATTTTTTAATAGTGTTACTAGACCCACTCCATTGTCCTATTTTTCCATCCACATGATAATTACACCCATCATAAAAAATTAAAAAAGTAAAATGTAATTTTCCCTCCCACCATTATTTCCAAAATAACCCAAATATATATATTTTTAAATAACTCTAATATATCTTTAAATGATATTATAAATAAATAAATAAAAATAGAAAAAATGAAAGAAAATGCAAGACATAAGACCTGGACATTCATCATGAGACCCCGGATCCCCAAACCACTCTTCTTCCTTTTTTGTCAAAGCCGCAGATCTCACACCCAAGTCTCTTTTTCCTCCATTTAAGTTTCTCACCTTCATCTAGCACACACTCATTCCTTCCTCCAACCTTTCCGTCGTCGATTCTAACTCAAATCTTTCCCAACCTCTTTCCACCAAAGATATCACACCTCACCTACCATTATTTATTTATTATTTTAAATTATTTTTTGTTTTTTCAAAATTTTTGTACTTAATTAAATAGGGGTTTAATAGCCTTCTTTTAAAAGGATAAATATTTTATTAACATTTTCATTAAATGGTGGGTGGGGAAATAAGACATCAGGGTGGGAATATCAGCACTCTTTTTTAATGCATGAGTCCCATTAACAACCAATAGAATAAAAACTAAAACTAGCTAATTTTGATTATTTTTTAATAATTAACGTAACTCTAGGCCCAATAAAATAATAAAATAAATATTTGACACATCCATTGGAAAATAAGAGGATTTAGCACTTGTATTTAATTTGCCACATCAGCCATCAAATAAAATTTTGACATACTTTATTTGACATCTCCTTTAGAGATGCTTAGGTTTAATTTAATAAACAGCTGGTTTTTGAGAAAGACGCAACAAAATTGACTGGTCACCTTAGAATTGATTAAACAAAACTAGAAATCATAGATTACAACTGGTTTCATTTATACCAATTGATGAACACGTGTTTCAAGTTTAGGTGTAACTGAGAAATATATTATTACGCTTATGGTACGTTATTTACAATAAAGATTATATGAAAATGATTCACTATTATACATGTGAGGTCTTGAGCAACGAATGTGGAGACCTGCCATATGAATCTAGTTTAATGACGGAGGTGGAAGCGATACGTGTGGCAGTGTTGATTTGTATTGGTAAGGGCTTTGAGGGGGTTCATATAGGGTCAAACTCCAAATGTCTTGTGAAAATGCTTAAGGGAAAAATTCAACTTGATGTTGTGATTGAAGGCATCTTCTTTAATGTTAAGTGTTTGAAACAACAATCGAGGTTAGTAGCTCCTCGTGTTTGTAACAAGTCAACGTATCTAGTGGCTTCATTTGTTGCACGGGAAGAAGGTTTCGTAATTGAAATGGTTATGAATTAGAATGGTTATTTAATATTTAAGCTTTTGATTTAAACATTTTCATTCGAGTTTAATTAAATTTCTTACTTTTGGAAAGAAAAAAAAGTGTGTATAAGAAGAATGCTTTCTTGCATAAATGTACCAATTTATGGTAATTAGGATTGGAGCCTTCAATTAATATTTTATGCGATCCTCACAAATTTTTATTCAACACAACTAAAAAAAAAGTTGTGCTGTAATGCTATAAATAATACTAAAAAATTGGGTCCAAATACAATTTTGTCTAGGACTCGGACTGTGTTTAGCATTTTGCTCCGGCCTTGAGCCACCGTGTAAGCAAAATTTTTGTCTCGTACAATGTTCGATTTGGATTCCGAGTCTCTATATTTAGAATTTGTACATCTATTTGCATTTTGAATTATCTTTACTATTGTAATTAGAGTAATACTAAGTAGATTAAATTTTTAAACAAAATTTGCAAAACAAATGTTGTATCACCAATATAAATAAAGATGTTAATTTCAATCACTTTAAATTGAGTTTTCTCTTTTTAAGAAAATGAATTTCCAAATAGACATTTACCCTATTGCAGTTAGGTTTTGTTGTGCATCTTCCTCTTCGTGCGTGTTCCTCAGTTTTTTCTGTCGTCTTTCTCCTCCTTCACTGCTGCTTTTTATCCTGTTTGTGATTTCACACTTGATGTCTTTTATGATTTTAAACATCAATTTGACAACAATATATAAACCCAACTTCAATTTTCCATCAATTTGGCAAAAATGAAGATATCTTATTTTTCTCTTCAATTCTAAATTATCTATATTGATCTTTCAAACTTAATTGCCCTTTCTCTCCACAGCAATAACAACACCCAAGTTTTGCCTCTCTAAATGAGGTCGGTTGTATAAATCTTAAAAAGTCATTGTGCTTGATTTTGCACTAAGTCTCTTTCTCTCCACAGCACTCGGGAAAAAATTTGTGAATGACGGATAAATACTAGAAAGACTAAATTCGTAGACTAAATTTTATAAACTAAATGACATGAAAGTTAATAATTAAATTATTATTTAAGAGTTGATAAATATACTCATTTTTTATTAATAACTTGTCTTACATTAATAAATTCGGAATGTTACGAAGACAGTGAATACAGTAAAAGCTTTTGTATCGAAATTAGCTAAGTTTCCGAAATATTATTGCTTGAGCCTTGCCTCGCATTTTTGGCATTCCCAGGTTAACTTTGACAGTTTCATTCGTACTAATATGAAAACAGCCATGCATGCATGGCTCCTTCCACTAAGCCATGCGCAGTATTGTGCACCACTCGCAGTCTCCCACATGAACTGGTCGACCAATTTAAAAAAAAATACTAATGTCGCTAATTAAAATTAAAATATGATCGGGAAAATTCTTATGATTAACAGTTAATTAATTAATAGTGTATATCATTAATCAACAAAGCAAGGAAGTCATACCGATGGAGGAAATTTGTCTGCCTACAACGAAATTATTTTTACTATTTTGGTTTAATTTCAAGATGAATGATTTTAACCCTACTCACTCTCACCACTAGACTAACTCCAATGATATCATGACAATTTTAATACTGGGCTGGAGAACAATTTTGCGTGCTTCCATCTTTATACATAAATCAAGGCTGAAGGAAGTTGAAGTTCTACCATAAAATCAATTGAAGTAATCCAATTACTTATAGAGGTTTTTGGTATAGACCCAGTTAACATACACAACTTTAATTAGTAAAATTCCGTTTTAGTTTCTGTCTATTTTTCCCTCCATTAACCTATAAGAATTATTAAAATTCTTAATTTATGCATTTTTCTTTCTCTAATTGGATTTTGAATTATTAACAATGATAATTACCTATTACTAAGATATTCAAACTTTACATATGAAAAGGATTAGAGTCTACGTGTGAAAAAAATATTTAGCAACCTTATCAACCTATAACAAAGGTACAAAATATTGAATATTGTTATCTACTCGTGGCACTTCTTTACGTATGACGAAGATACTTATTAAAAAAAATTAGTATTCGGTCTTTAGTTACTAATATTTATTGATTGAGACTTTATTAGTTTTCAGATTTTGATCGAAATCCCTAATATTAATTTATTAATGAATTTGCATGTCTTTTACATAACTTTTTAAAATAAAATTAATAATTGATTTAGGGTTTTAATACTCACACCCTTATTAAACTCCTAATTAATTTTCAATTCAAAACATTTCCAAAATAAAAAATTAGAATAAGTTTGTACCCATTAATTTTTTATAAAAACATTTTTAATTTTTTAATCTTAAATGTACCCATTCATATAGTTTTCAATTTTTTTCTAATTTTAAATGTATCTATTCTTAAATATATCAATTTGTTATATATAAATGTTGACACACCCCAATCCAAAAATTGGGGCGTGCTGGCCGTCACGTGAGGGTGACGTAGCCAAGTGCGCAATGCGGAAGTAAAAGAGTGAAAATACGAGAAAAAATAAAGTTGACAAGATAATTTACAATAAAAAATCAGTGAGTGATAGCGACAAACATGGAAGGAGAAATGCAAAGTAAAAGTTCGAGTATCCTAGTTACAGTCCAGAAAAAAAACAAACACTACACAATGAACTAGAAAATCCTACATAGAGGGTGCTCTGTTAGAACTACCTCGATGCCTCTTTCGTCACCCACGTCCCCACTACCTAAAACCTGGAGGAGCGCAAAACAAAAAACGTAAGTGTGCAAAAACAAAGTTTGTTTTTCAAACCATTTCAATATCAAGTTATAACCCCTTTCTGTAAAACCTGTATACTTTCCAGAAAATATTATACATACTCGTATATCAAATCATGCTAAAACGATAAAGCTCAAATATGTCGTGTCATAATATCCAAACAAATAATATAAGCATCAAGCAGGTGAGATAAAACAAATCATAATATGCCAGTAATATCAATATGTCAGCCGGAGTCACCTAAAGTGACCTGTATGGCTGAAACTATAGCTCATTAACCATTATCCTACACACAAGTCGGAACCACCTAAAGTGGTATGTACGACAGGGCTGGTGTATATAAATACGTTGAGTGCTACGATCACGTGAAGGCTGTGTGATCTATCACAAGTCACCTACGAGTCGAAACCACCTATAGTGGTCTGTACGACAGGCTGGCACCTACCTTGGATCCAATGTGAGCGTACGGTGCGGGAGGTGAATGATCACGTGAAGGCTAGGCCCTACTTTGGCGGAGCACAATCACCGAGGTGCAGGAATATAAGCTATAACTCAATTTCATCAACACCACATCTATCACTAATAACATACTCACCTGACTTACCTGAGTGTCCGTGGCACCAAAGCATAACCAACACAATCACAATAATAATATCGACAATATTCGACATGGCATTTCAATTATAAAACCATTAAAACGTAATTTTTGGAAAGATACCAATCATAATATATATACTAAAGACAAAAGCCCACTCATTGATTCATAGAAGGATCGTAAGCCCCGAGCCTCGCTTGGCTGCGCTCGTCCTCCGGATAGTCATCACCTATATGTGAAACAACTATATAAACGTCAAATTAACGCACATAACTAACCTTTGGTAATAACTTCTCATATATTGCTCAAATGGGGTGTTTGAATATACCAACAGGCTCTACTTAACCTCACGAACATCCTTATATTTTTAAAATAATTTTTTGACCTCTCACGCGCCGGCCAAGCTCGGGCACGTGCCGGCCACGCATGTGGAAACCCTACCGCCATTAGCGAATATTCCGCTAAAACCCTAACAGAAGTTAACGGCCGTCACCTGACGTCATTAGAATATTCCGTTAACTCTGACGGAATATTCACCTCCTTCTCTAGTGAGCCTCGCCGGTCGCCGCCGTCAGCGCTACCGTCTACAACTCGAAATTTCGTCGGTTTCTGGAAAAACTTCAAACCTTAATATCTTCTTCATTTCTCAACCAAATTCCATGAAATTTGTACCAAAATGAAGCTTACAACGAGTAGAACAAAACCATACCACTTTTGGAACTTAAATCCAACAGAATCTCGCTGGAGAAATTCCACAAAATCCGGACAACCTGCAACTCGATGAACTCGAGCTTCCCGACGTTCAAAACACTTCAAAATTACTCCCCAAGCTTTGTGAAGACGTCATAAAGCTTCCTACAACCTCAAAACTCGATGAAACCTCCGCGATCACGAGTGCATGAACAGTGCACCAAAACTGGGTTCTCGAGTTTTCGAAGGTTTCAAGTCCAACCAACACCACCAATCGACTCCTGAGCTCGAAAGGAATCCAAAAACACCAATAATAAACACGATCTGTGCCAAAAATGGTTGGATGGAGGTTGTTCGTACACTTGCAAAGGAAATGGAAGAAAATTTGAGAGAGAAAAGAAAGAAAGAGTCACAGGGGAAAGGATGAGTGTGTGGTCCAGATGGCAACCCACCAACCAAAAACAAAACAAACCAAACACCCTACAACGCCAATTAATGTCCAGGAGTAAAATCGTCTTTTCACACCTACGGTACAAATAATTCGGGACGGGCTGTCAAAAATGTATCATTTTTTAATACAAAAAATGTACCCCTTTTTCATATAAAATTCATTCAAATTTTTTTAATCCATTTTTTAAACTTGTAAATGGCACATTCTATTTTGTTGATTTGAAAATGTATCCATGTGTAGTTTAATGGAAGAAATTTAATATGTTATTAAGCCTAATATCTTCTTCTTTTTTTTGAAAAATGTACTCATGTTTTGGTACAATATTTTTTTGGTTAGTTTTGATGAACGTACCCATGTATGTATGTGTGTGCGCGTGTGTGTGTACACAATATATTAGAGAGTATACTTTATCCTTTAATGTTTTTAATCCTATAAATTAATTATGGTTTTTATTTAAAATCCCATTGATATAAACAACTAGAAATATCAATTTTTAATTTAAAATATAATAACCTACATAAAAATATATTATTACATTAATGTCAGAGACTTTAATAAAAAACTGAAAACCACAAAGTTTTAGTAAAAAAAAAATTAGTAGTTAGGGACCGCATCCAAAGTTTTCCTATTTAATATTATTTATTATCTATAAACTACTATCTACATATAAAAAAAAATTCGAGACATTTTGTTGGAAAATAATAGAATTAGAATTTGGGCTCAGCCAATTAGAATTAGGTTTTTTCAGAGATTAGGGTTAGTTTATTATAAATAAGGTGCTTTGTTATTTAGTAAAGAATAAGTCAGTCAAGATGCAGTCTCTTTTGTTTATGTACCCTTCTTGGCAATTCCGTTTAATAAAGTTTTATATTCAATTTGTTTGTTGGTTACTCTGATATTCAACTTTGTATCAGAGCAGGTTGATCCTTCGGGTTTAATATGTTTCTGTTTGTATCAGTCTGTCCATCTCCGTTTGTTTTACCAGTTTCGTTCCGTGGATCCTTTTTCGTTTTCTGACTTGGATTCATTGTAAAAAAAAGGTAAAAGGTAGACAATTCTATTTAGAGTCACGCCGACGCTGGACCGAGTCGAGCCATCATCTGCCGCTGTTACCGTATCCGTTGTTGCCTGCAATCCCGACCACCATCCGCTGCTGCTGAATTGTCACCGTTGTACCACTGACCCGCGGTCATTCCTGCCTGATTAAGCTGCACTTGCTCGCACCCACAAGACACCACTAACCCAGGAATCCGATGAGTCCACCACCTTTGCACTGCCTCCTGGACTCACTGCCGCACAAAACCAAGAAACATGCTGCTGTTGCTGCACTCGCATCAACCCCATACCATGCCGCCTGCAACATGAAGATTGAACCCGTAGGCATGGACGGTGCCAATGAAGGCTCATTGGCCCCACTTAAGTAATTTGTTTGTTTAGTTGCAGATTACAATTATATAATATACACAGGTTATCTTGGAAAAAAATATATCCAACATACATTCATTTTACTTATACTCCATATCAAATAGTATATGAGCAATAGTGCTCTTATTCTATAATTCAAATCCAAAAAACCCTCTCCCGCCTATCATGTACTTATATTTTTCTCATTACTTTGCCACTTTCCACTATTATATTGAAATTTTTGTAACATTGGAATTATGATATATCATCATTTGAAACTATCCTTAATATCATATTATGTATAATCATACTATAATAAGATTTTCTTAGTTGTTTTCGGTTGCCCCCATTAGAAGAAATTTTTGGCTCCCTACCTGCTATAGGTTACCCCTACTGACTCGCATCATCATTAAACTATCGCTAGCCTGGACCACATCTCCACAACCTCGCATCCTACCAGCATAGTCTAGCGTCTGCCTTAAGTTCTTAGTACCTGACCTGATTGTTGGTACAACCCACACTAGTACAAGACCATCGTTGCTTTACCACATCTGACTATGGCCTGGTTTGGCACTGAGGTGATTCTGAAAAAAGTTGGTATAAAAAAAAGCTCGGAGTTGTTTTTGTGTTTGGTAAACATTCAGTTTCAACTTTTTTTCACAGTTTTTGGTGAAAAAAAGCCAAAAATAAGAAGCTGCAAAACCCAGAAAAACCGGCTTTTTTTAATATCTATTTTACATAAAAGTTTACCAAACACTATAATACTGCTTTTTTTTTTTTCAAAAGCACTTTTACAAAAAAGTTTACCAAACACTCTGCTGCTTTATTTCACAGTTATTTATTCTCACAGCACAGTAGAAACAGCTTTTTTTCAAAGCACAACAATACCAAACCAGCCCTATGTCAGGGTTTGACTACTCTAGAACTTAATAAGTTGGGCCATTGTTGGTCTGTTGGGCTATTTTATTGGATTGGACAGATAAAATGGGCTAAGAAGATAAAGTTGCCTATATTGGGTAGTTGGATTTTTGTTTGAAGTATGTGATTCGTTTGAAGTGTGATGTTGCCTACTTGGCAATCACTCCAGTGCTTGGATTAGTGACTACTCAAGTGATTACTATCGAAGTTTCCGTCTTCTTGTTTGTTGCTGTCGGGTTATAGGAATCTCGTCGTTAAGTGACGAGCTCCATACTTCCAACATATGTTTGCCGAAATTTGTATCTGTTATCATTAGTGCATGTCCACTTGTAGCGGATCTTACCTTGTCCACTCGTAGCGGACCCTGTTTGCATAATTGCCTATCCGCTTGTAAAGGAGCTTGTCTGTCCGTCAAAGTCTATTTGGTTGTCCGCGTTGTGGAGCCTGCCTGTCTGTCTATCCAAGTTGTGGATCCTGCCTGTCTGTCTATCCGCAATGCAGAGCCTGCCTACCTGTCTGTTCGCGTTGCAGAGCCTGTCTGTTTGTTCGACTAACGAAACTTGCATCTACATCTACTTGTTAGCAAAATCATATTGTTTACCGCTATGAGTTTGATGGGAGGTGTTGGAAACTAATAGATTTAGGATTTGGGCTCAGCCCATTACAATTAAGTTTTGCTAGAGATTAGGGGTAGTTTATTATAAATAGAGTGCTTTGTTATTCATTAGAGAATAAGTCAGTCAAGATGTGGTATCTTTTGTTCATATAGCCTTCTTGGCAATTCCATTTAATAAAGTTTTATATCTAGTTAGTTTGTTCGTTACTCTAATATTCAACTTATTTCACCACTACATACGTATAGAAAATATTTAGCATCATTATCTACCTAACAAGGATACAATAATTGAACATCGTTGTCTACTTCTAGTAGTTATTTCCTTATAACAAAGATGAAATCAGAAAAAAGTTCATTAAAAATATAATACTATGATGCAAATATCATAAAAGAACATCGACAAGAGCAAAATTTAAGAGTATTTGACCCAAAAAATTAAGAGCAAGGATAATACAGTCATCAAAAAGATAGTCAAAGGGTTTAATATAGAAAATTTCAAATTTTTTAGTTTTTCCTAAATTTTGCTAAGCTTTTGGGTTGATATTAAATTTTCTATTACTTACAAATAGATTCAAGCTGGTATTACTCAAAGGGCAGCCCTGCAATCAGAACATAATATAAAAAGACCGCAGTAATTTCAAGTATGAGCGTATTTGTTGCGAGTATCAATCGTGCATTGGGGAATGAAAAGACTTTGTATGTACTTATAAGTAATTGGACTATTTCTTATATTGCTAATTGACTTTATGGTAGAACCCTAACTTCTTTGATATAGATATTTGGACTATATTTATTGATAATCAACTTTTTTAAAGAGGAGAAAAAATGGCATTTCTCTTAAAAAAATTAAAGGAGTTTTAACAAAAAGTCCACGATACTGTTTACTTTAACGAAAAATCATATTTTTACACTAAAAAGTCAATCCTCGTACTATGTACTTTACTCTTTATTTTGTCCTTATCATTAAAACTCAAAATTTTCAAACCATTTTAATTAATTTTTCTAAAAATTAATACGTACCTTGTTTATATTGAGATAAGATCCTCGTCAATGTGATCCTCGTTAAATGAAGGTGGCTTCAAGTTATTGAAAAAGAATAACAAAACAAAAATATTTGGACCTAGCTTGAACATAGGCCAAGGCCCATCTAACCAATAAAATAGGTCCCCAGAGGGCCATTGAGCAATTGAGGGCCCACATACTGACCAAATTTTCTTTTTTAATTCAAACTGGCCCAAATTGGGTAAGAGAGCTTGTATCTATGATTTCATAATATACCCATTTTTTTAGGGAATTTTAACGAAATAGTCTCGATACTGTTCACTTTAACAAAAAAATAATAATTTTACTCTAAGAAGTCATTCCAGACACTATTCACTTACAACACCTTTTTGTTATTTTGATTAAAACTCAAAGTTTTCAAGCCCTTTTCATTATTTTTCCTTTTTTTTTTAATCAATTTTTATACAAAGATATTTTTTGAGAAATTTTTTTTATACTAAGATATTGAAGATGGAGAAGTAACCTAAACCACATTCAGTCACAATTTAGTATTGAACTTATCTTGAAAGGTTGAAAAACTTAAGAGCCCGTTTGGTATTCCATTATAGTTCCAAGTTTTTAACCAAAAAACTATTTCTCAATTCACAACTCAAAAACTTGTTTGATAAGCCTGTTTTGTGAAACTTAGAACTCCAAAATAGCTAAAAAAATTAGCCTAAAATTTGAGAACAACAAAAGTCTGTTTTTACTGAATTTTTTTCTTCTTTGCAACATCCGCAAGACCTTGGCGTCGAGGCCAACGACACCGAACATCAACTGAGAGTAACTAGTGATGATGAGAGATATGTTTTCGGGATTAAGAGAGATTCTCCGGCGACCGTGACATGTATCTTTCCGGCGACAGAGATATTTTCTTCCCACCATCCGACCCACCATCCTCTCACTCTAATAACACAAATGCCCCAACCTTACCTCTTTGCCATTACCAAAGCTTTATTTCAAACTCAATTTGCTCAATTGCAATGGCAACATTTGAAATTAGCAACCCACCACCATATATGTGAACAAAACCCACCTGAAGACAACATGATTTCATAGTATGATGTGTGAAATTGAGAGTTCCAAATCAAGTCGTCAAGATATTGGGTCTTGGTGAGTATTTTCCGGGTCGTTTATCGGATCCCCACCCGACCTTAATATCCTCCCTCAGCCACCGCCACCTAATGATTTTGTATAGACAAGTTTTTGAGTTACATTGCCTAAGTCCTTTAAGATTAGATATCAAATAAGTTTTTGGGTTGTAGAAAAAACTGTTATGACAAGAAGTTCATCCGAGTTGTTTTTGAGAATTATAAATTTTTTTTAGTAGGATACTAAATAGGCTCTCAATTTTAGTATATAAATGAAAATAAATACGACTAATTATAATAGGCAAACTGAAAAGAATAGTGTAACGAGATAAGAATAGAAAGAGATCGATTTCTTCCCGTGTAACCAAGACACCAGAAAACATATTTAGATGGGATACGGCATCTGACAAGCCCGACATGTTATTCATTAGAGTAAGCAATCGCTATAAATATCGTTACCAAATCTTCAAAGGACAATATATCATTCAGTGTTTAAAAGTAATGAAATTGGTAAAAATATTGATACATAAATTTATAAAAATATCAATGAATATATTGTTATTAATTATGAACAGGGTCGGTCATGAGAATAACTCAAGTAGGTGCCCAATTAGGGCTCACACCTTGAAGGGGCCTCCAAAAAAATTTTGTATCTTGTAAATAACATATAAATACAAAAAAAATTAGAAGTATCATAATTCATTTGTTGGTACAATAGAAATGTTCGACATCTTTTTTCTTTGGGTTGTTGAGTTCGAAACACAGAGCTATCTTTTTAGTCACTAGATTTTTCTTGTTTCCAAGTTTATACCAATCCATCTATCCAAATGCATATAAAGTTATAAAACTCAAGTTCCTTTGCAATCTTTTTTTCTTTTAACTTCCCAATCTCTCAATTTTTATCGAATGTTTAAATTAACTATCACATGGTCTTGAAGATTGTACTTTAACGTAATCAAAACTTTGAATTTATATTTTGCTTTTCAATAATTTTTTATTCAATGAATTATTTTAATATTTGATTCGTTAGTGTGATGTTTGATTTTAGAAAAAAACACAAGAAACAATTGGCGGCGTTGAATTTATTATACTTGTCAATCAAGTTTTATTGTTCTTTACTCTCTTGATCATCAAGTTTTATTATTCTTCATTCCCAATCTTAGACTTTTGACGACATACATTTAGTACATTTGCATTTAAAAATGTGAGCCGTGTAGTTTTTAAATAATGCTTGTATATTGATTTCTTTTGATATTAATTCTTAAGGATATTTGATGTGGAAATAGAATTTTTTTAAGTATTTAATAAATTCATTTTTATTCATATATATATATATATGTACAAAGAATCGAAGATTAGAGAACTTTAAAGTCCCATTTCAAAAGCTTACCTAGGACTCCTAAATTTTCAGGATCAGCAATTTAAAATAAAACTTTATTAATGTCATATAATAATGTTGATATATTTAACCAATAAGTCAAAAAATCTACAAGACTTGTCAACATAGAGCTGTCAATTCTAATCGAAATTTAAGAATTTTTCCAATATGAAATGATGTTCCTCTTTTTTCATATATTTCTCTGTTTCAAATACTGATATAATGAATATCATCTGCCACATGACAATTGAAATTGAATGCATGCTCCTCCAATTTAAATCTCAAGGGCCAAACAAGTACGAATTAATAATTTAACCCATTCAATACACATGCAGCAAGCAGTAGAAAGGAGAAAGGAGAAAGGAGAAAGGTAGAAAATCAGTTATTTTCCTCCCACCCTGTCTCATAATTATTACATACAATGCTTAAATATTACCCAATCAAACGCCTTGCTAATTTGACCTTAATTAACTCTAAAAATATGATTGAATATATAAACCAGGGTTTATTTAAATTCAAGGGCATTTGGTTCTGTTGCCATGGGTGACCATATCGGTGTAGCACTTGCCGCATCTTTCCTGGTTGCCGAATGTTCCCGGAGGAACGCAGCGGCAGCGGTCGCAGCACGTCGTGCAAGCTCTCATGCACAGCCTTTTCCTTGAATGCAGCATGCACCTCTTGTCACACAGTGGGATGCAATCTGCCCACCAAAGTAATAAAACAAGTTTACTCACAAATTAACCGAGTACATTTATGGTTTTTAATTCCGATAGCGCACGAGTTACATTTCAGTCCAAGAACTTGTTCACGTGCGACGTTCTTAAGTGATACGTGAACTTAAATCAAGTTGACGGACTAAAATGTAAATCGTGAACAAGTCCGCGGGACTATAGAACCAGTTAGGCATAACATTTTGTGATTAGTACAAGATTAAGGGATTAGATTAGTAAAGAAAATAAATTTCAGTTGCCTATATGGTAGTGAGAAAAATATTTACCTGCTTTGGACCTAACCGGAGGAAGTGGTGGATAAGTGGGTGGCATCACTGGGGGACTGACAGGAGTTGGTGGCTTCACTGGGGGCCTGACAGGAGTTGGTGGCTTGGTATACGGTGGAGATGGTGGATTGGCAAGTGGTGGAGATGGTGGCTTGGCAAGTGGTGGAGACGGTGGCTTGGATAGTGGTGGACTGGGTGCCTTGACCACAAGAGGCGGCGGAGCTGGAGCCTTGACTAGAGGTTGCGGAGCTGGTGCCTTGACATAAGTAACCTGAAATTAAAGAATTTCGCAACATTGAAGGTCAAAATTTCTAGCAATAATTGAACTTTTTGTTTAAAGTATATAATTAAAAGTACCTTAATCTTGAATTCCTCTTGATCATCAAGTGATGAAGCCTACAAAAACAAGGTTATCACATCACTTTAGACACGCCAAAATATATTGGAAATTAAACTGAAAAAAAAAAATCAATAATACTAATTAATGACGGGGGAAAAAAAAAAAGAAATGCTAGGGTTTGGAGGGATGTAGATAATTACCCTAGCAGTGAAAAGAAGAACAGTTGCAAAGAGAAGGAGCATGGTTTTGGAAGCCATTGTTGAACAGCTGGAGAGGTCAAGAGCTAAGAAGAAAGTACTGACTACTGAGATAATGATGATTTTAGGAGAAGCAGGGAGGTGGTATAAATAGTGTTGAAAGGTTGGGCTGGTCAACTGCAGAGGCAGAAGAAATACTTTCCTACACCAATTAAGTCATTCATCAATATTTCAGCGCAAGAACACGTTTAAAAATTAAACAAATGAAACTATATTATTAATTTTAAATAACGTTAAAGGTGTGTTATCTGATTAAGATAAGTCTCTCTCAGACGCGAGAGAGAGGAGAGAAGAACATCACTGACTAAGGTTCGTATCTCAAATTTATTACAACTATCTTGCGTTAGAGGCTAGAGCAACTCCACCTCTTCCAGTCACTCTTGTAATTGGGTGATTATTCACTTTTTAAAAAAATGCAGAAAAATCGAAAACATTAAATAGAGATATTTGAAATTAAACATAATAATATTATTTTATTAATTAAAAAAATAACAAATTTTTAATGCCAATTACTCAATCAATTCATTTACAAAATGAAGATGTTATCGGATAATTACTATTTACTATATACTAAGTAATAATTGTCGATTATCTAATCATTCGAATAATTATCATCATAACAAATGGAGTTGCTCTTAATTATTCGGATCTCAGCAGCAGTTGCATAGTTGGTGTAAGTAAATCGTTTCAATATTTATAGAGGTCATACTATACATATGTAGTTTAAACTTATTATACACTATTATTTCAAAAATAAAATTAATAAAATACGTAATTAATTTAGAATACTATACATTAACTTGTAAAAGAGAGATGAATATCTACGCTATATTTAGACTAAGTGACACGCTATATTTAGACAAAGTGACATGCATGCCAGCTACTTGATGAATGTGATCATCACAGGGACACAAGTTATGGGTTTGCTGTCCCAAAATCTGACTCGAGAGTTCGACCCACTTTCCCCTAGGAGCAGAAACCTGTCTACTAAATTATTATATATATGTATTTCCTTCTTGCTTATCTCCTCGAATCTCATCCCAAGTAAATTAATATCCTCCACACGAGGTCTGTCGCAAAAAAAAACTTGAAGCAAAAGTTATGGGAATTTTTTACAAGGCCCGAAGTATGAGATCTTTTAAATGTTTTAATCGTTTTGGTTTAATATTGTAAGAATTATGAGTTAACAGTTAAAAAATAGATGATTTTGTCCACATATTTTTAATCTTCTTCTATTTATTCGATTCGATAATTAAAATTTAAGCGGAACAGGTTGGTATCACCTTCCTTGAAAAGTTTAGTGATATCTTGTACCATAAAACACCATATATTTTTGAAGCTGCGTTTCCTCTAGTAAATTTCATTAGTTGATCTGATCTGATCTGATCTGACCGGCCGACCTTCCTAGCTTTTTATTAGATTCATTTGTGTTAGAATAACATAGACAGTCTTGGGTTCTGGGTTTATGGCTTCTCTCCACTTGCTACTTCAAAGTTCCTTTTTAAGAAAAAAAGTATTAGATTTGAACGTGTTAGGTTTAGTTAATAAACACAGCTGGTTTTTGAGCAAGATCCGACAATCCAATGGGTAGATCACAGTAACAATTTGATTAAACAAATCACGGAATCATAGATTACAACTGGTTTCGTTTATGGACAAGGATTGTCTGTCTTTCGTGCCCTTTTGTTTGTGTAGTCACGATTAAACCACATCAACATTTTATATTACTATTTATTTTTATTTTATTATCTCTATACAAAAATAATATAAAATATTAACGTAACTTAACTGTGACCACACAAAACAGGAGGGCACAGAAAGACATTGGAAGTGGAAGGGCAGACAATTCTTGACCTTCGTTTATACCAATTGATGAAAACATGTTTCAGGTTTAGGTATAATTGAGAATATATTATTACGCTTATGGTATGCTATTTAGAATAAAGATTATATGAAAATGATTTAATATTATATATGTCACATCCCGAGCAGTATAGTAAATTCAGGATTTGAATTTTTGGGGTCTCAATGTTAGAAGTCTACATTTTTCAAATAGAAACATAGTGCGAAGTGCATAAACAAATTTCAATTTATTAACGGAGGCATTTCGTCGAACACTTGATAGATTGTTGTCGTCAACTGAACTATATTGTGCATATGTCAACAAGTATGACATTTTCTGAAACAACTTGATGAGTCATCTCGAGAACATTTGTCAAGTATTGTTGATGCAACATGTCAAGTGCTGCTAAAATGTGCCTAGCAAGCATTTGTTGAGTGGAAGACCTTCACATGCTTGTTTCCCTGCTACCTGATGGTCCTCGGACCACATTGGTCACAATGTACATTTGCTCTTGATCCCGATTCATCAATTTAATGCCTTACATATATATATTTCTACATGTCCTTATACTACTAAGCCAAAAATACTACAGTAACGATAAACTCGTTTTATCTAGATCCTTCTTGCTATGTAGAAGCCCTCCCTACACAAGATTAAACCCCTCAGGCTTGACAACAAATTAGATTTTTCATGGCAAACGTGTTTGGTAAGGATATGTCGGAGAAAATCCTATTAAATATCAGTCTTAAGCCTTTTAGATTTGGGCTAGGGCCCTCAGTTCATCTTAATACATGTGCATGCTAGATGAACCCTAATTATTATCTGATGTTTTTGTAGCGATTTATGAAAATGTTTAGCCAAGTTGCACCTATATTATGGGACCATATAATATATAAACGAAGACATATAATATACAGCCCCTAAGTTCGAACAACAGACTAGATTACTCCAATTCCAATTTGGCTAAAGTATAGTTAGCCATGCAATCACGCACAAGGATAATTGTAGAATATGAGTGACTGGTCATTAGCATGGTTGAGTTGATCACCTGGTCATTCACATTCCGTCATGCACGATTGGACACTCAAATGTGTGAGAATATTTACGTGATTAATCGGTCGGTGCACAATTGAATTGATCGACTGGACGCAAACACATCACACGCGATTTAAATGAGAAAGTTGGGATTCCCTTCACATATAAACACATAAGATTTTTAATCTTATTAATGTAATGTTGAAAATTCTCAACACATCCTTTTATCTACGTGAACAATGCAACTCAAATAACGTAAAACATGTATAGCAAGTTAGATTTTATTAAAAAATCAATTGATAGTATTAAAAATAATCCAATCTCATCAACGTGAAAGGAAAGGGATCATTTTCGGATTCCTTCTTTCTAATCCACCAAATTAGTGAATCCGTATCATTAAAAATTGATCCAACGGCTGAAGTTATTATAACTTTTAAAGTGGATCCTTATTTGTAGCTGTTAGATCCATTTTTAACGATACAAATTTTTTGATTTGATAAATTAAGAGAAAGAGATCTAGAAATGATCGCTTTACAACGTGAAATTCTTTCTTAACATAAAACCCTAGCCAGGTAAATCCAGCTGTATGATGCAGGGACAATTACTTTTTCCTTTCACATTTGGCAGAGAGGATGACTTAATTATATATCACACTACCCAAAAAAATCATGAAGGAGTGGGAAAGAAGTTAATTCTATGCCGTGGGATTTTCCTCTCAAAGGAACTTCACTCCAGGCGGGAAATGCCAAAGGAGCCATCATCATCATCCATGGACCATGCATGCTCATGCAGCAGTTGAGTTGAGTGTGACAAATTGCCAGTTGCCACCAGTGAGGAAATGACATGATATCTCTCCGAGTCTACACCGGTCCTCCACTCTTCACGATTTACGGTTTATATACACACATGTATATCGGCCCGCCCAACCCCAACCTGTAAACGCAAACATACAAATTTGTACGGACGAAATTATTATGTGAAATGGCCAATAAAGCAACATAAGAAAGTTGGTGTTTCATCGTAAAACTAATTAACAAATTAGTAATATAGTAAATAGTTTAATTGTAAATGCTTGTAAAGTTTTTCCTTTTGCCTATGTGATACTCTTTTACCTTCAGATCCTCATACAGATCCTCATACAGTTCCTCTTTCAAGCCAAATATGTCAACAACACAAATTAAGTATGGCCGTTGGACTGCACATGTGAGATAGCTTGATACCATAAAAAAAATTAAGGTTCATCGTAAAATTAATTGTCAATATGAGTAGCTCAACCTTTTATAGTCTCTTGCAAGGATTTTTATTCATCGATACGAGACTCTTTTACATTCACATCCTCCTAGTAAGTAAAGTTGCAGACTCCAACTCAATGAGCATGCGTGGTTTATATCAATATGTTCTAACAAAAATTTCTACATTGTTCCGGAACATGAAATAATCTCTGTGTGGTTTATGTCAATATGGTTATCAAATAATCAAAATAAAATCAAGTTCCGAATTAGAGGTTGTGATTCCCTTTGTTCTCTGAACTTTCAATTTGATTACGAGTCTCTTGTATTTTCAATTCATGGTAGTCCATTCAATTATTTCATCAAATTTATGGTCACATTTGAAACCTTTGAGTGTACCTTAAATGTGCGACATTCAATACTTTTTTTTTGGCTTCTCCAAATGTTTCGATTCCTTAATTTTGTGACAAAATTGGTAGTTGGAAGGACATTAATACAAAGTGGAAGTTCAAGTGAGACGCAACCAAATAGAAAATTCAGAACACAATAAGCAGGTGGGACAACGCCAGCAATATATGGCCTGGGCCGGTCTTGACTGATCTGATTCGAAAACCCAAGAGGGTCGACCTATCGCCGGGCCCTGGACCAGAACAAAATTAATCTCAGCAGTCCCAGTTGGACCCATTGAACAACAATATTCCAAATTAAAGCTTGGTAAACTGTCGTTGAACCATCTGAACTATTACTCAAGTAGAAATTGACTCCTTGAACAATTTTTTTTTGATAAATTAACCTTGAACTATTTGGAATCAGTCAATTAACTCCTTAACGTCATATTCGATGAAATATATATTAGCACTCTTTTATCCTCAAGAGTGAATGATGTGCTGGTCATGTGCCAATATTTGGCGGCAAAATGGATGAAATTTCTTTGAACTTACGATGGGAGGTTAATTGGCTGATTCCAAATAGTTCAGGCGGTTAATTTCCTAAAAGAATAGTTCAAGCGATCAATTTCAACAGGAGCAATAGTTCAAAGGGTCAAATGGCAATGTACCCCAAAAGCTTTGCCCAAAGTCAACTCGCAAGAACAATAATATTGTCCGTGTTTCTTTTTTGCGAGGTCTGGGAAAGTGATTATGTTTATCCACCGTCTGAAATACAATTTCAATCCTTCTTCACTAACTACAGAAGTACAAAACATGGATACGAGGAAATAGATTCAACGATATACTTGTCGTTTTTTTGTTTTACCTCAAATTCCTCAAATCCTAGATGAGCAGCATTACAAAATTCAGACAGCAGCAACTTCCTCTTCCTCATCAAAGCTTAAATTCAATGTTTGTAGCTTAAATCCCTTACTCTGTATGGTCTCCACCAAACTGGAAGCCACCCCGGTAGCTTGTACTGTCGTCTGTTTCGTCAACTGGAAACAAGAGAAGAAGTTATTTACCTATGATTCTCAATAGAAACCTGAATGCATCTCACACAACCTAAAACACCCGAAATTGATAAGATGTGATCATGGTACATAGAAATTTATGGGAATGCATCTCACACTGCCTAAAACACCGAAATTAATCAGATGTGATCGAAGTACATAGAAATTTACGGAAAATTTAGTATTGAGCAGATCGTAGACATTATCTTTGACAAGTCGATAATAACATATACTACTCTAATCTATAGGAAGGGGGATTCGAAATTGAGTGCAACGGAGGATCGGCAACACTACTATTATGGATAATCGGATAACATATATTTCGCTATTTGTTACAAGACCCAAGATTGGAATTTTCATACGCACCTCCACAGTTGCAATACCCTCAATCACTTCAACTTTTAAGTTGGTAATGCCTGCAGTTTCCTGCAACAAAATCCATGACTTGTAACAAATTACGAAGAAGAATCCAGAATTCGATTCAGAATTTCGACATCGGCTTTACTAAAAAATGGAAATTGTACCTGTAAGGCTTTGGTTACTGATGGGATAGCTGCATCACTCATCGTTCCATCTGCCTTCAGATATTATACAGAACAAAAGACATGTCATTCATCAATGTATAAATTGTTAAAACCCCCCAAGTAAAATAATTTCTTCAAAATTTGCAGGGCACCAGTGAAATTAACTCCAAAAACCCACTTCAAGTTCCAGATTAATGCAAATGAAGATGTTTGGTATTGCTTCTATAAGGCCTAGAAGTGCTTACGACAACCAGAAGCGCTTGTGACTTTTGGCAAAAAAACTTAAAATGCTTCTAAGTCAAGAAAGCGCTTTCTGGAAGCACCTGCTAAGTGCTAGGTGCTTCTCAATTGGATTTTCAATAACATGTTTATAGAAGCAGAAGTACTTCCTACATAAGATTCACAAATTGATAATAATTCCTAAAGTTACAAACTTCGAGAAAATTACTAGCTGGGCTACCTGGAAAACCATGGTGAGAGTGTCGGAGGGCGAAACGGGGACCGAAACGGGCTGCTCCGGCTGCTCGCTGCTGACCGCTGCTTCTTCTTCAGCTGGAATTGGGGTTTCCTCTTCGACGGCCCTCAGAATTGTGGGTCTCCGGGACCGGCGGTCCTTGTGCGTTAAGCTCCGGAAAGAGGCGGAAACGTTCCGAAACGAGACAGTTGGAGAGGGAATCGGAATCCCGACGGAATGGGAATGGTTCGGGGTGCGGAAGGATGGGATAGGAGAGAATGTGGAGGCTGAAACGGTGGCCATTTGTTTGCGGTGAGTTTTATCTTCGTTTCTGATTCCTCTGTGTTTTTTCACCAAAGCATTATCCAGCCAACTGCTCTGAGACGTTAAGTCGAAGAAGTGTGAGGGAGAAAGTGGGCATTGGGCCTTTTGGGCCTTCGGCTCCCTATCTAGTTTCCTAGAAATTGGGAAATTAATCCCGGCCGTCCATTGTTTTTCATCTTCTCAAATTTACACCCACGTTTGAATCTCACTGTCTTCCCGTATACTAGAATACTTCGATATAAAACGCTTTTAACTATGCTTGACAGAAAAGTATAGAAGTACTCATGGTTGTAAAATTGATTTGAGGAGCAAAGGCAATTCTAAGAAAAACACACGAAATTTAATAAAAGTCTCAATGTGTTTCATGTAAATTCATTTCCAACAAAAGCACTTACAAGCAAAAGTGCTTACAACATACTCTCAGACGAGCCTTACGTTAGCAATAAATTTTGGGTTCCAAAACCATCACTGAAAACATTACATCAAGGAGTTGGGATGTACATAGCAAGGAGAGCTCTGCTATTTCCATAAAAAATGTTTTGGGTTACAAAACAATGCCGTCCCCTTTCCAGCATTTTATTTGAGCTACTTCCCATTCCAATCCACTTCAACTTGTCCATCTGTTCAAGCATAAGATCCGATTAGTTCGAATAAATGGGAACAATTATAAACCATCAAAACTTGATGAATTCAGCAGAGCCGGAAGCCACTCACCTCGAAGATTTATTGCTCGATTTGCTTGAACATCAGCCTCAGAATTGTATTCCTGCAACAAATAGCAGATTGTCACTTTCGAAAGAGTTCATGTTTAATCCCTTCTCGTACTCTCCTCAAATCAAGTTCTTCTACTCTTGAAGATTTATCACACAAAGTATTACATTACAAATTTTCTTCTAGCACAACTGAACTCACCCTAAGAACATGATTGATCTCAAATAACGTAAACATGTCTTTCAGCTCCTTGGCCACTTCACACAGGTCAACCATATTCGGATTTTTTGTTTTCCAGAGACCTTGGACCTGTTATATCAGAAAGCGTTGTAAGACTTATCGACAAACGAAGGACTTAAAAAAAAACTCGAGTGCTGTAACATAAACAAAGTTACGAACCTGCATGCAGACAAGTTTAGAGTCTCCTTTAACCCGAATGTGTTTATATCCCTTCTCAAGAGCATATTTCAATCCCAGAATTACGGCTCGATATTCTGCAACGTTATTTGTTGCAATTCCCACCCCTTCACGCAAGTGGTACACCTATAAAACCCAATGATATAAATAAAGAGCTAGATTTTACAGAAAAATATGCTGTAAAAGAACTAAACTGTTTCAATGAACTGCATACAGCGCTTCCGTCTTCAGCTCGTAGCACAGCTCCTGCACCAGATTGTCCAGGATTTCCTTTTGAAGCACCATCAAACTCAAGCGTACAGGTTTGCTGAAAAAATAAATTGGTCACAAACATTTTTCAACTTATCATAACCATAACAATGTGATTTGACACATTCGATTTCACAAATAAAACTTACACAAAAAGAAGAAATTCCTAGATTTTCAATGTAGTTATCCGGCGTGAAATGCTTCCTCTGAGATATTGGGAATGGAGTAGATCCAATCATGTCCTGCAATCTCTTAGGTTGTGAGTCCTTAGCATCTGATTTTACTATAGAAGAATCTGGCTGCTGAAAATTATGAATATGCACAAATAGAAACGTAGGTAGATTAAGTTTACTATAAAGTATTAGTGGACGTGACAAACGGAAACTTACACAACTAGATGAATTTTCAAGAGCTTCAGGTTGATTATCAGATTTGAAATGCTTTCTCTGACTCTGAGAGATTGGGAATGCAGTAGCGCCGGCCACCCCATGCGATCTCTTTGGCGGTGAGTCCTTGGCAGGAGAATCTGGCTGCTGAAAGTTATGAACATGCCCAATTACACAATCAGTAAACGAATATAAGATCGTCTATGATACAACTACCTATTTCCATGCCAAATGCCATAGAAAAGAGCAGAGCAAAACATCAAACCTGAAAAGGACAAGCAACGAGCTTTCCAAAAAGATCGTCATCCTTCACATCACTGGCACTGATAGTATATGAAGCATTCTTAAGGCCGTGCGAGACGAGGTACTCCTCAGCTTCCTTAGGCAAACAGTGGCCTTTGAACACACTTACAGAAGGATTGCATACCTAAAAAGCAAAAAACCACCTCATATGCAAATGAACTTTTCAAAAAAGCACACAATTATTAATCTGTAGAAGCATATTTCACACCACAATTTGTAACTAGACGCAAAAATCTCACACTACCACCACCAGAAAGCACAAGTCTTTAACATAGCATACACCATAACCAAACAATAGGAAGAAATTACGGTTATTTTAACAAATTTAAAGAAAACCCAAGTGAGAATTCAACTAGGTTAGCCAAAATTGATCAAGAAATTGGGAAAAATCAGAGAAAAATCAGCCAAGTTTTCTTTAACATTGATAAAAAGGTGGTAAAGTTTTACCGAAGAACCGGCTTGGCTTTGGCAATCCATAAAGTTTTTGTAAATGCCAATGACGTTCCCCTTCCGAACAACATAAAAAGCATCACCTTCTTCCGCCATTGAAGCTCCAACTTCCAACTTACAGCACAACTGCAATTTCCCCAAATGTTAAAAAGCTTACGAGGATGAAACCCTAGATATTTGTGACGAAAATAAAGTTTGAATATTTGAAATTTGCATAAAGCATGCGTCTCGTCGAGTCTCTAGTGAGTCACTCTGTTGAAACGAAGGAGTCCGGACTCCCGAGGATTCACTTGGTGAGGTTCTCGGATTCGTGAATCGTATAGTTAAAAATTATTTTAAATGTTTTTATTCAAAAATAAACATAAAAAATATTTGATAAAAACTGACCGTACAATGTACGACACATAATTCACGGATCTCCAAAATTTACACCAAAAAGAATCCGGAGAGAATCCTGTTAAGAAACGAAGAAACTCTCGTGGCTCTAATGGGCCGAGCTGTGGCTGAGGACCTGGGCTTCGGGCCCAACTGTTTTTCTTTTTAGATCGTTGATTTTGTTTGTAGTTTTTAGTTTTCGTCTTGGAGATGAAGAAGTATAAAGTTGGAAAAGAGGGTGAGTAGAAATGATGGGGAAATGCATGAAATATAACTTGAAGGTGAAAATAACTTAAACTTTTATATTTACTGGTTTTTGGTTTTTTCTGTAATTCAATGGTCAATGATCATCAAACAAGCTTTAAGAACAAAAAATAAAATAATTATCAAACACTAAATTAATTAAATATTAATCCTCACATGGGGTAATTTGAAATTAAAAATACTTGCCACTTCTTGAGTGTAATTCCTCTTTACAGACAAATCAAAGATTTTCGTGAGCGTAGAAATTTTTCTTCTTGTGATTTTAGTAATTTACTTTTGTATATATTTAGCTTTGATTTGTAGAATTGTAGATATGTTGAAACTAATGGCACAAAAATTATTTGCCCGCTGGTGAAACGTCCTTAACTCATAGGAAAATCTCAACTTCACTACGATACAATCAAATAGATTGCCTCCAAGAACTTTGATTCCTATTGTAAGGAGTCAAACAGTGTTTTGAGGCTTTTTAGCCAAAATAGTTTATGAGATTGACATAATTCCTCAGTTTGGTCCAGACATTGAAAATCGATAGAAGTGACATTGAGTTTGTCCACCGTCAATCATTTTGGTTTTTTCGTGAAAAATCTTTGTTAAATGGAGAAGCAAGTGAAGAGGTTGATTGGACAAAAATACCTTAATTTACCAGAGGTTTTTATAAAATGATCAAAATGATTGATGATGGACAAACTCAATGACCACTTCTATCGATTTTCAATTTCAAAATCAAAATAAGGAATTATATCAATCTCAGAAATCATTTTAATTAAAAAGCCGTGTATTAAAATAACTCCAAACTATGTAGGAGGAACACCGAGATATCTCAATTCTTAGTTGCGGACACGTCAACAGTTGTCACGGACTCATTTTAGTTGCCACCAGATGCAGACATCCTGACACAAAGGCATCCTTTGTTTGCTCCTTGATTGCCTGCACCTCCCTACGTATCCGTCTACGTCTAACACCTAACACCTAACACGTTGCTCAGAAACCATATGAGATTATATTTTTGACATCCAGGACAATGCAATTTGACCAAAAGGAATGTAAAAGTCCATCAATTTTGCAGCAGTGGGATCCTCGTTCTGCACACTCATGGCATATAAACATTGCGGAAATGAACACCTTCTTAGTTTCGAATCTCCGTAATAATTTACGCAACACAAAGTTGCTACCTTAGACAAAGAATCCGAGTCCGGCTTGAGTTTAGGTTACAAATTATGCTTCTCCTTCAAGTCTTGACTGATTTGTAGTGCTAAGTTTTGTTCAGTTTGTTTCTTGGTTGTGTTAGGTGGTATGTGTTTTTTAAAGTTTCGGCGATAATTTTCTCACTCCCTTGTTTTTTAAGGGTTTAGGTTTTATGCAACACAAAGTCACTACCTTTGACAAAAAATCCAATTCCGGCTCGAGTTTAGGTAAAAAATTATGCTTCTATTTCAAGTCTTGACTGAATTATAGTACAAAGTTTGGTTCATTTTGTTTCTTGGTTGTGTTGAGGTGGTATGTGTTTTTATGTTCCGGTGACAATTTTCACGCTCCCTTGTTTTTGCTTATGCTTTGATAATTCAATATATCAAAGAGTGAACGTATAGAAGCAAGAAGAGGCGCACAAATGGAGGAAAATGGAGCGTAAAAGACCCCAATTTATAAAGCAATGAAAAAATAACTGAGTTGTTTATACTTTATTATCAATACTTCATACACTGATGACATATACCATTGTACAATAATTTATTTCTTATACTATCTAACAAAAGGGAAAATATTTCTACATGAAAAAATGAATTCAACTTTTGAACCCCATTTGATGTGGTGATACCGTCCCACACAGTAACTTCTTGATCGTAATTAGGGTTCATCAAAGCTGTCAAAAGAAAAAACTATGGGAAAAAAATATGAACTTTGTTTAGCTTGTTTTAGCCCATCTGCTCACCTATTAAGTCCAACCCTACAGCAAGAAATGACAAGCCTTGGAAAAGCAAGAAGTAGAAGTGAACTCCATGAGCAGATAAGAAGCTTCTGGCTGCTGCAGTGAGCAGCAAGAAAGCAAGAGCAAGCTCTTTCCTGTAGATCCCATTCTTCTTCTTTTTCTTGGGAACTACTTCTTCTTGTTCCTTGAGTTTGCTTAGTAATTCTAGACCCGACTCGGAGTTCCTCCTCAGGATCTTCTCTTCATTCGCAGACAGCGATTCCCTCTCGGAATAGGCTAGCAAATCCGACTCAGATGATCTTCCGGTCTTCTTTGTCACCACCCACTCGTAGGAACTTCCGAGCTGGAATAGCCCTGAGACCATGGCGTTGAACTTTGTGACAGACATTGTGTTCTCGAAAAGAAGGTAGGGGACCAAGAAAGGGAATGATTTCGGGGACGGGAGGATATTTAGAAAGGACATGAAAATCGGAATGTAGCAGATTACCCAAAGAGGCAGTTCTGCCTCAGGTAAGAACATGGTGAGTGGGAGTATGATACAAAACAATGTGAATGAGTAGAAGGGAAGAATTAGCTTCCTCAACAGAAAGAAAAGAAATATCAAGTTCGACTTCTTCCACATCGAAATCTGCACGCATAATTTCGAAAGATTAAAACTTTGATACATAAACCTACAATTCAAGCATTTCTTCGGAAGCAATCAATCAAACAAAGTTGGATGATGAAATCTATACCTTGGAAGTCAAGATAGCAGGAAGACACAACCTGAAGAGCTGCATTGGACCCGAATGCCAACGGTGCTGCTGCTTCTTGTAAGTTTCATAAGACTCTGGCAATTCACAGAGGACTCTTACATCATTGAGGAAGATCATTTTCCATCCGTTCAAATGTGCACGAACTGCAATGTCCATGTCCTCAACTGTTGTTCTCTCCAGCCAACCTCCTGATTCTTCCAAAGCCTTAATCCTCCAAACTCCCGCGGTTCCATTGAATCCGAAGAAATTGAGAAAGACACCATTCACTTGCTGTTCCACTTCAAAATGGAAGCACAAATTGATGTTTTGGAGCCTCGTGAGTAAGTTCTCGTCCTTGTTCACAAAAGACCATCGAGCTTGGACAAGTCCTAGTTCCGGATTTCCCTGCAACAAAATCTCAGAATCGTTAGTCCAAAGGTCGATTCCCTCCAATGTTACCAAAAAAAGATCAATAACTAAGATGTCCTCACCTTGAAGTGAGGAACTGTCCGCTTAAGGTAATCAGAATTGGGAGTGAAATCAGCATCGAAAATTGCCACAAACTCATAGTCTTTGACATAATCACAACCCATGGCGGATTTAAGGTTGCCGGCTTTATAGCCGGTTCTGATCAATCGATGTCTGTAGATTATATTCACACCTTTCTGATGCCACGACGAGACTTCGTCTTTGATCAAATTCTGTAAAATTATGTCATCCGAGTCATCTAGGACCTGAATCAAAAGTCTGTCTCTTGGCCAATCCATCTGGCATGAAGATGCAATTGCTTGCTCATACACCTACAAGATAGATAAGCAACAGAAGGCATCATATAGTTGGAATTGAATGAAAACAGAACGCAGGAAGGTAACTAAATATAAAGTCGATGTAGAACATATGGCAGAATGGATCGAAGAACAGCTTGAAAGACGTTAGTCCATAAACATCAAAATCTCGGGGATTTTAATGTTCCTGAAGTTATGCCTATCAAGTAGTTCTTCGATCCATTCGGTTATTTGTTCTAACAACAAATGCCAATTCACCTAGAAAAACAACCCAAAAAGTGGAGGAATGAACTGAAAAGCAACTTGACAAGCGTAAGTCCACAAAAGTAGCATCCAAGCTTTGCAGGTTTGAGCTCCGAGCTCGGATTTGGGACCACAATCCACTATCAACCTGCAAAGCCCGAATTTTGTTGTTTCTAAACTTTACGCCTATCAAGTTGCTCTTCAATGCACTCCGTCATTTGTTCTATATCCGATAACAAATGCCAATTGCCAACGTACATAAAAAGTAAAGAGGAAGTGAAATTCAATGAGCTAGTTTGCTCTGTTACCTCTCTCTCATTGCACATAGGGATCTGAATAAGCACCATTGGAAAACTAGAAGGATCTTCAAGGTCAAAAGCATCTTCTGCAATTGTTGGCTTTATCTTCTTGTACTTGATCCAGAAGCATCCGACACACAGAACCAATCGATCAAAAGATTGAATCAGAAAAAGCACAACGCAGAAGTTGGACATGGCGATGGCCACCGGGGAAATATAGTCAACTCTGAAAGTCAACCAAACCATGTAGCACCACTGCACCAGACCCTGCGCCTCCCACGGCTGGTACAAACTCAAATTCCAGTTCTTGTAATGCGCAATCATTTCGAAGACGAGAGCCACAATCGACAACCCGAGGAAGGCTTTGATGAATCTGTACAGCCTTCCTCGGGTTTTGGGCTCTTCGTCGGTCAAGTCAGATAAAGCAATGCGCTTTTTAAGCGAAAGGAACGTTGCCTTCAACGCCATCGGCAGCCATGAGAGGCAGGCGAATACTCTGTTCACCTTGAGGAGAAGAACCCATGTGAATTGCTTGGTGCTCACGGCTTTTTGTTTCTCCAGAAAGGCTGAGGAATCCAGTAGATTGTGCTTTAGTGACGGATTTTCGGGCTTTTCGATTGTGACCACGACGGAGCTCGGAGCCATTGCTCGGGAATCCGATTCCCCCGGAGGAACAGGAAACCAAACGCCAATGAATCTTTAAGCTGAAGATTTACTGGGTTGTCAGATATGGGAAGAACACATGAAAGTTTTCAACCTTTTACGCAGTTTCCAGGAAATCTGGATCTTTGGAAATATTGAATTCTAGAGAGAGAGAGAGAGAGGAGAGAGAGTCCGAGCTGACTCTCCTGAGCTGAAGTGAATAACAAAGGAAGCAGGAGAGAGCTATATAAATTCCCTTTGATCAGCAAGAAATGCAAGGTCCAAGACAGCTTCTGATCTTTCACAATTATATATATATATTTATATATTTCTTAATCAGCCAATGATGATCAGACACAGTATATTAAGCTTAGTCAATGTAAACTGGCACCTAAATCTTTAATTTTTTTTTTTTTTTTTCAGATATTCGAGTCTGGTTTTGAGAAATATCAAGATATTTTTTTAAAAGTATGATTCTTTATGAATTTTCTGTTAATTTAAAGTTTAATGTCAATTCTTTTACTAATATTTTAAAATATTATGCAAAAACATAAGATATCAAAAAGTATATATAAAATTGTACTGTAAGAAAGTCTCCTTAGCGATTTTTTCTGATTTAATTTGGTTTTATGAGGAACAACCTTTGGTCTGGTTACAGTGACAGACAGCCAGGTTACAACCATATGGCATCCTGGTAGATCACAACCCCAACATAAAAAGTGGTTCTTGTCTGCTTATTTTCCAGCACCACTTGCACAGAAGCTTCGGTTCCTCTTTTCTATTAAATAATTTATTGTATGAAGGTAAAGGGAAATTCTTTTAGGAATTTTCCATGAACTTTAGACTTGTTCCATTTTGTCTATAAGAATTTTCAATTTAGTTTTTAGATGCCTATCCTCATGATAGTCAATGTTGTCACCATATTCTATTAATTAATGATGTGGAACATATAACTAAAATAATCGAAGAACAGTTTAAAAGACGTAAAATTGGTTGTAAATTTTAAACATTTCAAATTTGGTTTATGGTATTCAATTTGTGCTCATGACTCGTTGTTTTGATGAGAACTGCAAGGCAAACAAGACTCAACACTTCATCTTCGCATACGGGTCATTTTTGGCTAAATATATTCCATTTACTTGCCCAAAATGAAATTTCAAGATTTTTTTTTATACTTCTCCAACATTTTGTTATTTGTTTAAAGGAAAACTAATAAAAATAATTTGAAAACTTTGAGTTTTAATCAAAATGACAAAACAGTGTTGTAAGTGAATAGTACCAGGAATGACTTTTTAGAGTAAAAATGTCATTAACGTTAAAAGTAAACAGTACCATAAATGTTTCGTTAAGACTCGCTTCCTATGTGTACTTCTACGAAGTCTAGAGCTAAGAGGCACTACATAAGTAATCTCTAGGATGCTAGGGTTGGAATCTTTTCATATCATTCAATAATAAACTTTGAAGTTTTCTCAATTCCTCGTAGATTCTAGTTTGCAAGTGAATATTTAAAAGCATATACACGTCTACAAGCTATAGAACATTTAAATAAGAAGCGAGGAATTGAAAAAGCTTCAAAGTTTAATATATAGCCATTTGAAGGTTAATTAATTAATTTCACTAATATAGGACATTGCCATTTTTCTAAAATAATATATAAAAAAACTATACTAGTTAATTAATTTCGGTCCACATCTTTGATGTGGTACGGCTGTCATTAAGTGAGATCTAGCTTCTATTATATTTGGACTTTTGGTTGTAACTTGTTTGGTTAAACTTGAATTAATTAGTTAGTTAATTAATTATTTAGTAATTCTTTGATAATGTAAACATCATGAAAAAATAAGCACCGCATGCAATCACGAACACATAAAAGTCTTAGATGCATGTTCATATCATGTGCATGATTCATACGTACTACCTACCACGGGAGGATTAATTAGTCCCCCATGTTGACAATTTCGATTTAATCTTCCTATTTCGTTTTCATCACGCCAACTTTCTGTTCTGACGAATGATAGTAGTCGGTTAATTTGTTAAATATTAGAGAGAAGGAGAATAAAAGGAGATTGAAATCGCAACATAATGCATAAGAATTATTGTTTTTTGCCACTGTACTAAAGCATCATCTTCAACATGTCAACTTGAATAATATTGTATAGATATGAGAGTCTGAAACCTACGAATCAAAGTCGTGAGTGCCAAACATATGTAGGGTTAAAAAAAAATGAGACAAATCAAACCAGGCGCACGTCGTTGCCTTATGCCTGGACCGCGTACGGGGCTGCGGCCATTTTCAATATTATTTGCATCTTGCAATACAATATTCTGAAAACTTGAGTGGCAAAACAATGATCACACTATTTTAATTAACTGAGATAGTTTACGTTAGCAGAGTGATGCAAGATTAGTTTCAAAACCTTAATTGATCTCCTAAACACAAATGCTTTCATGTTTTAGAGACTTGATTATTAGGGGAAAGATTTCGGGGCATGGCTGTTCATGAGGATTGTGATGTAGGACATATGCTTCAATACCCTTACTCATGTGGAATCGTTTTTAGTGAGCCACAGCTCACAAGATCTGTCCACTCTGATATCATTTGAAAGTTTCAAAGACGGTTTAGCGACTCACTACTAATCATATTGATATTGTCTTTAACTTAACCATGCACATTTGCAATCCAATAGGTGTGAGATTGAATACAAAACGAGTTTTGAGATTTTTTTTTTGGTGTGTTGGTTGGTGGGAATTAGTGGTATGAGCTGAGTTTCATTTGTTGGTCGAAAAGCTAGAGAGTTGTTTCTCCAGTTCAGATGGCAGCTGAGTTCTCGATAACGCGACCTGACTAATAATACACGTCCTTTGCCCAGTATTATTAAGCGGGTGTAATCATATAAAATAAGTGGAACCGGTTAAATGGTATGTTGCCTATTTAATGTGGGAGGGACCAAACGACCCGATTTGTATTGGTAATTCTGTTCGGTCCTTATAGTCCTTACATGAGCTGCCAAGCGAGGGCTTTGTAGTGGAATCAGTCAACTATAATATAAAGAGGGATTTAACTTCATGAAGTTTATGATGTGTGACGCATATACTTCAATAAATATGACACCGCTCATGATACTATTACAACTTCTTATTAAACGGTTTTACAAGTCTGATTACGCAACACTCTTACTGAATATTCACTCCTTAATTAGTTACCTATTTCATCCAATGAAATAATTAATTGAAAATTTGAAACCAAAGGAAAAAGGAATGATAGCAAAGCTTAGATGTGTCCAAATGGATCCTTCTAATAATCTTCACTTTTATAAAACACAAAAATAAGACCCAGAGAAATCGAGTATATTAGTAATTGAATGCAGAAGAGAAATGTCTGTCTGGTGTGAAACTTGGAAGTTAGCGGGCATGTGGGTCAAAACATTTGCAGGGCTCTTTCTGGTGGAAGTTTCTCTCTTCTTCTTTGTTTTTGGTCAACCTTTCCGGGCCGCTGAAGTTGCTCGGCAGAGAGTTCAAAACAATCCTAGTCTTTGAATAATTTTTTAGTTATGACGGGAACACAAGTGGTACGTGTTTTAATGGAAGTGATAAGAAATTTTTTTTTTTTAAGTTATTAATTTTTTAGCATACATATATCTCGCCATTTATATAATAACATATATTGTATCATCCCGTATATCAATCACACAGAAAAATCTCTTTAATCTTTGAAGTTAAAAGCGTCGGTTAAAACGGTTATTTACCCACGTGGAGTAGACACATAAATGCTTCAAAGTACTTTGCACTAACTAAAGCTCCAAGCCTAACAACCTTGCTGCCCTGATGAGATATCGAAAAAATGTTTTTAAAAGTGAGACTCTTCAAAGATTCTCTGTCGCCTCACAGATTAACATCAATTATCGTGCCGATGTTATAAAAAATTATGCTAAAAATATAAAGTGATAAAGAGTCTATGAAAAATCTCAATTTAAAGGAGTACCCTTAGCATTTCTCAATCAAGAAAACTCCAATATATCACGTGGTTTGAGATATCTAAAAAAAAAAACAGAAATATGTGGATAACATTACTCTCGATTCCGCATCGAAGGAACATAAGCAAATGGGGATTGCAATTTATTGATGTGGTTGGATGAGAGTGCCTGCATATTTTATATAGAAGCCATTTAAGCCCTGCAAGTTAACCCTAAAACCTCGAATGAATCGTTAAAATGTGAGCATTGATCAAAATATTGAGGGTTTTCAAACCCCAACCCTCTTAAGTGTTTCTTTGACGGTCTCGACTCTCAAGACGATGAATCTGATTCGGAGTTGATAAAGGCTGCTTCTCCTGATGCCTCACGGTGGCCTGAGAAGATTAAGGGGAAGAACTTTGATGCTGTTCCTAACAAGGCACTATGTTTAATCATGTATTTTAACCATGAAGAACAAAATTCATGAGTCCACTGATCTTGATGCAACAAACTTCAATTCCATTTTACTTCTGTTATTGCAGATGATTTATCAAATTACTCTTAAATGTGTGGAGTTTGATATTTGTTTTCATTTTTTGTGGAAGTTTGTACGGCAATATTTTTTAAGCTTCCACATAAATCAGATGTATGTAAATAGGATAATGCTAGAGAAATAAAAAATTTAAATCAAATTTGCAAAGCAAATTATGTGTCATCAATAAGAAATAAGCACGTTAATCAACACTTAAGTAATAATTCAATTATCAACAACCATATCATTTGGTTTGCAAATTTGGTCTCCCTAGCATTATCCATATAAATAATACTGTCTATTGTATATTATGAGAAAATTGTAGTAATGGTCTCTCAACTAAAAATATGTGATTGTTGGTCCCTTAACTCATCAAAACGTGCCGCTACGGTCATTTTCATCAACTATGTTAGAACTTCCGTCAAAATGAGTCACATGCCATGCACGTGAGGCTGAATCAAGGAACAAATATGGAAAACCAAAGAAGAAACATTGTAGCAATGATCCCTCAACTTTAACTCAATTGGAGAAATGGTCCCTCAATTTTAACTTAGTTGGAGCAATGATCCCTCAACTTTAATCCAAATTGTAGCAATAGTCCTTTTAACATAACTCATTTTGATGGAAGTTTTGACAGAGTCGATGAAAAGAACTATAGCCATACATTTTGATAAATTAAATGATCAATGATCACAAATTTTTTAATTATGAAAACCGTTACTCCAATTAAATCAAATGTGAGAAATTATTACTATAATTTTCTCATATTTAAAACTTTCTACGTACTTGTTATGAGTTTAAAATCCATAATATCGCACGATCACGCTCGCTAGTTAACCCTAAAACCTTGAAACATCGAGAGCCACCGACACTGTGGCAGCAGCAGAAGAGGATGTATATGGCAGATAATATGGAATATCCAAGTGATTCTGTCCTGGCCGTTTGGCCAAGTCCCATGTGTGCGTGCTCCTCTACTAGAAAATTAGGTCCCCATGTGATTATCCACCCTGGACTTTGCTGTACACGTCAACATATATACTATATAATAATATTATTAATAAAATAATAATAACATCACACTGCATTATTACAGTGAAACAGTTTTTTTTTTATCTATACCACATAAGGTATGGAGGTTTCATGTGCAAACATTATTATATTCTCTTTTTTTTTTTTTCCTTTTCTTGTCCTTTCACATCGATTTTTTTTCTTTTTAAAACTTTAACGAAACACTTCTTGTACTGTTTATTTTTAACAAAAATGATATTTATACTCTAAAAAAGCACTCATGATACTATTCACTTACAACACATTTTTATCATTTTGATTAAAACTCAAAGTTTTTAAGCCTTTTTCATTAGTTTTCTTTTTTTTCTTTTCTTCAGTTTGTTCAGACCATGGAGTGACACATTACATGTCATTATATAAGTGGAGAGTGGGTTATGATGTTTTAATTGCTCTCCTTTTTTTTCTTTTTTTTTTTCTATCTCTGGCTGATGTGGGGATATTTCAACGCATCCCTCACGTGAGGGTCAAGTAGTGGGTCACACGTGAGAAATCCATACATCGGCAATCAGGTGAAGCCAAGGAGACTCACCCAACATGCAGGGCCACGGTACCAACCATCATCGCACTAGGCCAAGGGGACTCGCCCATCACGTGACAGTATGGGCTCACTCTCTTACTCTGTTACCATGTCAAATTATCAGACATATGGTTCATAGTCCACTTCTAATAGCACAGATATTATCCTCAACTTATTAATTACTCTTAGTACCTACACAATTGAGGTTTTATCATAAAAGATTTTAGTATTAGTTAAAATTAAGTTGTGATATTTACTCTCTTCTTTAGACATGTCATCAAATCTCTCCTGTCCACCTCGATGAACGCTATTTACGTTGCATGGGATTAATCATTGACCTAATTATTGCATGCCCAATTCTCCAAGTAGTATTTCGAAAGAAAAAAAGAAAAAAAAACATATATGTCCATTATACATACAAAAAGGATACTATATCCAATAGCAAGAAGGAAAATGTGGATAGGGAATTATTGTTAATGTGTGCAACCCACCCTAGACCCGTATGCATAGACATCAATATGAAGTTACGTATTGGGGCGAGTTATTTTTTCTTTTGTTGCTTATACAAAGCGATATTAGGGCACAAAAAATGAAACAAAATATCTGAAGTGTAGTACTCGAGGTGCCTGATGGGCGGGGCGGCACGAGTACCGCACATGTACGACCCATTTAAATAGGTAAATATGGTTTAAGTTCACTTAAATAGAGCACAATACGACACGATTCATGAGAAGTGGACAGGTTGAGCTTAAGATTTAGACCCAGTGGGCCTACCGTCCCACAACCTGTTGGGCCCATCATTGGTCGAGCACGGCCTGCGGCCCTGGCCCATTATGAATAAGCTCATTTATTCATTATTTTTCAATTATATATGTACATTTTAGGGAACTTCAACGAAAAGCTCCCGGTACTGTTTACTTTACCGAAAAACCACATTTTTACACTAAAACGTCAATCCTGATACTATTCACATTACCCTTTATTTTGTCCTTATCGTTAAAACTCAAAGTTTTCAAACCCTTTTCATTAGTTTTCCTTACATTTTAAGGTTAGTAAAACTTAGAATTAGTGATATTATAACTAAAGCTTGTTTTGCCATAGTCATCCAGTTTACTAGTTCAACCTAGCACAGCCCATGTCTTAATGGGCAAGGGTCATGGGTTGAGCTTAATGTTTTATTAAGTGGGTTGATTCAAGCACGATTCATTTATTAAGTGAGCCGGTACAAACACAACCCAAGCTCACATAGCCTAATTTTAAATAGGTCGGACCGAGCTGGGCCGAGCTGGACCGTTTGACACCTCTATGTAGTACTTATTTACAGAAGGTATAAACTACAGCACGCGTTAATGGCCTATCCTATATAAGATGAAATTTTCGAGTATGCTTCAAGATTTCCTATACAATCAAGTTTTTGGCTGTTAGAACACCCGTCAAGGATCCATATCAGAATTTTCCATACGAGATATATCATATATGATATATCAGCCAGCGGCAACATTCTTTGATACCGACATATACAGTAAATTAACATGTGCTGCAGATGTAACAAGCTAAACATATACAAAAGAGTATTAATACGAGTGTGCCCTGACCAAAAGACAACCATGGCCACACAAATTGATCAAGCAACTTCACCAGCTTCAGCATAATACGGGAAGACAAACACTCACAAGTGTGTCGATGGACGTGGAAATTATGGAAGGGTTACCACGGCAAACCCTAGAAGAATGTGAGTGTGTCCAGCTGTTTGGTCACTTTGGTGATATGTTCATATACATATTCACAAATCAATCATTATGAATATAATATATAGATGAATACGGTTCTACAAATAAACTTTTAATCCAACAGTCATATAATTTTATATATGAGTCATTTTTCGTATTTATTTAATCCACTTACTATCAATAAACCATGTGTTAGGTTCTCGTTTTGGGAGATCTTGGAACGTGCCCTGGTGTGAAATTGAATGCGGATACACTCTCATCATCTGATTCCCGAAATGCAAAACTGAAGAACGCACTGTTTGGGAGTAGGCATGACTCCTCTTCTTTCTTCAGACTATCGTTTTTAGACATGATCTTTAAGGGAATACTTAAAAGATAAATGGTTTGAATCCTTGAAGTACATTACAAAGTAGGCTCCACAAAAACGCGTATAAAAAATTGTGTAAGAAAAATAGTGTCACAATCCGCCCCGTGTATGTGTGTTATATGTATTAGATGTCCATATAACTGGCCTGTAGTGATTGATGAGCGGGAATCCTGGATCATGATCATAGTCAGATTTTGAAGTCGATTTTGTGAAATCTATTAGCAATCTCAGATTCTCATCATGATCAATAATTTAGGTTGAGGAACTAATTATAAGATGGACTTCAATAATAGAACCCTACTGATCATCAATCCTAAGGTTCTTTGCATATCTTCTGAGATTTCCAATTTTTAGGTTATGCTTGGCAACTTGACACTTCCATACAATTTTTTAACCAAAATCTCCCTAGGTCTTCTTTTTGTACTACATATTTAAGCATTATTGGTGTATGATATGATATGGCAAGTAATGCATACAACGAACATCTAACGAGAGAAACTCAGTCCCAGTTCTTTGGCCTCCGCATTTGATTCTCGCCATGGATTACACCGACAAGCGGAACAAGTGCCTGGTAAAGAAGGACAATCACTAGTTGAGGAGAATCAGCCTCGAGTTGATGTAGCCATGAAGAAAAAGCATGCGCTCTCAATGGAATCACTGCAAGCTTGTCACGCAACTTCTGCCTCATAAGCTCCACCGTGTCCGCCTGATTTTTCTACATGGTTGCATCAACACGAGGGTGATTCTCTCTCAACGTGATTGTCCCTCTTCAGGCACTTGCTCTGCTTGCCGGTGTAATCCACGACGAGAATTGAATGCGAAGGCTAAGGAACTAGGACTGGGAGAACGGAAGCTATAATAAAGGGACTTCTCCGCCAGGTAGCCAACATGTCGTTCATTCTCACCTCGGTCTCCACTGCATCGGTTGATGTCCAGCTCACGACCGGTTCTTGAACCACCTACTTCTTGGTAGTGTTGATTGAGTGTTGCCATCACTTGCACCACTTGATGGCTTGACGCATCTTTCTGCCTTCAGTGTTGGGCACGTCTCCTTCCTCAATTTCCTTGGCAACCTCCTCATGTTAGACATTGTTGAAAGAACTTTTTTTTTTAAGGGACATTTTGGATGCGGTTCCTAACTATCAATATTCTTTGATTGAAACCTTGTCTGTTTTTAGTTTTTTATCAAAGTTTCTGACATTAATGTAATAAGGTAAGTTACTATAGTTTTTAAATTAAAAATTACAAATTGAAATTTGTATTTGTTTATATTAATGAGATCTTAAATAAAACCCATAATTTGTGGGATTAAAAATAATAAAATATAAAGTATACTCTCTATTATATTGTGTGTGTATATATATATATACATATATATAGGTACATTCATCAAAATTAACAAAAAAATTATTGTACCAAAACAAAGCATGGGGACATTCTTCAAAACCACATGAAAAAAAAGAAAGATATTAGGCTTAATAACATTAGTAAATTTCTTCAATTAAACTTGACATGGATATATTCTCAAAATCTACGAAAAGTAATGTACCCATATAATTTTAAAAATGGATTAAAAAAAATTTGAATGGATTTTATATTGAAAAATTGGGTTCATTTTATATTAAAAAATGGTACATTTTACATATAACAAATTGGTACATTTAAGAATGGATACATTTAAAATTAAAAAAAAAAATTAAAAATTATATGAATGGGTACATTTAAGATTAAAAAATTGAGAATCTTTTTATAAAAAACTAATGGGTACAAACTTATTCTAATATATTTTTTTATTTTGGAAATGTTTGAATTGAAAATTAATTAGGAGTTTAATAGAGGTGTGAGTATTAAAACCCTAAATCAATTACTAATTTTTTTTAAATTATGTAATAAACATGTAAATTCATTATTACATTAATGTTAGAGACTTCAATCAAAATTTGAAAACTAATAAGGTCTCAGTCAATGAGCAATTGTAATTAGGGACCGGATACTAATTTTTCCTTTTTTAAATCTATGAATTAAGATGAGTATGGAGGATGGAGGTTGTTGGTGTAAGTAGATGTAGTTGATTGAAGGGTTTTTATGAAGAAATACAAGGAAAAAAATAGTAATAATGACACGTGTTTGTAACACGACATAAATAGTAAAAAAATTATCAAAATTTTGAGCAAACATTTTTAATGAATAATAATACATGACACGATGAGATTTGTTGAAAATCTCATCGAAAAACTAAAGTAACAATAACACATAGAAGATCAGACCAACAAAGCATGAGAAAAAATATAAAAAATAGGTGCCACCAATCTGTTATTTTTAAACCCCATTTCTCCTTCTTAATAAATTTCACACACACACATGGCCCTTTTTTCAGCAAAACAAGAAGAATGTACATGAAAATTTGTGCAAACATGAACCGGTGACCAAAATAAAGAAGACTTGGCCTTCCAAGAGGCCCATGATTCCAACCCTTTGCAAAAGATCTATCAATGATTTAAGCCCGCTTGAGATTTGCTTCTCATAAAACACTTTGTATCATAAGCAATTCTAGAAAAAGCGTCTAGCAGGTTCATCTCTGAAAACGCTTTTATGATCCCACTTTTATGTTTTCATGTCAAGAGCTTTTGCCATTACAAAAGCACTTCTAAACAAAGCTCTTACCATCTCATTAACAACAAACAAAAATAAAAAATATTTAGCTCCATATATGTAAAAAGTCGTTTAATTTTACAAGTAATTCATAGTTTAACAAGTGCATATAAATTTTCTTTTTCATTACTTTTTATGTATCACATGTCAGCCCCGGCCTTGAGGGTAGCCGAAGTAGGCAGGCTGCCTAAGGCCCCGAGTCTGAAAAGGCCCCTAATTTTATTTTATTTTAAAAACTACATATTAGTATTACAAATTTATGTTTGTTCAGATAAGAAGTTTACAAACTTTGAGTCTTTGTTTAAATATAATAGCCCATTGCACTGAACAGCTAAGTTCAACATTTGTAACATTTAATTGTGTATATAATTAATTGAATAAAAAACAACAAACATGTTTTGTATGTGAAAGGTGAAATGTCAAGCGACTCAAAGATTTACAGGTTTAATATTGAGTTGAATGTTGATTGTTAATGATATTTGATGTAAAAATAAATTTTTTATATAAAAAGATTAGGGGTCAAAGGACTCTAGGATCTTATTTCGAAGGTTCGCATAGGGCTCCCAAATTCTCAGAACCGAGCTCGTTAACGAAGAATGACTATGTAAGGAGTTGAACAACATTCTTTCTTAAGCAAATAAGCAAAGAAAGTAGTCATTGATCATGAAATATGAATCGTGATACTTGATCGTGAAGTATGAAACATCAAGCACAAAACCACAAAAGCAATGTCGTGCCTACCAAATTCAACAAATAGATGCCACCCAATCTACAAGGGATAAACTCTCTCTAAAAAGTCTCCCATTCTCTCTTTAAAATTCTCTCTGTGAAAGACTCCCTGCATCTTCACTGCCGGCCCTAGCCTTTGGCTTGGGTGCCAGAGGCATCCTCCCTTCTTCCCTTCCTCCTTTGCTTCATTTTTTTCTTATTTTCCTCCATCTTCTTTCTCGGGTTCTATTTCCTTTGCACTTTCTCTCATTTCCTTCCCCTCATCTCCTCTACTTCTTCCTCCTTCCTGTTTCCCTCCTCCTATTCCCTCATCTTTTTCAGTTTTCTCCATTCCTTTTTGATTCTCGATTCTCTCTTGAGTTTAATATCAGTTTTCCTTGAGTTGAGTCTCAACTATTTGGGGCTTGTACCCCTTATCCGGCTTTTTTTCGCCCTCTTTTACCGCTTTCTGTCTTTTATTTCCCTTCCTCCCTCCTCTCTATTTGTGATACTTCATCCCAATCCCACCATGTGCTTGGATCGGCGGGCTCTGATCAGAAATTGGATATCAGATCCACTTCTCTCCTTCACTTCCCCTCCTCCAACTAGCATGTCAGATCTCCCTCGAGGCCAAGTGTTGGGTATTTTACATAACCTCTTAGCCCCACCTTCTTCCCGTATGTTACTTTGTTTGTATATATTTTGCAGGGGTTCATGAAGGGGACTTAGATCTGGTGTTTACTTTCTCGATTCGAAGTTTGGCTTCCTCCGAAGATATGACGGCAATGTGGTATTTACTGTTGGAGATTAGGATTTTTTATTGTCTATTTTCTGTTGCCTTCAGGCCTATGCTTATGTGGGCCTCCCGTTGTATATTAGGTTGTTGCTCTCATTTTGTTTGGGCCTTTTACTTTTCCTGTAGTTGTTTACCCGGTCCTTTTTGGATCTTGTACTAATTTTTATTGTAATAAAAGTTGTCTCCATGATAAATAAAATATAAAATAAAAATGGCACCCAATCTGTCATTTTCGAACCCAATTTCTCCTCAATAAATTTCAAACACACTTCCCCCCTTTTTTGAACAACATAAGAAGAACAAAGTCATTCTTTCTTGTGCAAACATGAAACGTGTTGTGAAACTTGTCATTTGTGATGTGATTTGACCACGATATGCGTGTATTAGTAGGCCCTCTAATTAACATTAACAATGACATGTATGTTAATATATTCTGCGTTATGATTAGGGCCATGGTGTTACTTCTTAAGGAAAGTTAAATAATTACCATATTAAAGTTTCAACTTAATTATTTATGTCTCTCCATCGGTTGGTGAATGATTATGTATCGTTTTTTTTTTCTACCAGCATGATAGAAAGATGTGAGAAGAGAAAGAGACGTAAAGATAGAAAAGTGTGGATAGAAAGATAAAGAGAAATAAGTATATCATAATTGATTAAGTAAGTTTCTCTAATGCAACTTCGCATATCAGTATAGATTAGATTTTGTTTTGTCATTAATTCACCACACGATAAGTCTTTTTATTGAACATGTGGTTCCTATTTTGATTGCATACCAAATATTTATTGGCAAAATGACGCCACTGAAACATTAGGTAACCTAAAAGCAACTATTGGACCACATTCTAATACAAACTTTGTTTTTATCATGTCAATACCCATTCGAATGATGATTGACCGTTGAAGGAAGAGCAGCAAGTCCTGTTAAAATAAAAAAAGTATTCAATTAAAAATGGATACGTGACCAAACACTTAAGGAATTGAAAACTTAAACTAACATCACTCCAAACAAATGCACACGTGTTCATTTTTAATTGAATTTTCAGCAAAACTCTTCTTTCAACGGTCAAACATTATTCTATACGTTTTGCATGAATTTTGATTATTTACATTTGAAGCATTGAAAAATTACGATGACCTTGCTGCCAAGTGCCAACTATGAATCAAATCTTACTGGACCACAAATTCCTGAAAGAAATAAAACATTTCAAAGCCGGCCTCCAAAAATTAGAACATTTAAACATTTCGGCCTTGTCCTGTATATTTATGGGTTAGGACTTAGTTGTATGTAAGATGAACATCAACAGATTAAGAAAGTTAGGTATAAAGTAAAGTCTTAACACTAGGTTTGTAGGCCAACGACATTGTCAAGCCGGAAACAAATATCTGTATTTAGTATTTAAACTAGACGGCCTTAGGGTTACTCTAAAACCTCTAAAACATGCATGCAGCAGAGTGTTAGAGAAATGGGCAGATGAGATGAATCACCTCGATTGATTATGTTTCTCACAAGTCACAAGAATTGTAACAATTAAGTATGTAGCTGGTCAAATACTCTCACAAGATGTCTGACCTCGTGCACATGAGGTCGGACTATAATTCATAGGCGACCTACTCTTGTGTGAGAGTGGCCTTAGTAGTCACGAAATTAGATTGCTAATAAGATAGCTTAATCGCGCATCTAGTTATGCACATTCACAAAAAGTGACACCGTGTGCATAAGTGATTATACCTACATGGGGTGGATTGGCCGGATTGTACCAAAATACATGAAGACCTACTCTTTTGTGAGAGTAATTTTACTGATCACGTGATTAGACTATCATAACGAACAAGATGATATAAATGTGGCCAAATCCGTCTACATTTAACACACTTGATTGTTTCCTGAACTTAGTTGATTTGGGAGATTTGTGATTTAGATGGGTGGCAATCGCATTCAAAAACAGATAGGCCACATGTGGCCTAATCGGTCCCCAAGACCAAATGCTTGTTGTCCATTTCCAAAAATTATCCTTCTAACTTGAATCAAATTAATCAATCAACTACCATTCCAAAAACATATTTATTTCTTTTTCCCCACTTTGCAAAAGTTTGTTGAACTTTCAGCAAAATACAATCATTTTTCCCAGTCAAAATCAAATCAAATGTAATGTTTGGTTTGTTTTCCGAAACGTTGCTTTCAAAGATCCTTTTTTAAAACCCTTTTTGAAAAAATAAATCCGAGAAATACCAGAAAACAAATTAGTCGTTTTCTTTCACCATCAGAGCCAGAAGACGACTAATATATAGAGTATTATTGTTTACACACTTATTTTTACTTTTTAGATGTTTTTTGTTAATTTATGTCATTTGATCTTCTTCAATTCATCTAATTAGAAAGTCAGAAATTGTGATAAATAAAAAAGAGTGTGGTGTTAGCAAACCCCAAAATATATGGGAATTTTTTTAATTGGTTTGGAATTAGGGATTTGGATCCCATCCTGATCCAAATTGTAGGGATCATCACATCTTAGTCATTCATCGTGCATCGTGCGGTCATAAATTATTTGATTTTTTAATATTTAAAATCAAACACAAATAATACCTGACAAAAACTAACCGCACGATATACGATAAACGATTAGGATATCAAAATCTCTAGAATCCTCACAAAATAAATCCGGAGAGTATCATCTTCCTGGAATTTGGGTTTATGAAAACAGCTTAAGTACATGCAACAAGCAAACTCTAATCCGCATCACTGGATGGGGTTGAAAACGACAAGCCGTGTGGGGGGTGAACTCTGGTATGGTGTTATTCTTTGTAAAGTTTGGTTGAGGGTGACCCAACCAATCAAGGATAAGAAGTCTCAAAAGTAAGAGAGCTTTTATTGGATCTACGGCTTGGATTGCATGATGATCATGATTTGTGATGTCAATCACCATCTGCTGGGCTGTACAGGAACAAGTTGCATGTTTTGTCTTCCGCTTAACTTCTTGTGGGCATGTCACTCCTAGGGTTGGAAGATGGTGAATCATATTGTCAGACTCCATAAAAACTTCAATGCAAAAAGAACGTTACAATATCAAGTATTTTAAGTCGATCACACGTTGTTTATAAAGAGCGTCATGTTTTAGTAAATACATGTGTGAGACTTTAAAAGGCTCCATATTACTTTTTAACGTTATTTTTTTCTGAGTTGAAATGATAAGTAATGTCTGACCGATAATTAGTCAACATCTCTTTTTGCTCAAATGAAGCTTGGTCACTGTGTTAAATAATTATGTGTATATTCATAATTTAAATGAAATCTTGATGAACTTAGCATGGTCTAAAAGGCATGTATATAATTTCTCAAAAATTAATTAAGGACGTTGAATGACATCCTTCTTTCTTCCACTTCTCATTTCTCAATATAATCGATATTAAGAGGAAGATAACAGAATTTGGGACTTCAAGTGAACTTAATCAACTGAACTACAAACTCTTTATTTTCTCCCGTCCATTTTGTAAAGCAGAACCACAACTCTAGTTCCAAGTGCATAAGAAACTCAATATTCATTAATAGCATTAGTTAGAATGCCTCCCATTTGCCGACTATTTTACAATTGAGGGAAATATATTTAGTGTGCAGAAAACATGACCTGATACACAAAGTGTAATAATATATTTTTTGAAAACTTGAGATAAAAAAACTCAACTAATTGTATTATAACACTCAATGTACCTGATCAAAACATTGTTCAATTAAAAAAACAAACCTCGTAAAAGTGCACTTAAATCAAGGGATGTGCTATCCACACACATTTTTTTATTTCTCACACACCTCTTGTTAATTTATGTCCGTTGATCTTCTTCATTTCATCTGATCCGACGGCCAAAAATTAGAAGAGTATGTGAGAAGTAAAAAAAGGTGTGTAGATATCATACCCCTAAATTAAAGTAACTTGGTGTTCTTTTACGACACAATAAACTTAAGTTTTGTTACATTCCTTACATAATATTTTGTGCTTGTTGCTCTTTTTTCGGTCCCTAGTTTTATGTACTTACCTAGTATTTCACAAGGCATTGTGACAAGCTTATAATTATTTTTAGTAAAAATTAACTATTATTTTTTTATCTCATTTTACAAAATAACACGGGTTGAATAAAAAATTATTTTTTCTTTAACAAACGATATTATCTACACTAAGACCATCTCCAATGGTTGGGCTAAAAGTCAAATTTTTTAGCCCAAAAACAGCTTTTCTACTCCAACCGTTCTACCCTAAGATTTTAGTCCGGGATTATTAAAGAATGAACTTAGGCTATTTTTTTTTTGTTAAATTAAATTTTTAAAAAAAAATAAATATGTAGACTATCGTAAATTAATTTTATGAACATTTTAATCTAAAAAAATTTAAATTTCGATAAATATTGGGTAGAGTCCACCCCGATTTCTGGGCTAAATTTCGGGGGGAATTTGGCATTGGTTTAGCATTTAGCATTTAGCTCAAAATTTTCCCTTGGGTTGGAGTGGGTTTGGGGGGAAATTTTGGGGGGTAATTTGGCTTTTAGCCCACCATTGGAGTTGGTCTAAGGGGGAAGGGTTGGCTTAGCCTCACATTTGGCTAGTAATATGTGGTTCAAATTTGCCTTTGACGAGAATCGAACCTAAGACCTATCACTTATAAATAAAGAGGAATACCACTAAACCAAAAATAAATGGAGTGTGATTGTTTCATAGGGGGCTCTGGGTTGTGGGTGTAAAGATAACCACTAATCTTTGGGTATAAATATTGGTTGTAAAGCCACTTTGTTCTTCTGTCCAGTAATATTTCTCTTCACTTGTACATAAGAGGTTTTAAGTTTGATTCTCACTAAAGACGAATTTGAACTACATTATTATTAGTCCATTGTGATACTAAGTCCATCCCATTTAACGTAGAAAATATCGTTTATCAAAAAAAATATTGGTGGCAAACACAAATGTTGGTTTTCTGTTTTCATTTATATAAGGGTAATTTTGGAAGTTTGGTGAACAAATTGTGTTAGTTGGGTGATACATCATATGGGTTCAACAGAAGGCTCTGAATATAAAATGTTACTAATTCATATTTATGTACTTGATCAATACAATAAACTACTATTTATGAACTTCATTAATATAATAAAATAGTGCTAGAAACATTAAAAAGACATTATTCGAATTATCACATACCACAACAAGTGGCCTAGTGGTAAAAACGTGAATTCTGGCTTCCAAAATACACAAAACAGGGAGGTCTCGGGTTTGAGATTCTAACTTGATGAGTCTGCATGACTGTGGCTAGAGGAAGACTAAAATACCTTTGTGAGTCTTTCCAGCTCTCAAAATGAACGGTTAACCGTGGCTTGCCATCCATTATCATTTTTTAATAAAATTCCGGAAAAAAAAAAAAAACTTGTGCAAATCCCACAAACGACGTCGTCGTTCCTGTCTCCATCAAGCATTACCTTGGCAACACTGGCAATTTCTTAGCCCCAAACCATTTCCCCTTCTTTTCTCCTCACACCTGCTTCCTCCGTTTCGTCTTGCGCACCAACGTCCAAATCTCTCCCTCTCTCTCTCTCTCTCTCTCTCTCTCTCTCTCTCATCGCGAGCTCCTCGCCCGAAATCTCTCTCTGTATTTCGCCAATTGAATTACCTTCCTTCCTTCTCGATCCCAAATCCCCCAAATCTCTCTGACCCGACCCATGGTTGAATCCCCACCACCGAAGCCCTAGACTTCCCGAATCGTTTTGACCCTCATCCAATCGAAGATCCAGGGCTTGATCTAGGGTTTTGTCCCCCCGTTCGATTTTCGCGAATCTAGGGTTCCTGCTGTTGAATTCGACTCCGGATTGATGTTTCATCTCAAGGCGGACGATTGTGGGATCGATTGCTCGCGAATTGAAAACCGAGATGGAGGGCTATACATGGGTCGCCAGCTGAGAAGTCGAAACGGCGTCGGCACATGTGGCCTGTCCCTTATTCCAACGCCACGACTGTAGCTTCCGACCTCTCTACCGCATCCGATTCCTTCTGCAAAGTATATTTTTTTCACTTTCCCCGAGCGATTTTGTTTCGTTTTTGGTATTTTTTTGGTCAATTTCTGCTGGTTTTCGATTACCATGAGATTTTTATTGTGCTTTTGTTGCGGTGATTATGTAATTATCGTCGTTTTGGATTTTGTTATACCGTTCCTTTGGTGAAATTCCTCTTTCGGTTTCTTGAATTTTCGTGGGTGTTGATTTTACTGGGTTAATTTGCCCTCCAATTGGGTATTGGGTATTCATTTTCTTTTTGGTTTTCCATCTTTCGATTATCTGGTTCTTTTTTGATAGGAAGAAACAAACTTTTTTATACGGTTAAATTATACCATTTATATGTGTAGATGGTGAATTTCACGTATTCCTCTATCACAGGGACTTCATATGTCTGTCCTGTTCATCTCATAGTTGAATTTGTTGGGTTTGAATTTTGTTTACTACTTCCTGTCCGATTCCGTGTTCGTTTGTGCTTGCGTAGATTGAAATCTTGTTCTTGAACATGATACGCTTAATTGACAAAGAAAGCGTGATTTTTCTTTGTGGCTCTGTTTTTCTCTCTCTTTGATTCTCAAAGAATGTAATTGATTGTGAGCAAGTCTCTTGAGTATTTTGATTTGGAATTATATTTTCTCATGTAAGTTTCCTGTTAGTTTCAGATTGTCTGTTCTTTAGAATTAGCTTGGTTTCAGTTTGGTAAAAAAGCTTTATGGAAACTTAGTTATATTTTACCCGATTGGGAGTAATGATTTAAGCACCTTCCCTGTGTGGTGAAATTTATCGTTTGTTTGAGAGTCATCTATGTTTTTTGTTTGGAGACCTTCATTTCTATTAGTCCTGATGCTTCCATATTGCTGAATACATGTTTTCTAGTGCTATCTGCTGAATACATGTTCACCCTCTCTTGCCTATCCATAGTTCTGTACGATTTCTATTGTATCTAAATACAGTCAAACTTTACTTCATATTTCAACACCTTCCCTTTGTGTTAAAATTTATCATTGTTTGAGAGTTAGTTATATTTTTTGTTTGGAATTGACCTTCATTTCTATTAGTCCTGATGCTTCCATATTGCTGAATATATGTTTTCTAGTGCTGTTTGCTGAATACATGTTCACGCTCTCTTGCCTGTCCATAGTTCTGTATGATTTCTATTATATCTAAATACAGTCAAACTTTACTTCATATTTCTTAAGCTTGATGAAATCTTTCCCTTGTTGTATAGGATGGTCGCAAAATTTGTGTCGGTGACTGTGCACTTTTCAAGCCACCCCAGGATTCCCTACCTTTTATTGGAGTAATTCGTAGGCTAATATTAGACAAGGAGGAACGTCTATGTTTAGGTGTAAGTTGGCTTTATCGACCTGCTGATGTAAAGCTTTCCAAAGGGGTCTCGCTAGAAGCTGCCCCGAACGAGGTCTTTTACTCCTTTCACAAGGATGAGATACCTGCTGCATCGTTACTCCATCCATGTAAAGTTGCATTCCTTCGTAAAGGTGTTGAACTTCCTCCAGGGATATCCTCATTTGTGTGCAGACGAGTGTATGATACTGAGAACAATTGTTTATGGTGGTTAACTGACAAAGACTATATTAATGTGAGTTTTGACTATTTAAATTTATTCATTGTCTCACATTTGTATGCTCATGATTATTAGATTTGTAGTGATTATTCATTTTACCACAGGAACGACAGGAAGAAGTAGATCAGCTATTAGACAAGACAAAACTAGAAATGCATGGGGCAGTGCAGTCGGGAGGTCGTTCTCCGAAACCCTTGAATACTTCGTCATCAACACCACAGATAAAATCTGGTTCAGATAGTTTACAGAATAGCACATCCCCCTTTTCTTCACAGGTTAAAGGAAAAAAGAGGGAACGAGGAGATCAGGGCTCCGAACCTGCCAAACGAGAACGTTTAGTTAAAATAGAGGATGGAGAGTCTGGTCAGTCCAGACCTGAAAATATGCTAAAGTCTGAGCTTGAAAAAATAACGGACAAAGGAGGTCTACTAGACATAGACGGCGTTGAGAAGTTTGTCCAACTTATGGAAGCTGAAAGTGCTGACAAGAAAATAGATTTGGCTGGCCGAACAATGCTTGTTGATGTGATCGCAGTTACTGATAGGTTGGATTGCCTTGGGCAATTTATACAATGCAAGGGTTTGTGTGTATTGGATGAATGGCTCCAAGAAGTTCACAAGGGAAAACTTGGTGATGGTAGTAGCCCAAAAGAAAGTGATAAATCTGTTGATGAATTTCTTTTTGCTTTGCTTCGTGCACTGGAGAAGGTTCCTGTGAATCTTCATGCGCTGCAGTCTTGTTATGTCGGCAAGTCTGTGAATAATTTACGTAGTTACAGAAACTCTGAAATCCAGAAGAAAGCTAAGAGTTTAGTTGATATGTGGAAGAAACGTGTTGAAGCTGAGATGAATTTGAATGAGACAAAGACTGGATCTAGTCGTGGTGGTGTTTCGTGGCCTACGAAGCATGCATCTTCAGAAGTTTCTCAAGCTGGGAGCAGAAAGACTGGAAGTTCCTCTGAGGTTGGCTCAAAAAGCTCTACTATGCAACCTTCTGTGTCGAAAACTCCTCAGATTAAACTTGGCTCTGGAGAAACAGTTTCAAAATCTTCTGGTTCACCTGGGTCAACGAAATTGTTGAGTATATCATCTGGAAATCTCTCAAAGGATCAGAATTTTAGAACGTTAGGTGCTGGAACTTCAGATCTTCCATTGACACCAATTAAGGAGGAAAGGAGCAGCAGTTCTAGCCAGTCTCAGAACAACAGCCAGTCAAGTGATCATGCGAGGAATGTGGGTTCTTTATATAGGGAAGATGCAAGGAGCTCATCTGCCGGTTCAGTTAGTGCGAGCAAAATTTCTGCCAGTGGTTCTCGCCATCGGAAATCAAGCAATGGCGTTCATGGGTCTCCTGCCTCAGGAGTTAAGAAGGAAACAGGGCCAGGAAAAGCGTGTACCCTTAGTAGAAGTTTGACTTCTGAAAAGGCTTCAACAGTTGGAGTATCCTATGAGAAGCATCCTGAAGCGCCCATGATTGACCATGGAAATAACCGACTGATTGTCAGATTGCCAAACACTGGTCGCAGTCCTGCTCGAGGTGCCTCAGGATGTTCTTTTGAAGATCCTGTTAACACAGCGTCTCCTCCTGCAGAAAAGCATGACAACCATGACCAAAAATATAAGCACAGAAGCGATGCCTTGCATGGTAATAGAATATCAGATGTGAACTCAGATGCATTTCACAGCAAAGAGGGATTGTCGGGTTCTGAAGATGGCAATGTGCTACCTTTAGGCAGCGAACAAAATAGGGCTGGTGAAGATGGTGAAAAACGAACAGAAGCATCAAAGGCAACTGGTTCCTCGTCAAAACTCATTTCAAGGACAGGAAAATCGTATGAAGCATCGTTAAGCTCCATGAATGCTTTAATTGAAAGCTGTGTGAAGTTTTCTGAGGGTAGCGGTACTGCTTCACCTAGTGATGATGTTGGGATGAATTTGCTAGCTAGTGTGGCTGCTGGAGAAATGTCCAAATCTGAGAATGTGTCACCATCAGGTTCTCCTGGGAGGAATTCTCCTGTGCACGAGGAATCATTCTCAGAAAATGATGCTAAGTTGAAACCACTGGGCAAAGAAACTGCTGACATCCAATGTCAACCTAATGGAGGGGTCAATAGTGGTGCAACCAAGCTGGACAGTGCTCTTGACTCATTGCGATGTAAGAGTGAAGCAAGACACTCTCTTACCCACCTGCCAACTAATGGTTTTGATGTTATAGTTGCTTCATATGGGGGCAGGGATAAACCAGCAGAGTGTAATGCAAATTTGAATTGTTCCTCAAATAAGCAACAAAGTAGCGATGGTCAGTTCTTGAGGGCTGATGTCAATCCTGGTGAGTCATGTGATGCTTCAGCATCGGAGCCACCTTCATGTGCTAGAAAAGAGGGTCATTTGGAGGCTGAAGGATCTAACCAGTCTCATGAACAAGGAAAATTGAGGACTCCAAATGGTAACAGGCGCAACCTTTCTGACTCTAAAATAAAATTGTTGTCTTCCTTTTCTGACGAAGATTTGTCTGTTCTTTGTGCAGATGAAAGAACTGTCGGGAGCAGTACACCAGTTGTATCTGAAGCAGCCTCTGGGAGTGTAAAAGTTGAACAGGACATTGGAATATCTACTTGCTCATCCTCTCAAGTGGCTGGTGAGAACCATGATGTCAAAAAGGATTCAAATAGTGCTCTACTGACAGAGCAGAAACCATCCGTTGTAGCAGGAAATCACTCAGAGTCCAAAGAGGGGAAGAGTGAGGAAGCTGTTCTTTGTTCGGGCTCTGGAAACACTTTACATGTGGAGTCTAAGGGTGAACAGACAGATGACATTAAGGCTGCCGGTCACACTACACAAACAGGGAAAGAGACACGGGATATTTATGTGCCAGATCCGGAGGACAGCAGAGATTTTGCTCGGGATGCTACAGAAGGAAATGAGGCTTTTGTTGACTGTTCCGATCTACAGGTTTCCAAGGCAGAGTCACCGTCAATGCCTGTTAAAGAAAATGAGCAGCATGACAAGTCTAGTAAGTGTAAGCCAGAAGTTATTGAATCAGGGAAGACAGAGGAACGGCAAGTTTCATGTGTGAATTCCTTGGGGTCAGATACTGCTGTAAAGTTGGACTTTGATTTGAATGAGGGCTTTCCTGTTGATGATGGGAGCCAACCAGAGTTTGTTAAAGCAGGAGATCCTGGAACTTCGTCCTCTGTTCATTTTCCTTGCCCTTTACCTTTTCAAATGTCTTCTGTGTCAGGGAGCTTCCCTGCATCAATTACTGTAGTTGCGCCTGCCAAAGGTTCATTTGTACCTCCTGAAAACCTGATGCGGAGTACGGGTGAACTTGGATGGAAAGGATCTTCAACTACCAGCGCATTCCGACCTGCAGAACCCCGAAGGAATGTGGAAGCATCAGTCAATGCAACGGATGCACCTATTGTTGATACTGCTTCCAGCAAACAAGTCCGCCCTCCATTGGACTTTGACTTGAATGTGCCTGATCAGAGAGTTTATGAGGAAGTTGTCCAAAACTCTGCTCATGTAATGGGTTTCAAGTCAGATACTCATGATCGGGGCTCGGGAGGGCTAGATCTTGATTTGAATAGAGTGGATGAGAGTCCTGATGTTGGGCTGCTTGTAAGCAACAGTTGCAGGTTGGATATACCTCCCTTGCCAAGTAGGTCATCAGTATCTGGTGGACTATCTAATGGTGGGGTCAACGACTCTACAGACTTTGATTTAAACAATGGGCCAGGCCTTGATGAAGTGGGCACTGACACAGCTCCGTGCGCCCAGCATTTAAAAACTAGCATGCTGCTTAGTACTCCTGCTTCTAATTTAAGAATAAACAGTCCTGATTTTGGGAACTTATCGGCATGGTTTCCTCAAGGAAACTCATATTCTGCCATCACAGTCCCTCCCATGTTTCCTGGCAGAGGTGAGCAGAGTTATGGTGCTCCTGCTGGGTCTCAGAGAATTGTGTGTCCTCCCACTGGTAATGCCTCAACTGCAGTGCCATTTCCTCCTGCTACTACATTTCAATATCCAGGGTTTCCTTTTGAAACCAGTTTTTCTCTGTCATCGAGCTCCTTTTCTGGTTCTACTGCATATATAGATTCATCATCTGGCGGAGCACTTTGCTTCCCCAGCATGCCCTCCCAGATGGTGGGACCGGGTGGCGTAGTTTCATCCTCTTACCCTCGACCCTATATGATGAGCCTTCCTGGTGGTAGCAGTAATGTTGGCCTTGATGGTAGGAAATGGGGTAGTCATGGTCTTGACCTTAATGCTGGGCCTGGAGCTACAGAAACAGAACGGAGAGCTGAAAGGTTGCCTTCAGGAATGAGACAGCTTTCTGTTCCCAGTTCACAAGCCCCGGTAGAGGAACAGTTAAAGTTGTTTCAGGTGGGAGGTGCATTGAAGAGAAAGGAACCTGATAGTGGGTTGGATGCTGTTGAACGAATTGGCTATAAGCAGCCTTCATGGCAGTAGAATTATGGCACAATGCGGCAAACCTGTCAAGGTGTGGTGAGCTTTTGTAGCCTTTACAAATTATTGTATTCAGATTCTTTATTGCCTTAGACAAGTATGGAAACCCTTGGATTGCGTCACTGGTCACTACTGCAGTCATGAAATTGGATTGATGATATTCATCTCTAAGGATATCTTTCTCCATTTACCTATGATTACAATCAGTTAAATTAATGATTTGTTCTCAATTTCGAAGCTTTGGAGAATTGGAGTTGATCCTGCAAAAGTTTCTTTTAATATTTATTTTTCATGAATTGTTTCACTTTTTCGGTAAAACCCTTAATTTGTTTATTCGGAATTTCTCTATATGAAAAACTATAGTCTAATCCTGAATGACTAGCGGGGCATATGACCTTGTCTTCACCGCAACTTGTAATTTGCAAGCTGAGTTGCCATCATAATAAAAGGAAAATTGAAATTGAGTTTCCACCCGCTTTTGTTTGGGTTTTTGGTTTGTAATATGATTTCAAACAAAACTCTTCTGTGAAATTTCCTTGAACATTCTCTTCTTGATGAAGCTTTCTTGTTTCTTTCTTGCAGCACATGGGGGTGTTTTGCATTGGAAACTTACAGGAGTTGACAAGTTGTTCGCTTGAACAGTAAAAAATGCTAAAGGGCGGGTGCAGGCGTTCATCGCACGGAACACCAGTCCGTACCATCTCTAACTTTGGAAACCCCTGGGGTCCTGGAAGCAGTTCTTTTAACTGAATCTGCTCTGATGGCCACTGCAGACAAGTTTTTCTGTGTAGATATCTAACTCTTGAAAAGCATCCTCTATACGCTGCCTAAAGCTGTGACATTGGTGCTCAATGTTTGGACTTGTGCTCGTTCAGGTACACACTGCAATCCCGATCCTTACTCAGATTGTATTCTTTGGGGAGATTGGTTGTATGAACCTCCCAGGCCAGGCCAGGGTCGGCTTGTGTTCTGTCATTAATTTTTTTTCCTTCTCCAGTTGTTACATATATAGTTATTACCTAGTCAGGACTGCCGAATTTTGTTATATTGTCACATTCTGGTTATTGAAATTTGCACAGGTTGTCACCGTGTTGTGTTTTTTTTTTCTTTTTCCCGCGTTGTATTATAAGTTATAACCAGAGTCGTCGGGATCTTTTTGGCAAACCTAGAGATTGTTGGACAGAAACTTCACTTTTGCCGCATTTGATTCATTTATATTATGCCTTTTGACTTGGTTGTTAAATTTCGATGATGCCGCTGACAGGGTTTTCGTTTACTTGTTTTATCGTCTTTTACCTATACTGTGAATTGTAATCCTGGCAACTGTCGTACGACTTCAGTAGCTCTGGTTTCAGCTCTGGTTTCAGCGGAATCGTAAAGATTATGGGTAGACGGTGGAGGTGCAGTTGGCTCATTTTTTTATCTTGCACTGCATCGTTGGACATTCTAGTGATTATTTCCACCTACATTTTTGTAACAATGTTGGCCTTTTGTTTCTGAGTTGAACAATTCAATTCCGTTATGAGTATGCAGCGCTGAGCGCACCACATTTTCTGATATAATCGTAATTTTTCATCGTTTCTTTTTCTGTTCGCCGGAGAATCACTTGTTTGGAATTGGATCGTTTTGCTACTTGTACAAGTCATTATGCAGTCACGCCGTTTGCAGCCTCGCAGGGCTGTACAAGTCATTCAGATTCGTGATGAAATGTATCGACTTATTGCCTCTTCGGCACTTGTATGCCGGAAAATGTTTTCAAAGTTATTACATTGAGCACTGCTCTAAAAATCCTCACTTAGCACTGCCTAGGCTCTAGGCAGCTGATCAGCGTCTCGATTAATGCCTACGCATTTGAAAATTAAGAAAGGTTGTTCATACCTTCTGAGGCCCCGCCTAGACCGCCTAGGCATCTGCTCAGATCCGCCTAGGTTGCAACTCACTTAGATATAAAATAGATAACCTTTATTTTGAATTTTTTTTTTCAATAAATTGTAAAAGACTTGTTGAATACTTAAATGAACATATATTATAGGCTTCTTCCACATGTTTTTATTAGGTTTCAATACTTAATAATATATATATCATTCTATTTTATAGTTTATGATGAAATTATATATATTTTAAATATAAACAGACACTTATTTACATAAAATATATAGATTTACTTAAATTCGTCAAGATATTAAATTCCAGCCCGTCGTCCGAATAAAACTTTGATATTGTGCCATTCATTCATGCGTTGGATGGAGTCTCGGAGTACAGTAGAATTTTCGTCGTAAAAACACCCGAGGACATCAGAATTTTCGTAAAAAGTAAGGGAACCTTCAGTATCAGACGCATTTGTCGTAAAGTAGCTTTTAAGAACAAGTCTCTGAAGAACCAAGGAAGGTTTCATATGACAATGTCCGGGAGTGGGGTTACAAATTTAACAAAACACATGTCGCTTTTATTTAGTTGCACAAAAGAGCCACCTCTGTCTCGTCGTATGAACGGTTAAGGTTTCGGATGGACCACCACATGCGATTGAATCCAAGTGCCCAAAACAAGAGATTAGTAAAGTGGGCCAGGAGGGACTGTCAAGGGATAAATTTGTCTTTGCATGTAGCCTAGGGAAAAGGATCTATGAATCCTAGGAATTCCGTGATCTTACCCGTTCATTATATATCGTGTGATCAGAAATCATTTTAAAATTTAAAATTTAAAATTAAATATGTATAATACTTAATGAAAACTGATCGCACCATATATAATGAACGGATAAAATTATGAAATCCCTATAAAAATGACCAGACGATAATTATTTTCCGCCTTTCTAGGAGGGAGGAGGGACAATGCCAACTTTGGGATTCACTTGTAGAATGTCGGTGATATCATAGCCCAAAAATCCTAGGGTCAGACCGTTGACCAATTAGCTAATGTGCCAAATATTAAATGGTGGAATGAACCAGCTAATTATTCGGCATGATTTCAGGGCTCAACCTACGACTAAAACTTGTTTTCTTGCTTTATAGTTAGTCATTTATTAGGCCTTACATAATAATTTGTTTGTTACACTGGCATGTTTGTATTGCTTTCGTGTCAAATTTGTTGTTTTAATGAGTTTTAAATTTCAATCTCAAACTCACCAGTACTGTTTACTTAATTACGAACAATACAACTACAATTATTTTATTAAGCACTACAATTACATGATACATAAATTGAGAGAGAGATCGAGAAAGCTAGGACTTTAGTTTAACGGATTGAAACTTGCAACGGGTTATCTGCGTGTAAACTTGAATTAACTTATCATTTAACGGGTGCTTAAAGGGTTGACCGAATAAAATATCTGACTCGTTGAGTCTCCATCCAAAATCTACTTTCCATTTTACTTCATGTCGAATTAAAGTTTCATGTCATTTCCTTTTGGGTTATCGTGGATTGGCATCAAGGGTGTTTGCTACTATTTATAAAAAAAAAAAAAAAAATACAACGTCTTTATTTGTTGTCAACTTTGATGTTCACGTAAGAAGGATACTTCGTTGGAGCTTCTTACATGTCTTCAGATTGTGTTACATACCAATCCATCATGAATTTGAATATTCGGTTGGAGATGCTCTACAAATGCATATGGTGGATGCTCTGGAGGATAACACCTTCTCCAACTCTGCGAGTCTCAAGTTTAAACTCTTCAAATCGTCTTAATCGATCTAGATTAGAATAATGACATTGTTCATAAACAAAAAGTTAGGAATAAAAAATGATTCCGTTGATTAGATGTTACCTCATTGTATTCCATGCAATGCAACAACACCGGATGGATATAGACCCAGTCTTGAACCACAGCAATTTTCAAAACTTCCGACCGGCTGTTATGGAGGAGGATTATACGGAGGAGGGTCATATGGGACTCAGAAAGCTCAACTGGGTTTTTGCCACGTAGGGAACACTGATTCATCATTTTTCCGTCCGAAGAATCCGAGCCAGTCGATTAAATTCCGCCGAGTATACTGGTCAATTAGTAAATTCACATGCATGCATGCTCTCTCTCTCTCTCTCTCTCTCTCTCTCTCTCTCTCTCGTCATTTCAGTTACTCATTTGCATGGCTTGCCGCGTGTTTCAATGTCACATCTGCCATCTCTGATTTCTTAAATGCCCCTAATTACAAAGCACACCCTTATTATTTTTCGTTGGCTTTTTAGCGAGAATGGTTCTGAAATTGGTATAACTTTTTAGTTTGGTTATTGGTATGTGAAATCGATAGAAATAGTTACTGAGTTTGTCTATCATCAATCATTTTGATCATTCCGTAAAAAATTTTGTTAAATATGGACCAAAATAACAAAAATACTCTCAATTTAATAAACAACTGGTCAAGATGAATTAAGGGTAATTTTGTTATTTGGGTCCGTATTTAATTGAGACTTTTCACGGAATAACCAAAATGATTGATGGTAGACAAACTCAGAGATTATTTCTATCGATTTCAAATTTCAAGCAAAATGAAGAGTTATGTTAATCTTAGTGCACATTTTGGATAAAATTGTTTTGTACAAGTGACAACCTTTCAATTTCTTGATGTTACTACTTGAAGTGTTAACGTTAACAATTCAAGTAATTCTTTTATCTTATAGTCTAAGTGCTCATAAACTGGATACGTCGTACGTATGGAGCTCCCTCGTAAAATACAATCGGACTATATCGTGGACCAGTTATTTTCTTGCCTGGTTTTGGCTTAACACAAGAATAACTTGAATTGTGAAACTTTTAATACTTTAGGGCGCAATGTGTAAAAAACTGACGAAACAAACATTAAAACGTTGAGTGATTTTTGACATTGACCTAAACTTGAGGGTGTATTATATAACTAGCTCAAAAGAAAGGAAAGGAACGGAAAGTAGAGGCTCTCTCACGCAAGGCACCATCCCTTTACTCCCAATTATGGAGTTGCAGAATCTGCACTCTCTACCCCTTATAATTTCTTCTTTGTAGTCTCTCTCTCCCTCTCTCTCTCCCTCTCTCTCTCCCTCTCTCTCTCTCTCTCTCACTCACTCTCTCTCTCTCTCTCTCTCTCTCTACTTTATCTCTCTTCTGTCTGTTTGAGGCAGTCATGAGTCTTTGTACTTTTTTCCCAGAAAAATTCCACAACTATCCCAAAAGGGTGAGAGGCCATGATGGTCTGAGCAGATTGGCTCCTTTCTTTGTCACATTTCTAGCCACATGCACCATTTTCAGCTTCTTACTAGTCTATTCTCCAAACCCTTTTTTAATTTCTCCCAAACAGGCCCTTAACAATCTCAATTCTCTTCCAAACCAGGCATCCATTCATGCAGCACAAAAAGACCATCAAGCCCCTGATCACACTACCATCAAGCTCCTCCCCCCACCAAGTAACTCTTTCTTGTTACAAACAAAACAAACCCAATTCTTCTTCTTTCTTTTTTTTTCTTATAAATAATTTCTGGATCATTTTCTGAAAAGTTTGGTTTTTGTTTTTTGGATTTTGTAGAGAAGGGGGAGTGTGATTTGTTTAAGGGGCAGTGGATTTCGGATTCTAGAGGAGCAATGTACACGAATACGAGCTGCGCCACGATTCCGGAATCGAAAAATTGTTTCAGAAACGGGAGGAGGGACAGGGATTTTCTGAACTGGAGATGGAAACCGGACAAGTGCGAGCTTCCGCGGTTTGATCCGAAAACGTTTTTGGAAATCGTTCGGGGAAAGAGAATGGCGTTCGTCGGCGACTCGGTCGCGAGGAACCATGTAGAGTCTCTTCTCTGCCTCTTGTCACAGGTCAGTTCATTTTTTGATATTGGATTTGATATATGTTTTTTTACGTTGACTACTCTAATTTATACTTACGGGTCAAAACTTCTAACTCGGTGTATTGTCTTGGCCAGGCGGCCTAATCGACATCTTCGATTTCTGTATGATCCTTGTGTTTTATTTTTCAGTGTGCCAGTTTTGTGTGTCCTTGAAATCTTAAAACTTATGCAAGAAGAATTCGATAGAAATTTCACAACAAATTACTTTTACTAATTTTGTTTGCTTAGTTGTTATCGCTTGTAATGGTAATAAATTTGGCATTTAATTAGCGTAACATTTGATTTTATATCAATTTAATTAGCCTAATTGGCATAGGAGAATAATGCTAATTAAGGGCTTGATTGGATTCAATGTAACAGGAAAACAAAAGGTATGTAGCAGCAATTCAAATTTCCACTGATTATTGTTTTCCTGTGCAATTTTTTCTATAGTACGTAACATTGAATGGGTCTTAAAAATTAACGGTTTAGGTTTTGCATCAATGGCGAAGCCAGTAAGGGACCAGAATGGTTCCTGGCCCATTCTGCCTTTTTTTTTTTCTTGCTATTCTAACAGATGCTAATACTACTTATCAATTTAATACTCTTAAAATTCAAGTGTGTTCTCAATCCGAACTCTTTCCGTTCTAGGCTAGGCCTTTCTCTCAACCTCTCTCATTGCCATGCAGTCTTCACTTCCCCTCCTTATTCTATCAGCTTTCCATTGGTTTTAACTTGTATTTTAAGTCATTCAATACTATGATCTGGTGATATTTCTCTTCACTTGGAAGTGAGAGGTCTTAGGTTTGAATCTCATGGATGACGAATTCGATACCAAATTAGACTCCTCATTATGTGGCTTAGCCGAACTCCTCATCCCCTTAGTGTAAAAATATCAATGTACTAAAAAAAAAAACTTGTATTTTAAAAACTTTCTTACTTACTCTTTTACCTTATATTTGGATTTTTGGAATTGTGCAACGTTTTTAGTTCTCTCTATTGAATTTATGTTGTTTCAATTTTTATGCAAATTACTTTAGTCTCTCATGTTCTAAGTTCAAACTATTTATGTATGTGAAAAACTCTCTCACACGTGGAATCTTGACTCCGCCACTATTTTGCATATAAGGATTTAATGAATGTTGCATTGGTTCCTGCATAAAACTCGTACACTGAGTGACTTAGCATTGTAACCCTATTTATTTATTGTTTATAAATTATAAGTGGTTGGTGGTGACAATCTGACTGTTCTATGAGTAAAGTCAACCTGAAAAACGAGTAGAACACGCAGGGCGGTACACATGCACCAAAGTTTGTTTGGCTGATGAAAAATACCAGTGGAGAAACATTAAACAATATAAATTTGCAATGATGTTGTACACGTAAACCATTCATGACATAATAAATGACATGGATCGCGACACAAATTATTTTGCTCATTAAGTTATTCTTGAAGTCAAACCTTAAAATTTTCAATTATTGGATTCAGATTTGTAGATATAAAATGAGGGTATTATGTGACTTCCCAATTATTGGATTCAGATTTGTAGATATAAAATGAGGGTATTATGTGACTTCCCTGACATATTGTTTGTTTGGAATTGCTTTAAAATGATTGAAGACGTTTTGAGAGAAAATGTTTTTGGATTCTAAAAACATTTAACGTGTTTCATGCAAGCAATGGTTTTTTTCACTTACATTTTTACTAAGAATTGTTTCGAAATGTGTTTTCACCAAAAACGTTTTCAGCTATTTGAAAAGTATTTCCAAACAAGCTCATAATAGAAATAATAGTTTGCAGATGTGAATGAGGTCAGTTGATTAGAACAGTGTATTTGTTTCCCTTGTACTTGATTTTGAATTCCATCCCGCAAATTAAAGTGTTTAGGAACATTGTGACAACTTTACTAAGCTTGGTGCTTTATGCTTTAAAGCAATGTCACAGTACCACAGATGCCATATATGCATCTCATTACCTTTCGTGCTCGTCTCATTTTTGGAGTGATGACAAGCAATCGTAGTGGTTTAGAGTTTAGAGGGGATACTATCTTTGCAACAATGTCCGCTAATTCTTACGTTGGTAGTTTATAAGGTACTTAATTAGGTGTGCTTAACCGTCAAGAAACTAGGGATGATAACGAGGTGGGACAGAGCCATATAACCCATCAACGTTTCTGTAATGCCATGTAAATAGGACCCTTGCTATACAGTTCGAGTCATAGAAACGACTTCTTTACAAAACAAGGGTAAGACTGCATATGATAGACATTTCCTCTCCTCTTCCCGCCGACCCTCACAACATAGGTAGCCTTCTTGGCTTGGGGTTGGTTTTTTTAGTAGTGCCTTGCTATATTGACATGCCATATATGCAACAGTTCTTTATTCAAATACATAAATTACGCTTCAGGAGCATGTACAAGGATCTTCCAAACCCTAATATTAATCCTATTAATCTTGCAGGAGGAAAACCCCAAAGACATCTACAAGGATTCCGAAGACCGGTTCAGGACATGGTACTTTCCTCGGTACAACTTCACCCTCATGAAATTATGGTCCAAATATCTCATAGCTGCAGAAGAGAAGATGGTTAATGGTTCAGGATCCGGCGTTTTTGATTTGCAACTAGACAAGGTCGACGACGTATGGGCAGACCACCTCCCGGATTTAGACTACGCTATAATCTCAGGCGGACATTGGTTTTTTCGTCTAATGTACCTACACGAAGGTGACAAACTCACCGGATGTGTCTATTGTAACAAACCTAATGTCACCGAATACAACAACAGCCACGCCCTGCGCATGGCATTTCGAGCTACATTCAAGTACATACAGGAATGCAAAAACTGCAAGGGAGGCCTCTTGACCTTGTTGAGGACATTTGCGCCGGCACATTTTGAGGGCGGGGCTTGGAACACCGGGGGATACTGCAACAGAACGAGTCCTTTGAGCGAGGGGGAAGTTGATTTAAAACGTTTCGATTGGGAGCTGAGGAGCATTCAGGTTGAGGAGTTTGAAAGAGCAAGAAAAGAAGGGGAGATGGAGGGGAGGAAGTTTAGGGTTTTGGATATAACCCGAGCCATGCTTATGCGACCGGACGGGCATCCCGGAGATCACTGGGGAAACAAGTGGATGAAGGGTTACAACGACTGTGTGCACTGGTGCATGCCAGGCCCTGTTGATTATTGGAACCATTTTTTGATGGAGATTATCCGAAACGAGAGAGGATAGTTTCTTAGTTGAGTGTTTAGGGTTTAGTTAGAACAAAATCCATACAAATTCGTATCTTAATAGTTAATAATGCCCTAAGTTTTCTACTTTGTTTTTATTACAAGGGCGTATATTAATTTTAGTTCAGAGATATAGCTTGGGCTCGGATTTATGGTTGTGGTGGGTCGGATCCATATCCCACCGCTCGTTTTCCACGGTAGTTGTGCGCTACTCCGCTGACTATGACTAAGCCGTCTTACTTGACTTGATCTATGGCCGTTCCTCCTCCCATGGCTGCTATAGATCCTTCTAAAAGTGGTTTTGTCCTCACCACGAAGACTTGCTGATTGATGGTTCCATTCTCAGATTAGGTAGTTTTTCATTTTAGCTTAGCAGGTTGTGTTGTATTGCTTCGACAAGTCGTTTGTGGCCTTGTTCTTGCGATGACTTTTGTAGCCTCGTTCTTGCCATAGCTTTTGTGGCCTCAGTGCAAGGTCTGTTACTTCTGCCATCATTGTGGCAGATCTTTACCAATGGCTTATGGTTCGTGTTGTTGTGATGTGGTTGCCTAGTAGGGGTTTTCCTTATTTGTCAATTTGGATGGATTTATCTCCATATCAAAATATTTGGTCACTAGAGAAATGTACCCATCTAGCACCTCTTAGTTGTATGTATTTGTTCTGATAAATGAAATTCTTTACGTTTTATGTATGTATGTATGTATGTATGTACATAGCAAGTCGAGTCAAGTAAGTTGCAAAGTATCCAGAATCTGAGGTTTTTCACTACCAATTTACCAATGTAGACCTTTTATTTTAGCAAAAGTGTTTTCCGTGCTGGTTGTCATACAAATGTTAATAGAACTATCAGACCTTAGTGAATCTCCCTCTCCGAAGTTTATATTCAAATATCGCCTGAATAAAAATAAAAATTCTAGATGTTCTTGTTCAAAGTAATTTAAGAGCATCTTTAACCGATATGTCAAATTAATTTTCGTATAAAGCATGTACATGTGCTCGGAGTTTGGAAACAATTCATACTCTGTTAAGATGTAAGTAGGTTGCTGGTTGGTTATGTCCGAAATTCGGGTCTTGTGCTAATCTCTGTGTGTAGATTGAGTGAGGTTTTAACTCTCTCTCTCTCTCTCTTTCTCTCTCTCTCAGAGTCATTAGCTGGTTGGCTCCTTTTCTCACCTGTCTAGCCATAGCCACCATTTTCATCTTCTTCTAACTCCATTCTCCAAACCCTTTTCTAATTCTTCCCAAACAAGGCCTTGATCATGTTATTAAGCTCTAACCACCAACAAGTAAACATACAAAAAGAAAATAAAACCCAATTGTTCTTTTTTATTTTCATATTTGAATTATTTTAGAGTCTGTTTGGTAACCATTTGATTTTCAGTTTTCGTTTGTTGTGCTAGAGATGAAGCGAAAATATATGAGAAGAGTGAAGGGAGAAGAATGAAGGGAGGTGGTGGGAGAAAGGGAGGAGGAGGAGAAATGCAGGAGTTTATATGAACACAAAAACTTGAAAGTAAAATTTTTTGGATTTTATTTTCGTAATGTGTTTTATTCCTTTTCCATTTCTTCCACCATCCTTTCTTCACCCTTCTCCGTTCCTCCTTTTATAATATACATTTTCTTTAGCTAAAGAATGAAAAATAAAAACTAAAAACAAATTCGTTATCAAACGACTTGTTAGTTTCTTTGGGTAAGAGATTGCAATTTTTGGTTTTTGTAGAAGAAGAGAAGTGTGACCTTTTAAAGGGCCTCTGGATTCCAGATCTGAGAGGGCCAATCTACACCAATACAAGCTGTGTCACTCACTGTTCCTGAATCAAGGAATTGCTTCAAATATGGTAGGATGGACAAGGGTTTTCTGAACTGGAAATGGAAGCCGGACAACTGCAAGCTTCCGTGGTTCGATCCAAATACATTTTGGGAAATCATTTGAGGTAAGAAAATGGCCGTTATCAGATGTAAGGAAACAGACATATTACTCTGACCAATTGACCTAATTAACCCAGTTATGTATACTTTTATGTGCGGGTTCTTCAATGAACTATGATATTAACACTAATAACTTGCAGGAGGAATTCCCTATACAAGGATTCCGAAGACCACTTCAGGACATGGTACTTTGCTGACTTCACCCTTATGAATTTATGGTCCAAATTTCTTATAGCTGCATAAGAGAAGGGGAGATGGAGAAAAGGAAGTTTAGGGTTTTAGATGTAACCATGCCATGCTTATGAGACCGGACGTGTACCCTGAAGTTCACTGGAACAAGTGGATGGACGGTTATAACGATTGTGTGCGTTGGCGTAGTTTCTTAGGGCCAATTTGATATGTGATACTGTTGTAGCTTTTTAAAGACATACTTATGATGTGCTGTGAAAATAATCAGTTCTACGAATATAATCTCTCCCCCAGTACTCTATCCTATATACCATACTTACGTTCTATAACAACCTAGAGCTATTCCTCATAGTACTGTCACTGTAACTTCCCAGGTCCAATCAACAAGTAAGCCGGAGTCTTAGTGTTTTCCGACAAGTAACAAGTGACATGGACACCAAACTCCGGGAAGGTCAATCCTTGATGGAAGCATACATAACCCAGGACATAAATTTCAAATCCTTACATTCTATCTTTCATAATTAACATATGTTAAATCGAGTACCTCCAACATGTTTATAAACTTTCCCAAATATTCAGCAGATTTTGGGAAGCCAGGGTATCCTTTCACATCAGACATAAAACATGCACCTGAAATTTGGTAAATATGCGAAAAGAGATCCTACATAACAACGGAGATTCAGAGATGCTTTACACACACAGTCATGCACACAAACGGAAGGCCAATTTCAGCCAACAGTACAGCAAAGCCATAGAAGAACTCTTGGCTCAATCACACAGAGGGAAGAGTCTGAGAAGTACGATTACCACAAACCATAGCTAGATTGTTGAAGCAGATAGGTTTCAGAATTATCTGAAACAAAAATTGCAAACCGATACCAAGGATCGACAGTTAATTGATACAGGACCAGCCTTGTTTCATAACAGAGTGCACAATCAGAAATCGGAATTTTAAAACTATGCAATGAGTTTCAAATTATAAGAGTAGAAGCATTACAAATATGAGAGTAGTCTAACAAATATCTGCAGTGCACACATAGCGCGCGCACGCCTTCAGCAGATGAAAGCGATATTTTAAAGAGCTCAAAAAACCAAGGCTCTAGATAACTAGTAAAGCAAGGTCGATAACTAACCGGCTTGGGGCATAGGGTCCAAGTTATTCAAATATACATGATCTAATCAGTCTATGGAAGATATCCTTCAAAAGGCTGCATCAGTGAAAAAAACTTTAACGGCTGACACGTACGCCAGTAGAAATTGATAACCTAAACCTCTGGGAACCGGCACACTATTGATCAAATTTAGCATCTTTGATATGGTCTAAAGATTAAAGCCAACATAATAAGATGTTCACTAGTCGAATCACTACTCAAATGCAACGCAAGCTCGGATAATTTTAGAACAGTTTTAAGTATGTCAATCAACATGAACAAAACAAAGCATCAATCTGAAGGGAAGATAAAATGAAACTATCCAATTCGAAAAACATCAAATTCAAAATCTGTAACTGTAACTACACTAAGTAGCACAATAGGCAGTAATCTACACTAACATCAATAAGGTAACACATAGTCATTAGACAACAACTAAAACTTTAGATTAACACATAAGCATTGCTCTGAAATCTCATGCTTCCACTGTGTTACCTAGCACAAACGAGAACAGCTCGCGAACCGGCGAAAACTCCACCAATCCAATATCCATGGCATACCCTGCAACCGGCAACTTCAAGTCCCGCAACACGCAGAATGCCTCCGCCATTCGAGTCTTCGGCGCTTCCTGAGCGACAGCACAGTAAGGAACCCAGCAGTCAGTGCGATACTCCTCCCCAATTTCCACACCTTCTTTCTTCATTGCCTCACACAATTGGGACTGAAACTGCAGCAACGAAACCGACGGAGTTGGCGACAGAAACAGGACGTTGTTGTCATTTGGGAGGCTCCCGATCGAAGAGAAAGACAAGGCCAGAGGCTCTTGCTTGGAAGCGAAGGTTCTGATCACGTTTTCGAGCTTGGCGGGTTCAATAAAGGGACTTGAGAAGAGGGTGATGTGAGGTCGTGATTCGATTTCGATAAGCTGGGTACTAATCTGACGGCGGGCGAGCACGTTCCAAGCCTTCAAGACCTGGTTTTCGAGGGCTGGATCGAAGTAAAGCTCGATTGCATAGCCCTCTGACATTGCCTTGGGATTGAAATTCGAAAGAAAACAATCAAATTGGATCGAAATCACCACAACCCAGTTTCAGAAATTGAGATCTCAGATTGCCCAGAAACGAAAAGTGAAAGATAAGCTGAAATCGAAGTGACCCAGAATTGCAATAACCAAAATTTCCAAGAAAAAATTACAGATTCAAGAAAATATCAGAAAACAAGAACTACCCAAGAGAGACTGGGATCGGAAAAAGCCTGAGAATTGAAATAAAAAATGGGGAACAAAAAGTGAAAGAGATGAGATTTTTAAAACATGTGAAATGGTGGATTAAAGTTTCAATCAGAGAGAGACAGAGGGAATAAAGGCGCAATAAAAATTCGGAGGGAAAGCTCGAAAGGGGTTTCCGAAGAGGCTCCGTAGCAGCGAAGATACGATTTTTCTTTGTTCGCAGATTACAGTGATGGATAAGATAAAGTGGGAGAGAGAAGGGAGGAGGAGCCTTGCACCATCTGTTGAAGGAGGAGGAGGGAGTGTGCAAGGTCACCTGTTTTTGGGTGGTCAGCTTCTTCAAGTTTTTCAACACTTACAATTCTTTCAAAATTGGAGTCCCAAGGTCTCAAAGTAGAGAGATACATTGGTAAAATTGCTTAATTAGTACAAAGAAAAAGATTGATTGATTGTACACAACGAAAAAGACTTAATAAAGAATAGATACATGCATGAGCAGTGATAAATGACGTTAAAGTGTTAAAAGTAATCTCACGTTTTTAAGTGAGAGATGATTAGAATTTACGACAAGAGAGCATATGATACGTAGAAAAAAAGGTAGATGTAATATTGGCTGAAAAGCCCTTGATACTTGAGTTAGCAAATTGTCATAAAACTTTGGCTAAGTATGTTGCGATCATGAGAATAATCCCCTTCTAGAAAGGTGAAAATAGTGGAGCTTCCCTCATTTTCAACGTGAAGTAATTTGATACTGAGTACAGTAATGACACGTGTTCGTGAGCGTATGAGGTCTAAGTGGAGACAATAAAAAATTTGTATTAACTAATCACTTGCTACCATGTGTAGAGGTTCCTCAAAGAAATTATCAAGTTGTTAATTAGTTAGTATTGGTAAGTTAGTTATCTAATGACCAATATTCAGCAAGTGATTTGTCACATGATATCGGTTTATTCAGCAGTTGACACTTGTCCTACCACATGGTGTGGTGAGGCAACCTTATTTTCCTGAAGTGTTCTTGTCGACCGACAGGTTGATGGGATTCTCTGTCGGTCATCTTCTGGTCTGTCTGTACCGCTCTAATGATATTTTTTTCTCAAGTTTTACATCAAGCCCAACTTAAGTTAACCCACATCCACCAAGCCCACTTGAGCCCTAATTTAAGTAGTGGGCTTCAAATAAGCCTGAGGCCCAACTCTCACTTCTCCTTCCTCCTCCGTCATCTGCTACAGTATCTGGTTCAAAAAAGGAAGTCGTTGGTTCTGGAACCTCCGCCTGTGTATAAAAAAACCCTAATCGCAAAAGCTTCACCGCCCTCAGACCGCCGATCCCAACAAAACCCATTTCTCAATTTTCTTCAAAAAATTAAAAAAATGGGCGAAAATAAAAAAGGAAAAAGAGGTCGAAAAGCCAAAACCCCAGAAGCCGATGACACCAACATCACCACCATGGACATCCAATACACCAACCCCACCGCCGCGGATGACGCCGTCTCAGTTCCGGCGAGCGAATCCACCTCGGACCCCGGCAGCTCCCAGCCCGCCCGCCGCGGTAGAGGGCGTCCCAGAAAGACCGAGAACGCCAACATGGCGGGTTCGCCGGAACGGCGGAGCTCGAGACACATGGATCAGAACGGCGATGGTGGGCACGCCTTGGCGGTCGTTTCGGAGCCGCCGATGATGGTGCCGAGCCGGGAGAGCGTGGAGAAGGTGGTCCCCGCCATGGACGCCGTCGTGAAGGTGTTCTGTGTCCACACGGAGCCGAATTTCTCGCTGCCGTGGCAGCGGAAGCGCCAGTACAGTTCGAGCAGTAGTGGGTTTGTGATTAGGGGAAGGAGGGTGCTGACCAATGCGCATTCTGTGGAGCACTATACGCAGGTGAAGCTCAAGAAACGCGGCTCTGAGACGAAGTACTTGGCCACTGTGTTAGCCATAGGCACCGAGTGTGATATCGGTATGCGAAAATTCGGATTCTTTTATTTGATTCTACACTAATTTGTTGTCGAAATAGGTATACATGTTTGCTTTTTTGAGAAATGTGATCGTATTAAGAGTTACTGGATTGATATGGCAGCAGAAAGCAGTTAGTTTGTCATGACTCTGTTTTGTTAAGATGTTTGTGTGATCAATTAGAATTTAGCTAAGAAGCAGCTTCAAATTGCACATTACTTATTTCGTTTGACATCGAATATGATTAGGATCCAACTTATCGATTTTACGTTAATTTCTATGGCCTTGCTGTATCTGTGTTCTAGTTTTTGGAAATTTGCCTTGTCTCTGTTTATCATGTGTCCCGTGTCCGTATCTGTGCAACATAGCAATTATGCATCGTGTTTTTCATTTTTGTTTTCCAATCATTTGATGAATGCAAGATCAATTTTTTTCTTTTGTAAAGTTCGGTTTGATTTGGCATGCTTTGGAAAAGTTGATGAGAAAGTGATATCAGTGCATTAAATTCATGGGTTATTCTATTGAATAGTTCTTTTTCCATGATGCCTTTAGCGATGCTTACTGTGAGCGATGATGAGTTCTGGAAAGGAGTTTCACCTCTGGAGTTTGGAGAGTTACCTGCACTCCAAGATGCCGTGACAGTTGTCGGCTACCCTATTGGGGGTGACACGATCTCTGTGACAAGTGGTGTTGTGTCACGTATGGAGATACTGTCTTATGTTCATGGATCGACTGAGCTTCTAGGACTGCAGGTTATGTCTTTTGAGATTTTTCTTGTAAGACTATTCCTATGTACCATAACTACCTGATTATTGACCTGCTGTGGCTTCCCGATTTCCTTTCTACTTGTGATCCTTTTGCAGATAGACGCTGCAATAAACTCTGGCAACTCTGGTGGGCCTGCCTTTAATGATAAGGGAGAATGCGTGGGTATCGCGTTTCAGTCTCTTAAACATGAAGATGCGGAAAATATAGGCTATGTCATACCGACACCAGTTATTAAGCACTTCATCCAAGATTATGAGAAGAATGGGGCATATACAGGTTTGTTATGATTTGTACTTCTGACACTACCTTCCGGCAAATATCCCTGGCAGTCCAATGGGGACACATGAGCATTGGGTTATTAATAATCGTTTGCGTGATTGAAATTCTTCTAACAGGGTTCCCAGTTCTTGGAATCGAATGGCAGAAGATGGAAAATCCTGATCTGCGGATCTCAATGGGGATGAGACCTGATCAAAAGGGTGTGCGTGTTAGAAGAGTTGAACCTACAGCTCCACATTCTCATGTTCTGCAGCCATCTGATGTTATTCTTAGCTTCGATGGGGTTAATATTGCAAATGACGGCACAGGTATCTGTTATCTTGATAAAAGAAGTTGAACTTTAATGTGCATGAGCTTCTGAATACACGAGATTAAGTTATTAACATTCCTTTTGGTGTCATTTCTCTAGTTCCATTCAGGCATGGAGAGCGCATAGGTTTCAATTACCTTGTCTCTCAAAAATATACTGGCGATAGTGCTCTAGTAAAAGTTCTTCGTAACTCAGAGATACTTGAGTACAACATAAAACTTGGAACTCACAAGCGACTCATCCCAGCACACATTAAGGGTAAACCTCCTTCATATTACATCGTTGGTGGTTTTGTTTTTGCAGCTGTATCTGTTCCATATCTGCGTTCTGAGGTGCGACCTTCATTTCATACTCCCAATGCTCTCTCTCTCTCTCTCTCTCTCTCTCTCTCTCTCTCTCTCTCTCTCTCTCTCTCTCTCTCTCTCTTCTCTCTCTCCTCTCTCTCTCTCTCTCTCTCTCTCTCACTCTCATTAGTATGTTACCAACTCCTTAACCTCTGGGTTTTCATTTATTTCTAGTATGGAAAGGATTACGAATTTGATGCTCCAGTCAAGCTGCTGGACAAACATTTACATGCAATGGCGGAGTCTATCGATGAACAGCTAGTTGTTGTTTCTCAGGTTCCCCTCTCTCATCTATTTCTCATGCTTTTCAGTTTTAGACGAAGTATTTTTTGCTCTGCTTTCATGGCTATGATGCCTTGCATCTTTTTCAAAATTGTGGTAGGTGCTTGTTGCTGACATTAACATTGGATACGAGGACATTGTGAACACTCAGGTTAGAGATATGTTACACTACAATGATGTGATAAAATTTTTTAACTTCCACTTTAACATACTCATTCAAAGCATTTGGTTTCCGTGTAGGTTCTTGCTTTCAATGGTAGGCCTGTGAAAAATCTGAAGAGTCTGGTTAGCATGGTGGAGAATTGTGACGACAAGTACCTAAAGTTTGACCTAGAATACAATCAGGTTCGCTCTCTCTCTCTCTCTATCTCTCTCTCTCTCTCTCTGCGCACAGGCTTTGTACTTTTCGTTTGGTGGCTGAATTGCGTAGTTCTCTGTGCAGATGGTTGTACTAGAGACAAAAACCGCCATGGCGTCAACTCTAGATATCCTCCTTACACATTGCATACCTTCAGCTATGTCTGATGACCTTAAGTCTTAAGCCCTGAAAGGAGACCTATTCCCATAGATGAAGTTTAGAATGCTTGTAGAAGGAAGGGAAATATTTCATTCTCCTACGGAGAACAGAAGCCGGGAATTAATCCGCCATTTCTGTCATAACCAGCTTCTTGAAGTATCTGCAGACGTTCGACCGCGTTATAACGATGTCTTCCCTATGTTATTGTATTTATATTAGCCAGTTCTTGTTACAGAGCAGAAGAAAGCAGCGAGGAATTGAAGTTCGGTTTTTCCTAGGATTAGTTAGCATCATACGTTCTGAGTTTTGTCAATTTCAGTACCAGCTAAAAACATGTGAGATGTTCATCATGTAACATTTTAACCGGCTGATTTATTTGAGAATAATACAAGTTGGATGGATTGTACTATAAAATTCAGGGTTGTGTTGACGGAAAATTCTACCATACAACAATGTACGTTATATACGACTTCTTATTGTTTACTTAGGAAATGATTCCGATTTCCGACTTATCGGCTAGGGAGGTGCCAATCCCTATTAAAATTCGTCAAATTCTTGACTTCTCATGTGTTTACTCGGAAATTGATTCTGATTTCCGACCTGTTATGCTTTTACTAATACATTTGTGAGTTTTATGTACCAATTCGTATGGAATGCAAATGTTCCAATTCACAGCTTCTTGCGTCCCAAGTAAACATACTTCGAATGCGTTTTTCATTTCAACTAATCCACCCAAACTCAAAATCAACCCATTTTTCTTTAAGACATTATTTTACATTAATCTTGACATAAGTGAATTTTAACTCAAATGCATAGGAAGCACGTCCGCTCTGGGCAATGCGAAATCAACCCATCTTGGCTAGACTAATAATCAAGAAATGTTAATGGGACTTTATCAAAAATGGGCTCTTTATAAACTCTTTGTTACCTCATGTTTTAACGCCAATTCGCATGCCAACATGTAAAACATTATGCTAAAGGAGGCGGCAGATAGTCTATGAAGAGTCCCTTTAGCATTCCTCCTAATAATATTAGGAAAGTGCTATTCACACTCATTTTACCTCCAACACACTCTTGTTTATATTGAATTAATCATTCAATTTTCTTGATCCGACGATCAAAATTTAACATAAGTGTGAGAAAAGTAAAATGGGTGTGTGGATACAACTACTTAATATTTGGTTCGTTTGAAAGTACTTTTAAAATGACTAAAAATACTTTTAGTGAAATTGATTTTAAAAGAAACACCAGACATACGATTATTTCAACAAGCAGTTAAATACTTTTCAAGAATCCACTTGAATTTTATTGAGCATTGATTTCAAAAAATAAAATTTCAGTAAAAACGCTTTGATTGACTTTTAAAAGTAGTTTCAAACAAGTGCGGGTTGGAAGGTTTAGACCCAACTCACAACACGTCATAAGAATGCTTTCCACCATGTGAACGCGGGACACGTAAGTTAAATATCCCTCATCCTTCGTATTCATGTCTCCGCTACTGAATGTCGTCTACTCTGTTTACTTACCGCGAAGCTTCAACGAAGGCCGCCAATCCATTGACTCCCACCGGTGTCTCCTGTCGGCCCGAAGAAAACCCATTTTTTATGACGACCCACCGGCCCTTAACCACCCCCTTTCCACGCCTTATCCATTATATATTCAAAACTAAAAATCCCAAAACACAAAACCCACCATTTCTGCCACCACTATGTATATCCAACACATCAGTCCCACCAGTGCCACCACCGTCAACGACGCCCTTTCCCTCCCTCCCGTAACCCATCCCCTCAGCCCCGAGCTCATCAATATATCGGCTTCCGGATTGGCCGACCAAAACGGCGGTTGTGGGAACGATTCGTCGGTCGTTTCGGAGCCGCCGATGACAGTGCCGAGGCGGGGGAGGGTGGGGAGAGTTGTCCCGTCCATGGACGCGGTGGTGAAGGTGTTCTGCGTCCACACTGCGCCGAACTTCTCGCTGCCGTGGCAGAGGAAGAAGCAGCACAGCTCCAGCAGTAGCGGGTTTGTGATTGGGGGCAGGAGGATTTTGACCAATGCGCATTCGGTGGATCATCATACCCAGGTCAAGCTCAAGAAACGGGGCTCCGATACCAAGTACTTGGCCACTGTGTTGGCCATTGGAGCCGAATGCGATATCGGTATGCTACAATTTTACATTTGCCTTTTGCAATTGCATAGTAATTCTTGAGGTGAATGCAGTTTAAAGTTTGCGTCTTTTTGTCGATTTTAATTTCGGGTTTGATTTACTTGGCGATGATGTTTTGTGTGCAACAATTTTACATTTGCATGGTAATTCTTTGAGTTTGGTGCAATTTAAAGTTTGTTAGTTTTTATACTTTTGTGTTGCGATTTAAAGTTTGATGCTAAACTTTCAGCGATGCTTACGGTGAGTGATGATGAGTTCTGGGAAGGGATTTCACCTGTGGAGTTTGGAGATTTGCCTGCACTGCAAGATGCCGTGACAGTGGTTGGGTACCCGATTGGGGGTGACACAATCTCCGTGACGAGCGGAGTTGTGTCAAGGATGGAGATCCTGCCTTATGTTCATGGCTCCACCGAGCTTCTGGGAATGCAGGTGGGTACATTATATATAGTTTCTTAACATGAAAATGAAATTATGTACACCTAATTTCAGAGACTTGACGCGTGTTTTCGGGGTACTTCGGGTGCCTTTTTGCAGATAGATGCTGCAATCAACTCTGGAAACTCTGGTGGCCCTGCCTTTAATGATAAGGGAGAATGCGTGGGAATTGCATTTCAGTCCCTCAAACATGAAGCTGCGGAAAATATAGGCTATGTTATACCAGTACCAGTTATTATGCATTTCATTCGAGATTATGAGAAGAATGGCGCATATACAGGGTTCCCAATTCTCGGAATTGAGTGGCAAAAGATGGAGAATCCTGATCTTCGCATGTCAATGGGGATGAGACCTGATCAAAAGGGTATCCGTATTAGAAGGCTGGAACCTACAGCTCCAGAATCTCAACTGCTAAAGCCATCTGATGTTATTCTTAGTTTTGATGGGGTTAACATTGCTAATGATGGCACAGGTAAACTCTCTCTCTCTGTGAATTTCAAAGACTGCTGTTCTCTTTTCAAGTCGCTTTTGTGTTCCTGCGTGTGTTGGTAATTATTTTTTAGAAGAGTGGTATTTGAACATTCCCAGATGAAGTGTTCCATAAGCTTCTTGATATTCAGCAGTAACACTAATTTTTGTAATTTTTTTTAGTTCCATTCAAGCATGGAGAGCGCATAGGTTTCAGTTACCTTGTCTCTCAAAAATACTTAGGTGACAATGCTCTAATAAAAGTTCTTCGGAACTTTGAGACACTTGAGTTCAACATTAAACTTGCAAAACACAAGGAACTCATCCCATCACACATCGAGGGAAAACCTCCTTCCTTTTATATCATTGCTGGATTCATTTTCACAGCTGTATCCGTTCCATATCTGCGTTCTGAGGTGTGCCCTTGCTTTCAACATTAAACTATGCCTTTATTAATTTCTACAAAATGCATCCAGGTTTAATTGTTAAATGAACATTACAATGTTGCTAAATCTTGACCATGGTTTTTTTCTTATATCTAGTTTGGAAACATATTTGACGTTCCAATCAAACTGTTGGACAAGCATTTACATGCAATGGCACGTTCTATTGACGAACAGCTCATTGTTGTTTCTCAGGTTTATATCTCGCATTCTATCTTTCTCATGCTTTTGGATATTAGTATAGTTTCTTGTTACCCCTGGTTTTGTGGTTGACATTGTTCAAAATTGTTCTAGGTACTTGTTGCTGACATTAATATTGGATATGAGGACATCGTTAACAATCAGGTCAGTGACTAGGCTTTTCCATTTTTCCTTTCTTTATCTGATGCCCCAAATGATGGTCTAAGGAATCGGCGAAATAACATCTGATAGACTTGTGTAAATTATTCTGCTTTATGTGCAGGTTCTTACTTTCAATGGTACGCCTGTGAAGAATCTGAAGAACTTGGTCAGCATGGTCGAGAATTGTGATGACGAGTACCTTAAGTTCGGCCTCGAATGCAATCAGGTTCTTTTTATGTTTCTTAGTCTCAGGCACACACAAATACATGGATATATGCATGCATGCTATGCATTTTTCTTTGGTTGGCTGAATTGTGAATTGCATACTTCACGCGCAGATGGTTGTTCTGCAAACAAAAACTGCCAAGGCAGCGACGCTGGATATCCTCACGACACATTGCATATCATCGTCCATGTCTGATGATCTTAAGACTAAAGAGAATACTTTAGAGGAAGTACATTCTATGGCCGATGACCTTGATACGACCCTAGAGAAGGTAGAGGCTGTCTACTTGCCTTAAGACTCGATTCAAAAGTCAGGAGCAAACACAGAAGATCACTTCGCCTCTAGCTTTTAACACAGATGATTTTTAGGATCTTCTTATAGGAACCATGTATAAAACTTATCCCGAACAAATTTCCAAGAAGTGAGATTATGGGATGAGTTCTTTACTTTTAAGTCGGAAAATATGCGATACTAAGGGTAAAAGGAAACAATGTCACTTTTACAATAGCATATTTTGGATTGTAAAAAAAATCTTGTTCTTATGGAATAAAGATTACATTAGAAAGCTTTATACAACTTAAAGTATCCTCCCTCAAAGCATGTTATCCTTCCCAAGCTCTTCCTCAAGTCTCAAGTCTAGGATGACCTTGTAGAGTTTGACTTGGAGCTAGTTGTTACGTCCAATCCATCGAGATGAGGCGACTTCCAAGAATGAAAATCGCCGTTGAGTTCCATCCATAAACACATGTCGATTATTTAACTTAAGGGTCTCATTCCCCATCACTAATGTTGCATCATGCTTCTTACTTATAAGGAGCCAAGCAGTGTTCGATAAGGTGGGCTTTCCCTCATTGCATCTGTAACGTATGCTAATTCTCCAGCCACAAACAGTCATATGGAAGATTTCTAGTAGGCAAATAGACGTTCGATGATCGACTGGACGTCTTGTTTTTGACTTTCATACATATATACATCTGCAAATCTTTGATTTACTTTTCGTTTTTATAGTTTTGCAATAAAGGGGCCTTGTGGGTGGTAGATGGGGATTCCAGGCTAGTAGCTACAGGTTCTTCACCGACCTCTTCCTTTGTTTTCCCCCACAGTACAGCATAAAACCCAAAAGATATAATTGTTGCTCCAACTAGGCTGAAAAGAGGAAAAAATGGAGACATTTTACGCTGCACTCTCGCTAGCGGAAAAAGATAAAGGAGAGAGGAGTGCAAGATGACTATTTTAGAGTGTTAGTAACAACTCGTTGAAAGAAAAAAAAAAAGAAAAAAAAAAGAGGGATTAGTTATGCTAAACAAACCTTCCGAGATGAAGAGTGTCATGAAGGAACACAACGCCCAAGACCACAGCAATGGCCATGGACAAAGGCTTGAACATTGTCACATAGACAGGTCCCTTCAAGCGCAGCACCCATGTGTGAACAGCATTGTTCAAAAACGACCCAAATAGCCCCTAGATATACAGAAAAATTGATACGATTAAGATGTAAGTCACACTATATAGGCAATGTTTTTTTTGACCATACAATTAGTTACTTACTGAGCAGAGAATGGAAAGCAATGCAATATCAGGTCTCAACTTCCAAGCGCTTGAATTTGGTTCTGTAATCAAAGCAACAGCCGCAGAAACGGCGACCACGCAGACATTGTAGAAGAAGATGACGGTTAACTCATTCGGGTAATCTTTCATGATTTGTGCCTGCAAAAGTATTACTACTTTAGAATTAAGGCGGAACATGAAGGATTCATGGTTTAGGGTTTAGGGTTTAGGGTCGGAAACAGAAGAATTCCAAACTTTTAGTTTTGGTTTAACTTAATTACCTGAACAATGTACCAAAGTGGTACCAATATGTACTCAGCTGTTAGCAGAAGGCCACCAATTATCCAATTTGAGTTTGTTGGTGGTGGGGAGTTTAGGAGAGGTTGGTGAAGTGAAATAGATTGTGATTGATTAGCAAACACAATAGGAGGGCCCTTGTAGAGAGTCACCACAAATGCACCTGCAAGTGAAACTATTGTACCCAAGATTTTTGCTTGACTGCTTCTGCTTCTCAAAGCTGTACTTTCCAGCCTTTTGGTGGGTATAAAGGGGAGAGAGAGAGAGAGAGGGAAAGAGGTAGAAGTTAGTTGTTAATCATGCTCATGGTAAAAATTACAAGAATTCTTTAGTAGATCAATGTATTGCATACGTTGTTGAATTTATGGTTGTATGCGTGATAAATATTCTTAGGGATTTTAACGAGCGCAACTGAGCTACTTAAAATGCAATGTATATGTTGATATATACACAAATAGAACTCTAGCATCGTGGTGCCTTTTGTTAATATAACAATTTTAAGCATCGACTTACGCATGATGTTATATTATTTGTCTAGTTTCGAGCAGTACATGTAAGTTTTTCTCTAATAATAAATGACAAGTGACCGTCATATGTGTCCAAAGGAGAAATTTTTCAGCATGCGAGGAAACATAGTCTGGTACACCAAGTGTCATAATACAAGTGGTTGAAAAAGAAATTTCAAATATCCAACCCTTAATATTATAATATTTAGTATATTCTATACCAATGTTCTAAAAAAGGGCCTAGGCGCAGGGCAGTGGTGACCTGAGGCGTTTTCTTGCAAATCGGTTGGGCTCTAGGCGGCGCCTAGGCGGGCTAGGTGCTAGGCGGCCAAGAGATTTTTTTTTTTTTTTGAAATTAAAAAAAAAAAAAAAATCTTATCTACATTACCATATTTCCTTATTTTCCTCCTATTCTGCATTTTATGTGGTTTTAAATTGTGAACTTATTGTACATGTGTCATCCTAAAATACTCCTCACTATGGTTCTATGACATATATGCTTAATGTGTCCTTAAATTTTGGACTTATTAGATACTCTTTTTGCATTTTATTATTCTTTTATTTCCTTATCCATAGATTTCATACAAGTTTAATTTTTTGTAAGTATCAATGTGCATTTATTTACAAGATATACAAGAAATTTACCTAAATCCGCCTAGGCAGCCTAAACCCCGCCTAGCCATCTAGGCCCTTAGGCACCAACCCGCCACCTGACTAGCGTCTATTCTGTTTTTAGAACCTCGTTTTATACCGAATTGTGTTTATAGCACACTAAAAAAATCTCTCGTACCCATAGTTTTCCTATTTTACCCGAACAAGCTAGAAGTTCAAGTTCCAATTAACAATTATTTCTCTATGTTGGGTCTGCCCGCTTGGAGCAAGAAAACAAAGTGGGGAAAGAGGGATTTGGATCTCATTTAGATTCAAATTGCGAGAATCCTAGTGATTTTTATATTTTAATCATTTATCGTCCATCATGCGATCATAAATTATCTAATATTTTTTATTTAAAATTAAATATAAATAATACTGATGAAAATTGATCGTACAATATATGACGAACGATTAAGATAATCTTTGCAAAGTGTGCTGGACCCACGTTCCTCTGTTATCGTAATTTGAAAAAGCACCTTTTTCTGGTCTCTTCAACTATTTATAGAAAGCAACGGGACAAACTAAGGCCATTGGATTTTGGCTTTTTTGTTTATATACCCGTGCTTTAAAGAGTATTTCATTCCCCCCACCCATCAAAAATCTTGTGATCGTGTGACTTTGTCTCCTCTACCTTCATTCCCTGTCCCGTTCCGTCAAGTTAGTCAGGAAACGTGTTATCTTGTTTATTGCGGAACTGAAGCCTAAACGAAGAAAATACCGAGTTCCAAGCAAAACTTCAATTCCACATCAACCAAGTTAACGATTTTCTTAACCATTACGGAACACGAAACTAAAGCACATAAAGCAAAGCCACACAATCGACAGTCCGGGAAACAAGTGGAAATTTCGATATATTCGAAGGGCACACAAATAAATAAGCCTAGATATTTGTCAACGGAGGGTGTTGTGGTAACTGTGTGTGGGGAGAAAGAGGAGGTACCTGACAATGATGGCAAGGATAAAAGTGAAAGCTGGCACAAGGTTGCTGATGGCTGAAGCAAGTGTTGGAGAGCTGTAGTTGATTCCTGTGTACCCCATGATCTGTGATGAACTCCTGCTCATCCCAATAACACTAATTAGCATTAAATAGTTAAATACTTGGTCCTCAAAATTTTAGCGAGGCGATCATTTTTCTCTTTCTGCATGTCCTTATATATATATTTATTCGTTTGATTTATTCAATCCGAACTTCGGTGGCAGTAATAAACAAGGTGTGCATGTGAGAAAAAAAAGTGCGCTGAAATTGCTTCGCAAAATTTATGCGTTGATAGGATTGTACCCTATGAGTCCAAGAAGAAGAATTTTGGACATGATGGAGAAGTTGAGAGGAGGAAGCACCCTTGATCTGCAATTTAAGAAATTATAGATGCATGTTAGATAAAATGATGAAGAGTTTGTTAATTTTGATCAATTAAATTGTTTATAATAAGACGGTATTCTAAACTGTTCTAATTTATAGGACGAGAAAGAAGATTCGAACCTGCGGGAGACGAAAGGAGCTGGGATGAGAACAAAGGCAGCAACTGAGTAAGAGTAGACAACAAAGACATGGTAGCTCATTCCATTTAGAGTGGCAGCTTTGAAGAGAGTGTTTAGGCCGACGTTCATGCACTCCATCGTCACCATCGCCGTGAACGGCAGCACATCTCTGTAACAAGACCTCCCTGCTGCTGCCATGGATGCTCCTCTCTCTCTCTCTCTCTCTCTCTCTCTAAAACTCAGAAGGAAACAGAGGGGATGAGATGGTAAAGTCAAATGAGTAATGGGTGTGGTCTGAGATCACAAAGATCCTCCTCCTCCTTATGGGTGAAATATGGAAGATGATTGGCACATTAAGGTTCTTTCTTTGGTCACATGATGTGTGCAAATAATGGATATATAAAAATATGGAAAAGTTAGGTTCTAATTTCTGATGATGACATTTTCTTTGACATTTCCTTGACGAAATCTTGTGTATTTTAAACTTTTGATAAGTCTTTTGATTTATTTTCACATAAGCATTTTGTATTATTTTACCATGAATAAGAATTTAATTTAGAGTTTAACCTCTCTATTTCTGGCAATTAATTATCATCCTAAACTAAATCTTTTTTTACATAACTAATTTTTTTTAATTTTTTTAATCTACCCATACATAAGTGGGCACAATATTCTTTTGTGATGATGCTAGTCACAAATTCATTTTTATCTCTCATAAGCTCATTTTAATTTTCGGTCGTCAAATTAGATGAATTAAAAAAAAAATTAACAAAGGTGTGTAAGTGGTTAAAAAGAGTGTATAAATAACACCACCAATTTTCTATTCATATTCCGTACCGATGTTAATAAGTGGGTATAATATTCTATATTTGTATTATGTATCCATATTAGTTACACACACACACACAAACACACACATATATATATTAGTAATAGAATGTACTCATGTTTATAATATATAAGATTCAGATTGTTAAAATATATTACAGAATAAGTTCTAGAATAACGTGATCAAAAGTATGTAAAAAAGGTGATGACACAAATCTGCCCCTTATTTTGACATTTTATCAATATGCATGCTGAGTATTATTTTAAAACTATATTGTTGCATTGCTTTTTTGTTCATTTAATCAATCAAAAGTTTGGAAAAAAAATGATTCGTTTATTATAGCTCATTACATGAGGAATATAAATACCTCAAGCTTAATTGTTGACATAGAAATACATTAATTACCAAATATAGAGGTGTACAAAGTTAAAGCATCTTGATGAAAAATAAAAAAACTAAAAAGCTTTCAGTTAAAGAATACTAGTAGTTAAGGATCATATTTAAAGTCTCCCTAAATATTATTGAATGCCACATGGATTGACATTCTCCACTTTGTTGCCAAATTTAAAGTGAATGTCAAATTTTCTTGGTTTTATTTTAAAGAAAACTAATGAAAATGACTTGAAAACTTTGAGTTTTAACGATAAAGATAAAATAAAGGGTAAAGTGAATAGTATTAAGATTGATTTTTTAGTATAAAAATGTGATTTTTCGTTAAAATGAACAGTACCAGAAACTTTTCGTTAAAGTTTCATTTATTTTGATGTTGGGCCAACATATTTCTTTACTTTTATTCACTTATTGATTATTTTATTAATTATTAATTCTGGACCAACTTGATTTTATATATTAATAAAATGCATTTTAATTAGATATCTCCAATAGGAGACCCTATTGTAGGTTCTCCGCCTCCACCACCACCACTCTTTAGGAAATATTGGGGATCAATTATAGAATATTGTCTCTAATGAAGATAAGATACCGCCGGTTACCCAATCCCAATGATTAAAAAAATGTCAAAGTGCTGTGTGGGCCCGCTACTCAGCAAATGCTAGCAAGTAACGAAAGGCAATTCCATTCCTAAAAAATCCTGGGCAATAGGCAATTTAATCCTCTAAAGTGAATAGTAATTGTCTTAAGTGAACATTAACTGTCCAAGTAGATCTCCATTTTTAAACTGTTAAGATATTTCGTATTAAAATATTATTATTATTTTTTTTATAAAATAATAAAAGATAATTTTATTTTTAATTTCGGATGATAATAAAAGATTGGTTGAAAGTATTTGAAAATATTGAAATGTGATGTAAGGTGGAAGAACATGGTTAGGTATTTATAGAACTTTTTTTTTTTGTATTTTTAATTAATTTTTATGATTTTTTTAATAATTTTTAATTGTAGCTGACGTCAGCCTTCCATCACATGCCCTAAGGCTAGGCTAGTCAATTTTAGCCTGGGTCAGCAACTAAGCTCCCCTATAATAGAAACTAGAGCTGCGCTCCATTAGAAGCCACCAAGTCCTTAAACTTAACATATGGTGGGAGGAACAATTTTCAGAGCACCACTGAAGATGCTATATGTTGTTAAGTTTTAGAGAAGCAGGCAATTGCTCCATCACTAATTAATATCAATATTTTTCACAACTTAACTACACGGCATGTCGTTATATGTGAGATTTTATCAAAAGGATCTTGATGCCATTAATAATATAATCATTTACAATAACTTAGTGGCCGTTTATAATTATTTTGTTTTTAGTTTCATCTTTATGAAATCTTGTTTGGTAACTACTTTCATGAAAACTAAAATTTTTTTTTTGAGCAAAATTCAGCCTTGAGTTTTCACTTTCAGGTTTTCAGTTTTTATATTTTTGGAATCCAAAAATTGAAAACCAAATATTTATCAAACGACTCCTTAGTTAAATAAGACCTACACCTAACGTAAGAAGGGTTTTGATGACTAGTGTGGAAGGCATCTATTGTATGATTATTGTAGGATCTCAATTTTAAAACTAAACTATATAATATGGTAATGGTCCAATAATGTACGTTGTAAGATGCACTATTTTTCAATTGCATGCGATAATCGAAGTGGGACAATTGGCTTAGTTTTGTGCTGTTTTGAACTTTTAAGATACTTTAATTTTTTGGCTTGATAAAGTGAAGCTTACCAAGGCTTATGAGTCAACATCTTTGGCGTGCAACTGCCTAACTGGGGTCAATCTTAATATCTAGGCTGGTTGAATTGAAGTTCGGTTGTACTATTCACACACTTATTTATACTTCTTACACATTTTTAGTTTTCAACCATGAACGAGTAGAAGATTAATGACAAAAAATTAACAAAGGTGTGTGGGGATAAAAAAAAAGTGTGACAACACATTTTCTTATGTTTAGACCTAATTGACAAGTAAGTTTATCTTTTGTTAAGTCTTAAAAGTATTTAAGCTCGAAATGAATTTTATGATTGTATTTGGAAGATATTCGCAAAATTGATTAGGAACTGTGAATAATAATTCAGAGTTTTTATGAAAAATGTAATTGTTAACTTTTGAATAAGTCTGTTGGAAGTTGTTTTATCATTTATTGAGTTTCATACTTAAGGAACATATCGAAAATATAAGGAACAAATAGTGTTCGTCCAAGTATCAACAAGTCTCTTATAATATATTAAAAAAATTAATAAAATGAAAAATAAAAGTTGTGTATTTTTTTTTATCTAAGTGAGAGTTGCTACCTAGACGGATGCTTAAGCGGACGTTTAAGCAAGTCTATGCCCCCTTTCTTATTTTTAAATGCCTAATATTCAATCATGGTGGTGGTCAACCACCTAACGTTTAGGCTCGGCCTAAATAACCTTGGACAAGAACTTTCAGAACACTGGTTTTGTTTTGTTTTTGTTTTATGAAACAATAGTTGTGTGAAGGCAATTTGGAAATAAAAGTTCCATTGGTTTTGGATGTTGAGAGACAAATTTTGAGTACGACTAAAAACTCACTAAATTTGAGTGTGAAAGTCACTACCCTAATTATTATGTACATAAAATGTAAATTAATTTTGTTTTTTTAGAACAAACGATATTATTTACACTACGAGAAAGAGGTGGACTTAGCCTCATTATGAGCTAACAATAATGTGATTCAGATTTGCTTTGGGCAAGAATCGAACCTAAGATCTCTCACTTACAAGTGAAGAGGGAATACAACTAAACCATAGTATTAAGTGACAACATGTAAATTAATTTTGATAAATGTTAGAATACAAGTCCGAACTTGACATGCCTCACATTCATGCCAACACAATCTTGGCATTACCTATTACACATTCTTGTAACTTTCACTTTGGCCACTCCAATTTCCGGCCATTAGCCTCTTCATACTTCATTGCTGATACTGCTTGGCAACTGAGGAGTCATTTGGATTTGGGAAGACGGTTTTGATAGTTGGACACCCACATCATCCGCCGGTTTTGAAAGTTGAACTCCCTCATCATCCGCCGGTTTTGATAGTTGAACTCCCTCATCATCCGCCATCGCTTTCTCCTTCATTTTTGCGTATATCACGGTATAAAATCCCACCGAGATCACAATGCATCCAATCAAGCTGCACAAGAAATAAATCCATTGACAAACATGATAAAGAGCATGTGAATGCAAAAATTTGTTTGTGTGCCTGAGCATACCTGCCGAGATAAAAGGTGTCGCCAAGGAAAACAACCACCAGGACTGCCGCAATGGCGATTCCTAAGGGTGAAAACATGGCTACATAAACAGGCCCCTTCTTGTGCAAGCACCAGACATGAACACTGATGCGAAACACACTCACACAGATTGCCTATAAACGTAACGACATCATATTAGTTCCTTATTAAGCACTATGTTTAACAAATAGAAAGGTTTTCGTTCTTCTCACCGCGTACACAATGGCGATTATCTCAATGGGTAGCTCCAGTTTCCATGAATTCAGATTATTCCTTTCCACAATTAGAGAGATAACTGTGCATTGAATTGTAAGAAACATGGTGTAGAAGAAGACTATGGTCATTTCTTCCGGGTAATCCTTCACAGTGGCTGCCTGAAAGTGTAATTTCACGCCATTTTCGATACCATTAATCAGCACACACCTTAAATTTTCAAAGGGTCTTTTAACTTTAATCATTTAATAAGAAGATTAAAATTTAAAATAAACCTGGTATTAGATTACATATTGATTATAATTCCTTGATGTGTTCTTAATTCGAAATAACTAATGTGCATTTTATTTAATGTCTCCCATTAAATATTTAAATGTATTAATATACAAATTTTAATTTATTTTTTGACCAAAAAAGAGTTTTTTTTAACTTATTAATTTTATTTAACATTATTCAAACATGAAATACTCAATTAATGTACCTAAATGTATGTACCGAAATGTATTATATTGAACTAATGTATTTAAATGTTAGTACCGAAATATATGCACCGAAATGTATTATATTAAATTTATGTACCTAAATGTGTGCACCAAAATATATGTAACAAAAAGTATTATATTGAATTATTGTACCTAAATGTTTGTACCATTATTGTATATTAATGAATTTAATGTACTAAATGAAAAAAACAAAGTACATCGAAATATATTGTATAAAAAAAATTAACTTATCTAAATGTTTACAAAAATATATATTACGATAAATGAAATGAAAATGAAAATGAAAATTATAATGAAATAAAATTAATACATTAAAATTTAGGAAGAAAAAGAGAAATAATTAAAAAATCAAAATATAATGAATAAATAAGGTTATTAATGTATCAAGGGACTAAAATTATATTTTGATCTTACTCATGGTTTTAATCTAAAAGTCATCTTTATCAAGGATTAAAATGAAATTTTCTAATTTTCAAATTACATGGATTTAGAGCTATTTTAGCATCAATGCTTTTTCAGCACAAAATTATTAGAGATAAGTGCTAGGGAAAGCCTCCAAATTACATTACAAAAACCATGCCATTTCATTCCCATTTTCCAAGCCACCAAAGTATGAGGTGAGTTGTGGGAAGATATATTACCTGAGCGATGTTCCATCCCGAAGCTACGAGGCATTGGATTGCGAGTAGCAGACCTCCAAACATCCAGGTTGATGACTGTGAGACGGAAGATCTATGAGTCGAGTGACTCGAGCCGGAAGACGAGGAAGAGTTCAATAGGGCAGGGCCGTTGTAAAGGGTCACTACCAATGCCCCTCCCACTGATATAATGGCGCCCAAGGATTTGGCATAACTCGTTGCTTTTCTCAAGTCTAGCTTTTCCATCCTAAAGTTAAAGTCCTTATTAGCCAAATACATATAAACCGTCACAGAAATACACAATTTATGCAAAGTTATTCGTACCTGAAAATTAAGGCTAGCAAGAAAGTGAAAATTGGGGTGAGATTTCCCATTGCTGACGCAAGGAGAGCCGAACTGTTTTTGACACCGGCGAAAAACAGTATTTTCCCTGCGCTCCTGCAATTACAGTTTTCTTCATCATTTCTATGTCTATATCAATTATTTCAACAAGTATTTGATCAAGTGAAAGCAACTAGAATTACCCAATTAGGCCGAGGAGAAAGAATTGGCAGATGAGCCTGAAAGTCAAAGGAGCTCGCCTGTTTCTGCATGAAATATGACATTAATTATTGACCTAAACCAATCTCGATACCTTCGAAAGAAGCGGTCACGGTCACATCGGAGGATAATCACACCTTTGGAAGATGAAGATGGGGAGGAGCAAGAGGGTACCAATAGCATTGTAGTAGACAATGAAGACAAATTTGCTCATCCCCTTTGACATGGCTACTTTGCTCAACGTCGACACGCCAACTTCTGCACACTCAACGATTACCATGGCAGTGAAGGGCACGGCGCCCCATATGCGACTTTGCCAAACCATCTCTTACTCTCTTTCCGCTGTTACAGAGATCGAATGCTCCTTGTTCTTCTTGTTGTGAAGAAAAAGTTGCAGGGACAACAGCATGTGTTTAGATTGATCGTATAACGCCGCCACCACTCTCGGACAAATTAAGCTAATTTTGTAGTAGTTACATCTGTATACTGAAGATAATAAACACACTACAATCCAATGCAAGGAATCCGGATATTTGCCGGATCCTCTTTGTGAGGATCTCAGAAATCCGTGAATTATATCCAATTGTATATCGTACAGTCTGAAATTATTTTAAATATTTTTATTTAAAATTAAACACAAACAGTACTTGATAAAAACTGATCGCATAATGTACAATAAACAGACACAATTCACGGTTACTCACCAAAAGGATCCGAAGAGGATCCTGCTGGCAATGCAAGTTCATTATTTCACATGCCCACAATAGTCATCACCTGAGAATTTTTTTGAAATGTCTTATGAAATTATATCTTTTTCAATTAGCCATTTGGACTAAAATTTTAAACGATTTGACATACTAATTTTCTAAAATAATTATTTTATCATCTCATTCTAACTTCGTTAAGTTTTTTATTCAAAATAAATCATGTGCTTTGCACATGACTTGTGTTCAAAGTTATATCAGGCATTTTTAGATACAAATGATGGTTAGTCTATACTAAATCAATCTTATTCATGAGAAATAGACTTAACTATGAGTATTAAGAGATGCACATTACTCTAGTCAACTTGAAATCTGACCAAATAAGTGAATATTAACATGGACATTTCATACCCCAACTTGCCCTCATTTACCTTGAAGTTGCCTCTACTCAAAAAGATGCTTCAGGCCTTTTATATTTTAAATTTCTCAACTGGGGAAATGTCAGAGTGGCATGTTGAAACTGGCAGAAGAGCATTCGGTCAGGATTTCTTTCTTAGATTCTGGATTGAGTGATCTGAACTGTTAAAATTTGATCTAACAATTATAAATAGGAAGTCTCTTTAAAAGTTATAATAATTGTAAATGTTAAATCAAATTTCAACAATTCAAATCACTTAATTCTAAACCTTTGATGGAGAGATCCAAACCGAATCCTCTTCCGAAGTTGCAAGCCTACAGTATTTTCTACTGTGGCAACGCAACCAATTAACAAGAAGCCAAATTATTATTGTTGAGTCGGTGATGCAGCTTTTCCATTATCTATGAATGGTTTGCATCACCTAAGGACCTTAGCCAAATATATATCCTATCCTCCCCATTAATTACATTTCAAAAGAATTTTCCGAAACTCCTTTGACAGAATCTATGCAGACAATATTACATATCTCTTGGGGACTTTTTGAGGGGCTTCGATGGAATATTCAGGCAAATAATCGAATATTGTCTTCAATAAGAGGTTTTTATAGTATAATCATTAAATCTAGGACTAAAATATTAAAACATGATTGTTAATTTCATTATAGTACTGTGGCCGTTGATAGAAACAAGAGAAAAACCAAGAAGCTGTCCCTACCGTTGGTTTCCGAACGATTAAAAAAAAGGAAAACAAAAGAACCCAAATGCTAGATTGGGTAATGAGGAGGCAAAGGCGCTGAAGAGGGGAAAAGGGCACGGGCATAAATCTTAGATAGAGTTGAAGATAAACAGAGCATTTGTTATTAATTGAAACCTTGAAGTCTGTTGCAATAGAGGGAGAGAGAGAAAGATGTAGATTGCTAAGCAAAGACAAAGAGAGATTGACTGCAAGCCTCACATGTAGCTCAACGGCATAACTGCCACCGAGGTGTGGCTGGACTTGGGATGGCGGGTGAGTGGCAGATGGTGCATTGGGCTGGGGCAATATGGCTGGTATCATTTTTGCTTTTTTAAACTTTTAAAAAAAAATTTTTTGCCACGTTAGCGAATTTTGCCACATTAGCGAATTAACAGAAAATTTGACGGATTTAGACGGCAGGGATTACATTGATGTGTGATGGTCAAATTCAGGGACGAAATTGATTGATTTTGAAATTGAGGGACTACAGTGATAAGTTAAATCAATTTCAAGGACTATTTGCGATAAAAAAAACCCAACTGAAAATTATTTTTTTGTGTTTTCAAAATTTTAGCGGTTAGTTTTCAATTTTTATTTTTTATAGAATATGAAAATTGAAGACAAAATGATTATCAAACGACTTCTTAATTAGATAAAGCCTACCCCAAATGTAAGAAAGGTTTGATGACTAGTGTGAAAGGCATTTATTGTATGATTATTGTAGGATCTCAATTTTAAAACTAAGCTATATAATATGGTAATGGTCCAATAACGTATGTTGTAAGATGCACCATTTTTCAATTGCATGCGACAATCGGAGTCGGACAAGAGGCCTAGTTTCGTGCTGTTTTGAACTTTTAAAGGTACTTTATTTTGGCTTCTTGTTAAAGGAAGAGGATCCTGTCTGAATTTTACTTTATGAGGATTTTAGGAAACTTGACATCTCAGTCGTTCATCGTACATCATACTGTAAGTTTTTATTAAATACTATTTATGTTTAATTTTAAATAAAAAAATCAAATCATTTTTGACCGTACGATAATGGCTAAAATGTGGAGATCTCTAAGATCCCCACAAAGTGGATACGGATGAGATCCAATTCCCTTGTTAAAACCTAGTAAGGCCTCCGAGTCAACATCTTTGGCAACTTGTAACTGCCTAACTGGGTCTATCTTAATATCCAGGCTGGTTGAATTGATGTTCGGTAGTGCTATCCACACACTTATTTTTACTTCTCACATACTCTCTCAATTTTTTGCTGTCAGATTGAACGAACAGAAGAAGATCAATAACAAAAAATAAATAAGGGTGTGTAGGAGATAAAAATAAGAAAAAAGTGTATGAATAGCACTTTCCTTGATGTGTAAACCTAATTGACAAAGTAAGTTTATCTTTTGTTGAGTCTTAAAGGTATTGAAGCTCGAAATAGATTTTATGATTGTATTCTGCAGATATTTGCAAAATTGGTTAGGAACTGTGGTGGCCACCAGCCTAACATTTTGGGTCGGCCTTAACACCCCCAGGCGGGGACTTTAGAACACCGGTTTTGTTTTTGTTTTATGGATCGATTGTTGTTCTTTATTATATTTCATATGAAAGTAATTTGGAAATAAAAGTTCCATTGGCTTTGGACGTCGAGAGACAAAATTTGAGTATGACTAGAAACTCTCATTAAATTTGAGTGCGAAAATTACTACCCTAAATGTATACCTAACATGTAAATCAATTTTGAATAAATGTTACAATACAAGTCCGAGCTTGACATGCCTCACATTCATGCCAAAAAAATATTGGTATTACCTATTACACATTCTTGTTACTTTCACTATGGCCCCTCCAATTTCCGGGCATTAGCCTCTTCACAATTCGTTACTGATACTGCTTGGCAAGAGAGGAGCCATTTGGATTTGATCAGACGGTTTTAATGGTTGAACTGCCTCATTATCCGCCATCGCTTTCTCCTTCATTTTTGCGTATATCACGGTATAAAATCCCACCGAGATCACAATAGAACCAATCAAACTGCGCAAGAAAATGAATCCATCGATGAACACGATAAATAGCATTTGAATGCAAAAATTGGTTTGCGTGCCTGAGCATACCTGCCGAGATAAAAGGTTTCGCCAAGGAAAACAACCACCAGGACTGCCGCAATGGCGATTCCTAAGGGCTTAAACATGGCTACGTAAACAGGGCCCTTCTTGTGCAAGCACCAGACATGAACACTGATGCGAAACACACTCACACAGATTGCCTATAAACGTAACGACATCATATTAGTTCCTTGTTAAACACTATGTTTAACAAATAAAAAGTTTTTCATTCTTCTCACCGCGTACACAATGGCGATTATCTCAATGGGAAGCTCCAGTTTCCATGCACTCATACTATTCCTCTCCGCAATTAGAGAGATAACTGTGCATTGAATTGTCAGAAACATGGTGTAGAAGAAGACTATGGTCATTTCTTCAGGGTAATCCTTCACAGTGGCTGCCTGAAAGTGTAGTTTCACGCCATTTTCGATACCATTAATCAGCACACACCTTAAATTTTCAAATTACATGGATTTAGAGCTATTTTACCAATTTGAAGTTTTGCTATCAATGCTTTTTCAGCACAAGATAATTAGAGATAAGTGCCAAGGAAAACCTCCAAATTACATTACAAAAACCATCACATTTCATGAAAACTTTGCTCGAGTAACAAGGAAGACGGTAAACGAAAACATTCCCATTTTCTAAGCCACCAAAGTATGAGGTGAGTTGTGGGAAGATATATTACCTGAGCGATGTTCCATCCCGAAGCTACGAGGCATTGGATTGCGAGTAGCAGACCTCCAAAGATCCAGGTCGATGACCGTGAGACGAACGATCCATGAGTCGAGTGACTCGAGCCGGAAGACGAGGAAGAGTTCAATAGCGCAGGGCCGTCGTAGAGGGTCACTATCAATGCCCCTCCCACTGATATAATGGCGCCCAAGGATTTGGCATAACTCGTTGCTTTTCTCAAGTCTAGCTTTTCCATCCTAAAGTTGAAGTCCTTATTAGCCAAATACATATAAACCGTCACAGAAATACACGATCTATGAAAAGATACTCTTACCTGAAAATTAGGGCAAGCAAGAAAGTGAAGATTGGGGTGAGGTTCGCCATTGCTGACGCAAGAAGAGCCGAACTGTTTTTGACACCGGCGAAGAACAGTATTTTCCCTGAGCTCCTGCAGTCACAGTTTTCTTCATCATTTCTATGTCTATGTCAATTATTTCGGTAAGAATTTGATTAAGTGAAAGCAACTAGAATTACCCTATTAGGCCGAGGAGAAAGAATTGGCAGATGAGCCTGAAAGTCAAAGGAGCTCGCTTCTTTCTGCACGAATTATGAAATTATTTATTGACCTAAACCAATCTCGATACTGGTAAACAGAAGCAATCACAGTCGCATCGGAAGATAATCACACCTTCGGAAGATGAAGAAGGGGAGGAGCAAGAGGGTACCAAGAGCATTGTAGTAGACAATGAAGACAAAGTGGCTCATCCCTTTCGACATGGCTACTTTGCTTAACGCCGACACGCCAACTTCTGCACACTCAACGATTACCATGGCAGTGAAGGGCACGGCGCCCCATACGCGGCGTTGCCACACCATCTCTTACTCTCTCTTCGCTGTTACAGAAATCGAATGCTCCTGGTTCTTCTTCTTGTGAAGAAAAGTCGCAGGGACAACATCATTTGTCTAAATTGATGGATATATTACACCAACCAATTACCAGTCAACATCTGTATGCTGAAGATATATTTTTTTTTTCAGAAAGTACACTAAAGATATTAATACAATATAATACAATACAAGTTCATTATTTTATGTGCGACTAAAGTCGTTGCTTGGGAAATTTTTTAAAAAGTCATATGAAATTGTGTATATTTTTTAATTTATCATATGAATTAAAATTTTAAACGATTTGTCGTACTAATTTTTAGAAATCATTAATTTATTATCTTATTTTAACTCTGTTAAGTTTTTTATCTATAATAAATTGAATGAGAAGAATGTTCTTTTGAAACCTTTGGGTCCTCTAGTGAATGAAATGTTCTCTCTCTCAATGTATTCAACACTCCTACCTACCCACAAAGTAAAACAAGCATAGGAAGCAGGTATGTTTTGAGAAATGTTAAGGAAACTTTTAAAGTGAAACTTTCTACCTTCTTATGTTTCTACCTTCTTATGTTTTTGACATAAGAATTGTGCTAGAAACATGAAGTGGCGGAGAGTCCATAAAGAATCTCACTGTTGAGAAAGTGTCTATAACTTTTCTTACTTTCCAATGTCACCTTAATATATAATTAATTTGCCAATCATTCGTTAAATTGTCAATAATTATGATCAGAAAATTCTGAGTTCGTTGACATATTTTTCTTCCACTAGATTAAGCCCTCCCCAGGTCACACCACTTCAATATTAAATGTTTATTTGACACTTCATCACATGATGTGTGATCCATATTGCTTCTTTTCTCCAATCCGCACTTCTCATGTTCGTTTATTGTACGAAGATGTTACCTGCCTTCTATTTTACACTTCTCCACTTGCCTTTTCCATTCATTCGTTCCCACATGGCCTCTACCATTGTGTTTTTTTTTTTTAAACCATATTTTAAACTATTTTTATTTGCATAGAGCGAGTTCGAACTCAGATACGCTGACTAACTGGCCTAGTTCACGTTACCTCTCACGCGTAACTTACTAGTAAAGAAAGAGAAAACAAAAAGAGAAAGTTTGTGATGTATTACACATCCGATTTAAAACATAGACCGGAGTATCAGAAGCTAACAAGACCCAAAGAGAGGCCACAAAGGAGAAGGAGATTATGCATATAGATTTATGCAAGCCTCAGGTCTTCCTCCTTTTTTTCCTCAGGAAAGGCATTGCACATAGAGCTCCCCCGGATGGCTGCCGAGAATTATCCACGCTATTTTCTGGCAATGTCGTATTGACCTTCGTTTGATCATCGTTACTTGTAGCAGTCTCATGATTTATTTTCTGTTCCGTATCATAGGCTTCCGTCCTCTCACTACTTTGAAATCCGACTAATGGTCTTTTGTTGCCGATGCTGGATTGAGCTGAAATATGACCAATGTCAACCACGTTGACAATGCCAGAGAAATTGGGAAGATCAGAATTCTCTGAAGCTGTTGCTTTCGTTTGAACACGAATTCCATCTTGGTCATTACCAGTCTCACTTTCATCTCCGCAAAACCCCCCTCCTGTCTTAAGGTAGTCTTCAGAAACCTCAGCCTCGAAAGAAGGATCACCATGTTGGCTCAAACCTGGTTCACCAGTTTCATCTTCAATGGGGCAGAACCCACCTCCTGTTTCAAGATAATCTTCATGCAGACCCACATTGGGAGACAAATTCCCTTCATTCTGCTGTTTCTTTTCGCTGAGAGAAGAAGCACTTGCTTCGCATTTTCCTTCATCCCGAGATATAACTTGTTCCCCTGTCTCTGCATTGGAGCATTTTGCATTACCGTGATCTAGTGGCTCATCAAGATCATCAACGTCTAAGTCATCGACTGTGTAATTTACAGGCTTCCGCAGACGCCCAGACTGAAAACATGAACGCCAAAAGAACAAAGCTAGTTAAACTTACAGAAAGAAGAAATAGACATACATTAGATTCTTTAAAATGATACGGATTCTCAAACTTAAAAAATGTGAAGCTTACCCTGCGCATTTCTCCCAACCCTTCTATTGTATCGGTATGAAGGTCCATCCCATCATTATCGTCATCACCATTGCCAGAGCTGGTTTCAGATACTTCAAAATTGGGATTTACCTTTTCCTTTCCACTTCCTAATACCCTCCTGCCTCTTCCTATGTCGTTTCCATTTGCATGCAATTTTCTATTGGTTGATCGTCCAGCTTCAGCAGGCTTTGGTCGCTTAGATGGAGCAGGCTCTTCAGTGGTCCTCCTTTTCCTTGACTGCTTAGCTGTTGATTTTCCCTTAGAATCGCTCTGCTTCTTAAGAACACTTTTATCTGTTCCCTCTGACAGTTTCTCTGATTTGTTATTCCCAGCTTCATCAGTACTCGTGGTTCTCTTCTTTCTGCTTCTTGAACCTTTTTGTGTAGCATCATCCACCAACTCTGAAGATTGATTTCCTGCGATACCTTTTACAGCTTTCTTGATTCTCTTACTACGAATTTTTGCAAATCTTTCATTAAAAGTGTAAAAAGCTTCCAGCCGCAGTTGAGTCTTCACCACACAAATACAAAAAATGATATCACCATCTTCTTTCGTAAGAAAAAAGAAAAAAGTAAAAAAAAGTCTATGATAAAGGAGTAAAAAGTGAGAGGCCATAAATCAGATCTTGCTAAAATGTAATGGACATGCATGCATCCCTATTTGTGCTTGTGTCTGCACAGGTGTATTCCACACACCAGTGAGAGATTTAAGTAACCAACCTCACGTTTGTTGTACTCGTTCAGAACGGGTATTAGCAATTCATCTGCCTTCTGGCTAGCCCAGCCAAACTTTTCTGAACATAATCTACGTGCAAATAGAGCTGATCAGAAAGATAGACATTCTATGTATCTGTCGGTAGAAAGAAACTCTATGAAAGGTTCCAAGCTTAGATGCAGCCGAAAATCCCCAATTCGAGAGACCAACACATACATTAACTACATAAAATTGCAGTCTACATTCTGAACATAATCTAATACGCATCCTTGCACACACCGTGAAGAAAATAAGCAAAAGGGAACTATAACATTTTACAAGGAACATATTCATCTGTCTACAATTTTTCGATACCTACATATCTCCTGTTGACCTTCAATAGTATAGCTTATAGAGTTACTGTTTTTCCAACAAAACGTTTAACAGAACAATAGAATCATATCCTGTCAATAAACAAGCCCCTAGAACACACTATAGTCCTCCCGATCCTTTGCATTGAAAGTAAAGAATATGCCGTACAAACTATCATATTAAAAAACCAACCTCATGAAGATTGAATTTAAGTATTAGGTGAGAACTCACTTGCGAAGAAAAAAATGATCTGGCTTTCCCCATGTGAAGGGCTCAGTTGATTTGTCCACCTGTGGACAAATATAAGCAGAAGTCACTGCTTCACTTGGGAAAGTGGGGGGAATATGCCAATTTTTGCTCACCTTTCTCTGCACAAGACAAAATAAGAGCATCCAAAGATGAGGATGTTATTCTTTTACAAATTAAACATAAGAAAAAAAAGCCTAAAGCAGAAAATATGGCAATCTAATTACATGCTTATCCATGAAAGTTTGCTTTGTTTCTTCAATAAGATCAGCTGACTGCTGGTGCTCTTGTTTTTGCTCAGACACTTCTTCCATACTGCTCTTCATATTGATATCCTTATCCCCAAATTTAGAGCCCCTTTTCTTTGCACTAGATCCTATTTCTCCATCAAACGTCCCTAGAATGGTAGGATCTGGTGATTCAATCCAATCCCGGAATTTATGGAGGCCATCCTCCTCGGGAAATGCATTTACAACTTCCATAGCATTGACAATGCCGATCCCACTACAAAAGACAAACCAATAGATTCTAATTCACTACTAACAGATTGTATGAATTGTAAATAAGTAGGTTCACTTAACAACACAAATCTGTATTGACTAACTAAAAATATTGAAAGTTAAATTCACGAGGATGCGGCACCACTACCAACATATTTCATAAGGACTAAAAACTTAAAAATGAAATGGTTTACCTAACTCCTTCAGTATAATCACTTCCAAGAAGAAGTGCCATACGAATTAATTTCTCTCTGCTTAGGCCAAGCTCATTCTCAACATCCTACAGAAGAAAATTGTATGAACATACATACATAAGCAATGAGCATTGCATCTTTAAGTCAAAACTTAAAGAAGAAAAACAAATGAAAGAGGAAAAATTGGGAAATATATGAAGGGCCCCAAGTAACAGAAATCAGATTTCTGACTAACTGAGTTTATAAATTGGGAAAACAAAAGAAGTTGTGTGTCTCACTAGACCCTGACCTTCATGAAATATGTCTCAACATATTTCCGATCATCGAATATATTTTTGTAAACACTTCGTGCCCCAAACAAGAACACATCAGAGTCATCAGTTACCACACCATCAACAAGGTTGGCAAGTTCCATATACGCACACTGGGCTTCTGCTTCCATTGGTGCAATAATGTATGGTATACCAAAAATTTGCAGTAGCTCCTAAAACCCGAGATATATTAAAATTCTAAGCAATTCATTGTTTCCAAGAAAAGATGTAATTTGCCAATGGAAAAGCCAAACAGGTAATGACAAAAATGAAGACGCACCTGACATTCGGTGAACATTTCACTGCTGACAGATTCTACATTACGTTCAAGCCTTCTTCGCTCATCTCCCAGATCCATACATTCTTGGTCTAGAATTAGCAGTTCCTCCTCCAAATCAGCCTCTGTGGCTTCCATACGTGCATTCTCATCACCCTTGAGAGAAGATATGTCCCAACTGTGCTCACTTTCCTGAAAACAAATGTCATGACTCTTTTCCTTGCCCCATTTTTTGTCAGCATCACTGTCATTTGTTATCTTTTTTGTCAATGACTCAGAGTTAGCCATCTCAACTAAATGACAAGATGACTCAGCTTCAACTTCAGTCTTCTGATCATCAGCCCAACCAGTAGCATCACCTGACAAGGCATCAGAAGAATGAGCATTATTTTTTTCAATGTTCTCGGGAAAGGTGGATAAATCACCATCACCATGGAAAGTACCCAATACTTGTTCAGTAATCACATGGACCTCCTTTGTCGCTGACGGAGTAATAGATGTTGTGCATTGCACTCCTCCACAGAAATTTTCCTTTTCACTTACATTCTGCATTGCTTGTGCTGGAGGAGAACCCAAGTTCGTCTTTTTAACTCCATCACCAATGTCAAAGGATGATTCATTTTGTTGAGTACCAATGTTCCCCAACAAAAATGGCTCAACTATCTTAATTTCTCTATCAATACATTCAGCACCTTTATGAGACTCTCGTCCAAAACATTGCAACTTTTCATCAGCAGGTGATCCATAATTACACTTGTCACTCCCCATATCCTCAAGACTTCTCCGTATTGCCTCCTGCAAACTAGCCTCTTCTTCGAAATAACCTTTAGAATTTGCTTTTCCATGCTCACCAGGAACAGATGAGGTATTTTCAGCACTACCACAAACTCCTTCCTCCCATTCCACTTCACTGTCATCATTAATATCGCCGGGCACCTTACTTTTAACTTCAGAATCATTAGGAAAACTGCTACCTTTTGCTTCAACAATCCCTTCCTCCCAGTCGCAGTCTGAGTCAGACCCAGAAGAATGCTTTTTTAATATATCATTAGCATCAATAGTTACAGGATTTCCTGCTACTAATGAAGCAAAAAAATCATGATCACCATCAAAAGACTTGCTCTCGCCATTGTCTTCAATGGATATTTCTATAGGAGTTTCAAGTTTTAACATAGAGTGATTATTTCTGTCATTTGAGTTATTATCACCAAGTGAGGAGTCAACCTTGTTTTGACCAGGATGCCTTCTCACCCCTCCAGTATCAACAGAATCACCATTATCACCTTTTGGTATTTCTGTGACTGTTCTATATCTACGTGAACTTTTCAAAATGTCAATGTTATTTTCGTTGAGCATATCCCTAGTGTCAGTCGTCTTGTTTGCAATTGTTTTCTCCCGTTCAATCTCCTTCATCAAATCCAAGTTCCTCTGTAAATCACGGGTCATACGCATCCCCATAGCTCTCACTCTACTGACTCGAAGATGGCCCCTCTCATCCAAATATGTCTCAATGTTGTCATCAAAAACACTTGTGGATTCATCTGGAGCTGATCCAATCACATTACTGGTAGACGAAGCACTGTTCCTGAAATTTGAAGGACACTCTTTGGGTGCTTGTTGCTTTTCTCCATTTCTATCAGCTCTTGCAGATGCAATTACTCTGGCACATTTAAGCATCAAACCTCACTAAGTGATTCCCCAGAATAATAAAACTGTCAAATGATAACACACGCAACAAAATTTGCAACTGTACTATATAATATATTTTTGTCATAAGAGCGCAAAATTGTGACTACTCACTGTTTATCACCAGTAAATGATGAAGAAAAGATAAATTCTCTGTGGGCTTCGGATGCTATTCGTGAACTCTGCACACCACTAACCCCTCTCCCAGAGGCAGCTTTCTGTACTTGATCTATCTCGCGACGAAAAGCTACAGTTTTAAGATAGGATTGTATTTGCAGCTCAGAGAACTTTTCAGGGTCCTAAATGTGCACGAGAAGAACCAATTAAAAGACATCCATGAATTCAAAAAGTAGAACATTATTTAAGTAAAGCAACTTATCCTCAATAGGAGCTCTCTAATTAAATGTATATATTATAAGACCCTATTAATATAAATAGATGCCAAAGTCATATACAGAAATGCTTGATGCAAAACTTCTTAAATTCACAAGACATGTCTTTGCAACTTACAAATTTGCTTTATTCTTTTTAAATCAGTCTTGCTTCTCAGCAAATGAATCCTATAAACTTAGTTATGACAAACAAGAAAATTCTTACAAGAGCATTTTAGCTGATGTTTATCCTTCTTTACATCTTAAATCCTAAAAGCATGAGCAACTATAGAAGTTCTCCTTTATATACGCTGTTATTAAAGTCATTTCAAATTGACTGTAAAGGTCACACATGTGTCAATTTTCTTTCAGTACATTCTAGGAAGCATGATAGATCACTGTCCCACTATACCAGTAGAGCACTGTCCCACTTTACCATCAGAGCACTCTATTCTCAATATTTCCAAGAAGTCATGCTACCAAATTCCAGTACCGATAAGGCAGGATTCATCACCCATCAAAACACTTCAGATATTATTGCTAATAGAAGACACTGAGTAGTGCATCTAATAAGTCACACCATGTTTGCAATCCAGGACTCACAATAACATGGGGTCATAATCAGATATGAAGGCTTTCACAGGAACCAACCTTTTTGACTTTCTGATACTTCTGTCTGTTTTCTGCCATCAACCTCTCTCTTATCTATTTTTGGGGGGGAGGAATCAATGACTGACATCAGAATTTGTGAAGATTGAAAGCTAATACCCATGACCTAACAAGGGGGCGAAACCCGCATAAATGAAATCTTACTTGAACAAGAAGATTGAGTTGCATTGATGGGGGCAATGCAGCTAATACAGCTGGATCAACTTCACCATGCAGTGGAGGCTGCAAGATAGTATTTAAAATTATCTCGACCGAACCTTAATTAGACAGAGTAAGAAATCCCATGATTAATGAATACAACTTAATTAAACAGTAAGGGTATACGCACACAAGTGTTACTGGCAAGGGATACTAACTCTGATATCTATCTATTAACTTACCAATATCATCTCTTCATCGGCATCGCCATCTTCATATATATCGTCCCCCACAAGAATAGAAGCAGTTGATGTTGACGCATTATTAGTTACACCAGCATCCTTCTCTGCCGCAATAGATGCAGCAATCCTAAATTAACATCAAAGAATCAATAAACTCATGTAATTGCATGATTAAGTACTCCTGAATGTTATATACAATTACATTTCATCTATCATTTCTTGATTGCAACTCCTTGAGACTGCGTCGAAGTTTTCTGAATTGATACCCACCATCTCAGTTTCATCTGACAAAATCTTCTTACCCTTAGCATCATTTTCCTCCTTATTTTTCTGGTCACAAAGCCGTTCATCAGCTCTCAACTACATTTTCTGAAACCACAAACAACATATATGTATACTTACCTGCAAAAGAAGTCTGTGTTGCATTGATGGAGGCAAACTAGCTAATACAGCTGGATCAACTTCCCCATCCATCTCTGGCTGCAATACAAATTACAAGCAGCAACCACATTACATTTCCAAATGCCCAAAAATGTTGTAGACCTAAAAACAAATAAAAAAAGACAACCAGAACATCCAAACTCTGTAATTTTCATTACACTGGTGGCTGCTCTAGGTTGCTCTCAAATGATATACAATAATTTTCATCAAGTCTGGAAGAACTTACTAGTATCATCTCTTCATCATCTTCTTCACCACCCTCAGCAGCGGTAGATTGTGATGCATTCTTTATAAAACCCCCTTCTTCCTCGGCCTGGATGGATGCTGCCAACCTAATTTAACGAACAAAAGAATCAAAATCACTAATCAAACCAGATTTATACACTACTCCCGCAACTGTGTTCTCAGCTTACATTTCATCCAGCTTTTCCTGGTTGCTACTCAGCAAGCCCAAGTTGTCTTCTTCTAAACTATTATCTGCCATCCTACCAGTCTGATCTGTTAGACCTTCTTTACTCTCGGCATCATTCTTCTGCCTCTGGTTCTTGATATCCGCAGTCAAGTCTTTCAGCCTCATCGCCTTAAGCTATTAACAAGAACAAAACATAGATAAATCAACTGGAAGCAAAACATACCGTTGATTTCACGCATCACATAACAAGAATATATGGTATTTATTCGAAAAAGCACAATAATTTTTGTAAAGAAATTCAAATTCACATGATTCAAATCCTAAGTCACACAAAAAGGCTGGAAATTTCACTCCACAACTCCGATCGCCAATGTTGCACGCAACCCTAATTCCAACCCAAATTTTCAACACCACATTCTACATTCCTACAAAGAAATTAAAAAAAATGAAAAGCAATTGCATATACTACATACATGATTAAGAAGCAATTTCTCGGCGGTCTTGCGAAGCTTGGACTGGGCGTTCTCCCGCTGTCTTCTCCGAGCGATCACAGTCCGGCGCTTGAGGGCCGGGGTTCCGCCGTCAAACACAAACACCGGCTTGGTCCGCAGGTACAACAGCTTGCAAATTCGGCGGAAGAAGCCGAGCAAATGCGCGTTGCGGACCATCTCTCCCTTCTCGTCTCGCATTGCCTTCATGAACTGTATCATCCATATGCTAGCATCTGTCCAGTCAAACAAATTAGTAACTTGATTTTATCAAATCGAATTAGTAATTCGATTTTCTGAAAATAAATTAGGGCTTAGAGGACGCGTGGGTGTACCGATTGCTAGTCTTCTTCCGGCTAGAGTCTCGACAGAGACGCGGCGGCCGACGGGGGCCAGTAGTTCCCAGAGACCGTGGACTCCCATTGTCTGGATTGCTTGCTGAGAACGCTTCTGCAATCAGGTTTCAGTTTTGTCATGGCCGCCAGTCGGCGGGAGGAAAACGAAGGAAACGACGTCGTAAGCAAGCAGTACACTGTGCACATGTATGTTTTTTTGTTTTTTTTTTTTTTTACTTTAAAAAAAAAAAAAACATTTATCTACGTCAAGAATACTCACACAGCCATTTCAGCTTTATTCTTACCACAGTCAAGCAGACTTATTAGCTTGGAGTTTCGAACTCAAAACCCCTTTGTTTTTTTATACTTGGAGCATGACTTTTTTTTTTTTTTTTTTTATTAAATTTTAAAATCCAGAATCTACACCCTTACTATTAGGCGACTTGACATGGTTGTACACATGTTGAAATAAAACAAATTTCGTGCTGAATTGTAAATATAGTTGGGGGGAATGTGAGAATACAAAGAATATGTAAAGCCAGTCTTATAACCAAGGGTGTTTTGGACTTTCCAGCTTTTTAGCGTCAATGGCTGCGTTTTTTTTTCAGTTCCAAACCTCTCAGGCTATCACAAGTCACAACCTCATTCAGTCCCAAGTCACAGAGAACTCGAGACCACCATGGCCGGTGGCCACTTCCGCCGCCACCGCCACCACAACCACCATCTTCCTTCTCGTGATCCTAAACCACCAGCACAACAGCCCCAATATTTGGCCTTGACACATTCCCGCCTCGACCTTCAAGCCAGCAGGGCATGTTTGGTGCGTGCTCCATCTAATTCCTTCAAGTTGGACAAAGTTATAAAGTCTCATTTACATCAACTTACGTTGAATATAGTGAGTTATCTAATTCAGTTTAATCGATAGACCCAATTATTCTTTTAAGGAAATTGTTTAGAGTGCTTAATCATCATGTACTCCTCTTTCCTTTATTTTTCATTTTAAATGAGCAGCTTCCCCTTTTGTCATGAAATATGAATTTGATACTGAATTCTGCATGCTATTTAGGGCCTGTTTGGTTGGGATGCACCCTTATTGTTAGCCCTAAGAGCTTTGCCAAAAATACTTTTTAAGTTTCTTTTACTAAAAGCTGTCAAAAACGCGTGTCGTTGTTAGAAAACGCTTTAAATTCCTTCAGAAGCAATTACAAACAGGCTCGATTTGGTTTAATTTTTTGTTAGTGTTTATTTTGGATCGGCATAGGCATTTTATGAAGGAATTGTATGGAATATACCTATATGGAGCTGCGCCAGAGGCTGATGAGAGGTAAGTTGTAAAAACCACATCTGTCAGTTACCTTTTTATATGTCACTATGTGTTTTTAGGAGTCTGGACAACTGACCTTCCAGCAGTATGCATGTTTGCAAAGGGACAAAGCAAAGAGTACGTTCCTGACCTTTTCCTTTTACCTTGCTGATATTTCTAGGCGAATGTTCGAATCCTTGTGTTCTGTTACGAAATCTGTCAATGTTCTTCACCTAGGCGTTTTAAGTAGATGGGGAAAGCGTTTTTAATTTGCAAATTTTGGTTTTGTATGCTTGGATGTCATCAATCCAACAATCTTGGAGAGTATAATATTTGGTAGCTATATAAACTTCCACGTACAAAATGTTTTATTGTATTTGAATTTGATACAAAGACTTCTGCAGATATTGCATTGTCCTAGAAACATGCTGAAAAACTGTTCAAGGGGCTGATGTGGTTATGAATTTGTGTCTAAGTTAATTATGTGCAAGCAACCTGGATCATATCTAGCTGCTGCGACTATTCCAAGAGGATCAATGATATCTAAGCGCAGCCTAAGGAAAGCCATTCTAATTAAGGCCTTAATCAACGCTTGTATGTGCAATACCGAAAACTCGAGATGGGGAAGATAACCTTCGAACTGAGGCTAACAACGCGTTTATAGATAGATGCAAGCTCTTAAGTTATCGACAGCAGTATGAACAGATATTGCAAGGTTAGGTCTGCTGCTACTTCTTGCAGCCTGGACTTAGTTTTAACTCTTTCAAATCATATTATCTTGTTTTGGTGTTGTAGTTCATTAGTGGTATTGGCTTGAGGAAACTTTTTTGGTCCCATGCATTTTTCTTTTACGGAGTGATATTCTAATCTAAACCCTATAGAGTTCGGACTTGAGTGTGTAAGGAGGCACACTATCTTAGCCAACTCGGTCTTATGTACTATTACAATCAATTATAGCTGAAATTTGTTTCATGTAAAACTAAACGTATGGGATGAATGATACCTTAACTTTATTTGATGCAGGATTTGATGGACGGACTGCTTCAAGTGGTGATGATAACACATGCATCTCCCCATAATATGCTGTTTATGTATGCTGGTAAATTGGATCATAGAAAAAAAAAGTACGATAGTGAGTTAGTATAAAATGATTCTGTCATACAGTTTCTCTTTATTATTAAGTAAAGGATCTGTAAAAACTCGAAATTTGGAGTTACCAAGAAAATTGTGTGCTTTACTTGGGTGTAAATACAAGTCATACCATACGTATTTATTGTCTCTCACCTCTCTTCACGTCACGTGATGAGAAACAGTAAAATGCGAGTAAATACACCTGGTAACAGGTAGAAATGTGATAGCTTGTGTAAAAGTTTGGCATCATCATTAAATTATCCATTTTCAATTTGAGCCCACTGAGATGCCGTAAGCAGAATGATTCGAATCTATTTCAGAAATATCGACTTCTAGCATCAGCTCATCTTAATTTGTCTTATGCTTTGAGTTTTGTGAACTTTAATACTCCCCCACGCCAAAGTTGCAGTCGATACTATGAGTAATTTAATTAAGAAAAATATGCAGGAAAGCTAAAGAAGAATTTATTAATGTTATAAAATTAAGAAGAAGTCTTAAATCATTGTTGGTTAAACAAGTGCAGTACTGTATGATAATGACCTAATTTGCATTGTTTTTGTACAGTTGTATTGCATGGCAGCTCCTAGGCCAATCTTGATGAATACATCTCAGCCGTTGAATCATAAAATCTTCAAGGATTGCAAGGTGACTTTTTGACAAAATCAACCTCACGAATGGCTTTAGACGGGGAGAGGAGCTTCCCTCTGTGCGACTATAGTTCATATTAATCAAGCATCGACTTATCTTTTCAACTTCTCACGTGGCAACACTAGATTAACTTGAAATACTGTTAATTACAATTGTATTTTCGTTACAGGTAAGTTTTTCTTGTTCCAAGAGCAATTGTTATTATACCAACATTAACATGGTTGATAAGAAAATCTTTCTAAAAGTGATTTTCAAACTTATTATTTGTTTTCTATTATCTTTTAGATTGAATAAATCAAAGAAAATCAAGTGAGATAGACAACGAGAAAGAGTGCAAAAGGAGTAAGTGGGAGAGTGAAAATTACTGCACTTTTTTCTCTAAAGTTTGGTTCTTTTAAATATTTCTCATTTACATTAACAGTTATCTAAAGATTACACTAAGTAAGGATTAAATAAATAATTAGAGAAAAAATATGACTTTGTCACAGCCAAAATCATTGTTCCAAAAGGGCTGACAGAACATTTCCACCCGTCACTAGGCTGCCGGCGCCATATATTTTTCAAATAACTAAACCTTAGCTAGCCAATGTCTTTATCTCCCTACTCTCTAGCATCAAGGTAAACAATAAGAATCCAAGCTCTCATTCTATAGAGTCGGCAACCCACATCAACTTTGAGAGTTTCTTCTCCTATCTATCCCGTATATTGCAAACCCTACTTACACCAACGCTAGATCTTCGAAAAAGAATGAACAAAATCTTCGTCTTGGTAATCTTCTTTTCGTTCTCCCTCGTCCTCCACAAAACGCATTCTGTGGACGTTGAGGTCAAGAACTCACTCATCATCTTCCTCGCCAAGCTTTCTAATGGTGTCCAACCCGGCCTCTCATGGGGTTGGATCCCTTCCTCTGATCCCTGCAAGGCGCACTGGCAGAATGTTGCCTGTGATTCTCTCAACACCACTGTCACAGAACTCTTTCTCAATGGCCAAAACCTCACTGGCACGCTTGATGTTGCTTCGCTTTGCAACACGAAACCTCTGGCTGCCTCTCTTACCACCCTTGCCCTTGACGACAACAACATTGCTGGACAAATTTCAGGTGAGATTGGACACTGCAATCAGCTCACTCAATTCACTGTCAGCAACAACCGCCTTTCGGGTACCCTCCCTGAGTCCCTTGCTGCACTGGAAAACCTCAAAACGCTCGATTTTTCGAACAATCAGCTTACAGGGCTGATTCCGAATTTTGACTTCTCCAAATTCGACAAGTTCAATGTCTCCAACAACAAGTTCCAAGGACCAATCCCTAACACGAACGGCTTTGTCCAATCAAACAGCTTCTTGGGAAACTCCGAATTGTGTGGAGATCCGTTGCCAAACAAGTGTCCGTCGTCATCTGTGACAGCGGATGAGAAGTCGAATAATTCGAACGGCGTCTCAAAAAATAAAGTGATTATATACATAGGATATGCTATTTTGGCATCGGTTTTTGTTGCGCTAGTAATTTTCAAAATATGTACAAAGAACAAAAAGGAAGATAAAAAGGTAGATGCCGTGAACAAAGTTTCGGCAGTCGATGAAAGCATGAGCAAAATTAGTGCAGCATCAAGTGAGTTCAAAGGAGGATTGAGCAAGTCGAATTATTCTGTCACATTTTCAGCTGATGATGAGAGCCAGAGCAATAATATGGTTTCGTCTTCACTTGTCGTCCTCAAGAGCCCCGTGGTGAACGGACTGAAGTTTGAGGACTTGCTCAAGGCCCCCGCCGAGTTGCTTGGGAGAGGCAAGTATGGCAGCCTCTACAAGGTCATCTTAGAAGACGGAATGGTACTAGTAGTGAAAAGGATAAAAGATTGGGCAATTTCAGGTAGCGATTTTAAGCAGAGGATGGAGAGGTTGTACCAGGCCAAGCACCAGAGTGTGCTGCCGGCTCTTGCCTTTTACTTTTCGAAACAAGAGAAGCTTCTGGTGTATGAGTATCAACAGAATGGAAGCCTCTTCAGACTCAACCATGGTACTAAATCTAAATCCTTTTGCATATTTTCATAAAATATAGTTTTTTTATGACATTATTTGGGAAACACTATTTTTTTATTTGCACATTACCTTTAAATTGAATAAATTAAAAGAGAGCGAACAAAATAACGCAAAAATCAGATTCTATATTCTTTCGTTTTACTAAATTCATGATTAGCATACTAGGGTCACCAAAAAATTTCCTAAATGTTTAGTTAGCAATTACAAGAACAATAAAGTTTTATCCCATTAAGTGAGGTCAGCTGTATAAATCATAGAACGTCATAGTGCTCAATTTTGTGTCAAGTCTTTCCTTTAGCTCCAAATATTATATGTCGTTTCTTAAAATCTCCTTCAGAATCTTCTTAGGTCTTACGCTGCTAGTCCCAAACCCGAATAAAAGAGAAGGGACATGGTATGAGGTAGTCCACAACTGGCACTTGTTTTCACATCAAATCTCTATGATGATGCTTTAGTTAGCAATGATGTGGTTTTGAGCTGGGTTTTCTGATTTCTTTATGTAGAATGATTCTAACATATAGTAACAACTGTATGGTTCAGGAAGCCATAGGGGCCAAGCATTTGACTGGAACAGCAGGCTCTCCGTTGCTGCTCGCATAGCAGAAGCATTAGCTTTCATGCATGAGGAGCTTCGCACGGAGGGGATTGCGCACGGCAACTTAAAATCCTCCAACATCTTACTCAACAAGAAAATGGAGCCCTGCATAAGCGAATACGGCCTCATGGAAATCAACGATCAAGATAACCAACCGCCGCTCAAGGCTTCTAAGGCCGGCAGTACCTCAAGCGCCTTCAAGGGGGACGTTTATGGGTTTGGTGTGATCCTTCTTGAGCTGCTCACAGGCAAACTTGTGCAGCACAACGGCGTGGATCTGACGGTTTGGGTTCACTCGGTGGTTCGAGAGGAATGGACAGCAGAAGTGTTTGACAAAACCCTAATGTCGGAATGCGCGAGCGAGGAGAGGATGGTGAACTTGCTGCAGGTGGCTATAAAGTGTGTGAACCGTTCTGCGGAGGCTAGGCCGAGCATGAACCAAGTTGCCCTAATGATCAACACCATTGTAGAGGAAGAAGAAAGATCCACCGACTTTGATCCACAATCATCCCAATTAAATTAGTACTTTAAGCCCATATTTATCTATATTTCCATGTAGCAATTAAGTCAATATATAGCATACACCATTTTCGAACAAATGTTTGTATTTTGAACCAATAAGACTATAATATGTAGCCACTATCTCATGTTCTGATCAAGATCTGAGTTTTGCTGTGATATTTTATTTTTTTACTCTTTTAATCGTGCAGCTAAATTGCTAGCTAGAATTAATCCTTAGTCACACGTACTATTTATCAATGGACTTCGCCTTAGAACACCTTGTTAAGTGTTAGATCTTTTTGGGATGCTATATCTTGAAATCTTTGGAAAAAAAAACCACATGGATCATAATGACTTAAGATTTAAAGAAAACTTTTTTATGATTGAAGAACGCAGGCAGGAGCTGAACAAAGTTGGCTAAAGTGGTGTCCTTCTTCATCTGTACTCAAGTTTGAATTTTCATTTCCATAATTTAGATTAGATTACAAAGCTAAGCAGTTTGAGGCACAAGAGTAGTGTGCTCTAGCTTTTGCTTGTTATTGGTAGAGAAAGCAAACCTTCTTCCAATTGTTAGAAACTGCTTGAGTAACTGGCTTGTGAGAGGCATATATTATAAGGAATTTTAACGAAAAACTTACGGTACTGTTTACTTTAATAAAAAATCACATTTTTATATTAAAAAGTTAGCCTTAATTTTGACAAAAAACCACTTTAATGAAAAGCTTAGGTGGTTGAAAAACTTGTTAACGAATAGTGTTTTGATGAAATTGCCCTGCCCATCCATGCAGTTTTTTGGTTTTGCACAATGAATTTATGATGTCAGCCTTGGTTTACACCTGTTGGTCATCGTGCAAAGTGAATCACTTCTATTCCTTGGCTTGTCAAGCATCTTTTGGGCCTCCTCACTCACTCACTCCCATTTACGAGAATTAAACGACGACCTTGGCTTGAGACCAAGACCTCCTAACAACTCGCTATTCCTCAAAATAGAGGTTCCTCCTCTATCCCTTCAACCTTAACTGGCTACGGTAGTTCTAAAAATGCATAATATGAAATCATGGAATTTATGAGGAGAGAGGATCATCGCCGAATGTTCTTTATGAAGATTCTGGAGATCCTCCAATCACATTCGTTCATCGTATATCGTACAGTTAGTTTTCGTTAGATACTGTTTATATTCAATTTTAAATAAAAAAAAATTACAATTATTCCTAACCTCACAGTATATAATAAACAAATGTAATTTAAGGATCCAGCGAGAGTTCTCATTCTTTTACTAGAACCACCAATTGCCATTTGAAGTAGTGATGTGCTAGTGACAGACAGAATCATGAATTGCAGCACAAATTTGGTCATCCTGTACGAACCAAAAACGATGCTAGTCAAGCAAAAAATGATGAAGTTTAATAATGCCAAAATGGAGTATCCTTTATGTATTCTGAAAGGACCCGTCACCCAACAGCCACTGATTGTCTACTCAACATCGGATGCAACGGCTTGAGTTCACACATAATGCGTCCATGGCGGTGATTTTCACACTCGTTATCTCATTCTGTATTATTTTTCTTGTATTTTTTTATTACTTTTCGTTTGATTTATTTAACTTCAAAGCTGAAAAAACAAAGTGCAAAAAGAAAGAAAAGAGTGAGAAAATCATCTCCCCTGCCAAAAGATCCAAGCTTAATGCGTATAATTAATTTGTAGATATTCATTCTTGAAGGCTATGATACTCATTACTTATGTTGACACCAAATTAGTACGTTTGTAATTGACATATTATAGACACGTTAATTAATATTATATCGATCATCCATTATTTTTTTTATTTTTATTCTAGCAATATTCACTTTAAACTAATCTAAAATGTATATAGAAGAAAATTTAAACTTGAGTACATTGTGAGAAGGACATTTGTTCAACCACTGTGATTATGTACACGTTTGGATTGATGTTCTTTTCTTTAATATATAATGGACTATTAACTATAGGTCCGAAATGCAAAGATTAATGTTCTACTATGAATATAACAACTGGCAACAGGAAGTTGTTAACTCTATGTAAAGCAACAATTTTAAATCATTACTCTTCAAACTGTTTACCACCTGCCTTGGCAGTCAGTAGAAACAACATTTAATAAAACCTACGAAGAAGTTGGGGTTCATCATAAAATCAATTGGCAATATAGGAAGTAGCTCAACTACTTATAAGTACATACTGATGCAAGTCCTTCCTTTCCTCGATGTGGGGTTGATGCTCTCAACACACACCCTCATGTGTGGTGAATCCACATGAGGTAAATTTTGAAGCCTAACATGTGAACAATATAAATTGGATGACGCGGAGCATATGTGGATGTTAGGGGGAACAACCTGGTCAGATACCGTGAAGAAGTTGGGTTTTATCGTATAACAATTGGCAATATGGAGAGTAACCCAACTACTTATAAGCACATGCAAGGTTCTTGCTTTTCCCGATGTGGGATTGATGCTCTCAACATAGTGAAGAACATTGAGGTTCCACTATAAAATCAATTGACTTTATGGTGAAGCCCAACTTTTTTTATAATATCTGTGCAGGTTGTCCCATATGTGACCAATGGCCACACTTGTTCCACGTCACTCGATTTGTATTGTCCATATGCTAAGCTTGAAAATTCACCACTTGTGAGGGGGCATGTTGAAATAATCAATCTCGCATCAGAGAAAAAAAAGACCTTACATGTACTTATGAGTAATTTGACTACTTTTTATATTGTCAATTCTCATATTACCAATTAGTATTATGGTGAATCTAACTTTGTTCAACCTAAACATCACCAGATAGTTTGCGTGGCAAATTAAACATCATCAAATGGCAATCATATATGTTTAATTAACAGATGGAGAGATTGATTAGGGAGAGAAAAAGAAACATCTGGCCAGACTAGCCTTCCTGTGACTTGTGAAGATGGATTATGTACCTAACTGCAAGCAAAGACTTCCTAATTATTTTGTCATCTTTCTTATCATTTTCCAAGTAAATTGTGATTGCAATCCAAAACCCTCACCTAATTGCCTTTAAACTCAAGATAAAGTATTCTCAATTTCATACTTTAAAGGCACACTCAATTAACCATCAAACACGTAATATCTTTAACCTAAAATGTTAAAAAATTGCAACAGATTAGCTGAATTAATTCATATAGAAGAGAAACTTGAGTAGTTACACAACTAATAATATATAAAAGTAAATTATTTGTTGGTCTATGTTAACATTCCACTTGTTTTATGAGTAATCGATTATGTGAAAAATTTATGCTAAATAATTTGCATCACAGTGATGAAAATTTGCACTCATAACTTACACTTCACTTTTTTTTTTCTTTTTTTATCAACATGGAGAGAAGAATCACACTTCCAAACTCTTCTTTCCAATACTCGCACATTTCGGATGTTGAGACTCGACTCCTGAACCTCAAGGGAGAAGGTGATATACCCAACCAACGGGTGTATAAGGGCCGATTAGACTAATAGTTGAAAAAAAAAATATTACTAAACTAGGAGTTGGTTGATAATTACATTTTATTTAGAAACTCGTTATAAATATGAGTCTTTAAACAAAATAATTTGAATGTAACTATGAGACTATAGAGAATTAGATTTTATTTCTAAAGCGGTATTTAAAAAAAAAATACGAAAAGCTACGAGTGTAGTTGCATTGGTTAGAGAGAATATACGTCTAGCTATATTCGAGTTTGAATCTTTATTTCTACAATTTAGAGTAATTTAAAGCATAATATTATTTGTATAAAATAAAAAAAGAAAAATTACGAGTCATCGTATAATAACAATTATGTGTTCATAACATATCAATAACAAAACGTACCTTTAAAAAACGAACGAAATTATCTTGACTAACTGGCCCACTTGCATCGAATTGTTAATCCATCACCAGAATTGGCTCATAACCCAGTTCACATTTTCAAACAAATTAGGTTCAAAATGGAGTAGGGTGTCACATCTCCAATACTACCAAAATATTTCTTTTACCAAACTATTTGATTTTACAAAACTGCCACTTGGATGTGTCCTAGAAAAAAAAATTAAAAAAAAAAACTTTAACGAAAAACTTCCGGTGTTTACTTTAACGAAAAATCATATTTTTATACTAAAAAGTCAATCATGATACTATTCATTTTACCCTTTATTTTATCTTTATTGTTAAAATTCAAAATTTTCAAATTATTTTCATTAATTTTTTTAAAAAAAAGTCATCTACCTGGATCACCTAGATGGCTGGTTCGTTATCCTACAACCTAATCCACCGGAACACAGACGATCCTTTTCTAATCAACCCGGGCCCACCTCGAAGCCCTGTTTCCGGGGTTAAGCACGTTGTCGCTTACAGTTGACCATACGACCCCTAGGCGCTCCCTTAAGCGCGTGGGAGCCAGACGTTAGTTTTCTTTTTGGCACTTTTGGAGCTCTCGCCACTGTCACCCTTCTGCCCCCCCTCTCTCTCTCTCTCTCTCTGCTTCCATCAATCAAGAACTCCAGAGAGAGAAAGAGAAACCCAACTTCACTTTCCTCTTCTTTTGTCGGTACAATTTGCGGGCTGAATTCTTCCCTTCTGCAACTTGGAAGGCGGCAAAGAGCATCGTTTTGTTGCAGAGCTTTTGAAAATGACATGAAAAATGGTGGATTCCTCAGAAGAATCAAGTTAGGTATGCTCCATTTTTTTTTATTCTGTAATATTATTGTCAGATTCTGTCAAGTTATCAGTCGATTTGGTGTGAAAATTGAAGGCATACAAACCCACAATAGTAGTTAGATAAAAATACTGGTATGTATCTGCAAAAAAAAAAAAAAAGTTGTGCGGTACGGATATCTGGTGATGAAGGAAGAAAAAGTGATTTAATTTAGCTTAATTCCATGAAATATGAATTGGGTTTGTGTTTGATTGGTCTCTGAGTAGAGAGAAGAGCATGGTATTTGGTTGTAAGATATGTATGAACATGCAAAGGGCTCGTAGCTCGGTTGGTTAACAGCATTCGTCCTTGCACCGGAGCTCCGGAGTTTGATTTCACCCTCCCCCAATATTGCTTGTAGCAGAAAGCGATATGATATCTCGAATGGCAGAGGGGAAAGATCTTAGATGGTTTTCAGGGCACACCCATTTGAAGATGTCTCGGGTTGAGCATCAAATCCAGATTAAAGATGGTTATTTGAGCTACCCTCCTCCTTTTTCTCTTCACTCTTCACCCCCATATGCTGGAACTTTTCGTAGTGAATCGAACTCGAATCCATCGCCACCATCATCATCCGGCACAAAAATAAGTCCTGCTGTTCTTTTTATAATAGTGATTCTGGCTGTGCTGTTTTTCATCTCCGGTTTGCTTCACCTGCTCGTTCGATTTCTTACCAAGCACCCGTCTTCCTCAGCGGATTCTCAGTCTAATAGGTACCCAGAAATGTCTACTGCTGATGCTCTTCAGAGACAGCTGCAGCAACTCTTCCACCTTCATGATTCTGGTCTAGATCAAGCTTTTATCGACGCTCTTCCTGTTTTCCAGTATCGGGACATTGTGGGTTTGAAGGAGCCGTTTGATTGTTCCGTTTGCCTTTGTGAGTTTACTGAGAAGGACAAGCTCCGATTGCTCCCTACGTGTAGCCATGCTTTCCATATCAACTGTATAGATACTTGGCTGCTGTCAAATTCAACATGTCCTCTTTGTAGGAGTACCCTCTTTAATCCCGAGTATTCAGTTGAAAACCCAATGTTTGATTTTGATGACTATAGAGAAGAAGAAGGGTATCCTGGTAATGGAGAAAACAGGTTCGCTTCAAGGCAAAAAACCGTGGACATTGAGGAAATTGTTGTCGATAATGGGATTTTGCCGGTGAGACTGGGAAAATTTAGAAAGGTAGATGCTGAGGTAGGGGAGCCAGGAGGAGGAGAGAGTAGTAGCAGTAGATTGGATGCAAGAAGATGTTTTTCAATGGGTTCGTATCAGTATGTGCTTAACGATTCCGACCTTCTGGTTCCCTTATCAAATGATCAACAAGGCCACAATGTAAAGCCAACAAGAGGGATAGAAAACAATGGTAATCTTTCAATTGATAGTGACATGGAGGGAAAGAAGATCAGCAGTGTGACTAAGGGTGAAAGCTATTCTGTTTCCAAGATCTGGCTCTGGTCGAAGAAGGGCAAGTTTTCAAGCTCGATAGATACACAGATGGGTATGCCTTCCTCTCTTAATACAGACTTGCCATGGATGAAAAGAACGCAACCAGAATGAGAGGTATATTCTTTATTGTTTACGTGGTTGCTTATTAATTCAAAGCGTGTTATACCTAGTTTTGCCCTTCCAAATTTTTTTGTAATGCTAATTCTGTACTTGTGATGATTGATTGTGTACCGTGTCGTGTACTTTCTTAAAACCGGATATAATGTCTTGTGAAGAAGGGGTTTTCTAATGTTAGGGAATGACAATACTGGCAGCTGAGATATGGGCTATGCCATTCTTGTTGTGGGAAACTTGTGTTAATCTTGTCAGATGGATTGCCCTTTCGCGCAGTTTGTTTAAAGTAATTTCAAAGTAGCGGAAGTTATCTAGGCCGGAAAATCCAAATGTTGTTGTAGTTCGTTGGTTATGGGATCCATGGAATTAGGTCTAAAATATATGCAGTTAGAACTTCATGGTGCCCTCTATCTTCTCCATAAGGTTTTCTCCAAGATCCTTATTTGGCAAAGATAATTCGAGACAAGCAATCCAATCAATCCTATTGAAGGTTTTGACCTTTCCCTTTAAAGGTCTCAATTGACAATTTTCTTCTTGTACATTTCCATTTGTATGTTCATGAGCCAATCTATGGCCAGGGGTCAAGTCAAGTGCATTTTCTCTTTTATTGCCTTTTGATTGGTCAGGTAGCGATTTTCGCACTCAGTTTTTTTTCATGCAAGTTCTTCATTTTTCTAATTTTCGGATTGAATGAGGGAAAGTTAGGAAAAGTAAGGGACATAGAAGTTGAAGAGTGCATAAAGAGAAAACGAGTGCGTGAAAATCGCTAACTATTTTTTAACACAATCTATAGGAACTAAGTAGTGATCTATTTTGGGGTGGGCAGTTGGACAGGGTGGGGATCCATGAAAGCTGTGTGACATAATCTTTTGCTTCTTGTGAAACGGGACCCTTTTATTCAAAAATTGGCTGTAGTGGGGTCACTTTTTGGCCCTTCCCATGTGGCCAAGTTGAAATCAAAATTCCCCTCATAATTTCAAATATTTGTGCTCAATAATCAAGCAAAAAAGTTGAGGTTTCCACATTGTATTTGTATTAACTCAAATAAGATAATATCAAGGTAATAAATAAGGATCGGATCCGTGATATCATTCTAATATTATTGTAGGAATCACTCCGTTCAATGAGTTGAACTATTGATTTTTTAGAATATTGTTCATAGATTATTTTTGCAAAAATTTGAATAAATCCAAAATCATTAAAACATTCATTTGTTGGAAAGAAAACGAATGAATATTGTTTTACAAATAAACCCTAAGCCTTAATTTAGGGTTATATGATTTTAGATTTTGATGATTTAGGATATACATGATCTTTAAGGGAATATCTAAAAGATAGACGGTTCAAATCGTTAAAGTACATTACAAAGTGGGTCTCACAAAAATGTGTCAATAGTTGTGTAAAAAAAATAGTATCACGAATCTATCCCGTTAAACAAAATAAATACTAATTAATATTTTTAGCTTTAACCCGTGATTTTGTTTTGGGAGAAGAGTTGTCAACCGAACTGGCTACTAACTACTAAAAATATTGCAAGAAAAAAATCAGAACAAAAAAAATAAAGACGTTGTACCAAGAAACAGATTTGAATGGTACTACTTTATGTGTTATTTTGGGATTCGATTGGACTATGCAGATTTTTTTTGTGCGTCAAAAGGATTGGAATGTGTGTGTGTGTGTGTGTGTGTGTGTGTGTATTCACGGTGAATGATCGTGTTTTTGGTAATAGAAAAATGTATCACACGGTCACCAATGCACCAACAAATAAGTAAGTGTGAAGAGGCCTTTTTAAGTATTTGCGGGGTCCACATATTCTCGTTGATGAAAAATTTCAGTGTGCTCATAATAAGAGATGTCGAATCACATATTATTATATAATTGTAGAAAAAAATTATTTTTCAAATATCTCTTCACTTATATAATGATGTGTGATATAACAATCTATGTTCTAGACACAATGAAATATCTCTCGTTGATAAGTACATTAGGGATGTCCACGCAACTAAAATAACAGAATAAGATAGATTAGGGATTTGTCCCTTGTACATAGGCTATGTAGATAAGGTTGTGTGTTGAAACTCGAGATACATCTGTGATTTGCTCCCCTTGTACAATTGTATGGTAGAAGTTAATTAGGGCTCATCTGACACTGTTTTAGAAAAGCTAAAAGCATTTAGTAGATAATTAAAAAGTGCTTTTAAAATAATTAATTAAGAACTGTTTTCTAAATGATCAAATTTGCAAGCTTGATAACCAATAGCGTTCCGGTGCCCTATTGAGTACATGTTTGTAAAAATGTCAAGCTAAGGAGATTTGTCAGTATCTTGATCATCTGATCGAGAAGTATCACATAGATAACTAAAAGTTTATGGAATTGTTTGGCAGAAAATTTAAAGTTACTTTTGGATTATAAAAGCACTTCTAGCCAAAAATCAAGAAAATGATTTCGGCGCAATGGATATGCATGTTAGTTTCTCACATTTGAATTTCCTCTTGAATAAAAAAAGATGAATAGAAGAAAAAGAGTAGCTTGCGTAAATCATGTGATGAACATTATAAGAAGAATTCATTCTTTCCAAACGGGTCCTAAATCGCATGATACGTAGGTATGCGAGGCCCAACCCAGTAGATGGAGGGAATGGAATCTGGATGAAGAAGGTAAAAGCTTGTGGACGGTTGGTCTGTGGCAACTAAATAAGGGGACATGGATGCAAAAACTCCCTACCAGAATCTTGGATATCACCGAGAACATATTCTCGTCATCCTATAATACTCATCACATAACTTTGAATAAATGATCAGAAGAGATAAAGATGCAAGAGTTTGGCTATCATTGAGCGCCGATATATCTTCATCTAACTATATATAATACTCATCACATGACTTCGAATGAATATTTACAAAAAGATAATAATCGACAAAAGATATTAAAAAAAAAAAAGTGGTAATGTGGAGAAAAGGATGACTTGCAAACAATGGCGGATCTAGAAAATATTATTGAGGGAGTTGATAAGAATAGCACGTGCAAAATAGCATGCAAATTTCCATTTCATAGAGTCCTAGTAGGCTTGAGATCATTTGCCGAGTATTACACACCTGTCAACATATGCCAACAACTTGTGAGCGAGCATGTTAGTCAATAGCTTTTAGGCGAGCATGCTGACAAATGTTAACGTCTGCCGAGTGAACTTATTGAAATATGCCCATAGCAACGCATACAAAGGTATGAGGTTAGCAGCTACCCTGTCTAGTGTCTATAAAGACAATTCGTTGAGTAGTTAGATGACAACTTGAGCATCTCATGCTTTCAAAGGGCAGCTCCCAATTTTTCTGTAGAGAATTTCTACGAATGGGGGGAGGAGGGGTCGGCTGCCCCAACTTTCCCAAGGTGAATCCGCCCCTACTTGCAGAAAGAAGAGAGAAAATGCATTCATGAGGGCAGTTTTCATCGTGTCTGCTACCTAACCATGATATGCAGATGAGTGCGTACTGCGTAGGGCCTTAATAATTAAGTCACGTTGGATTTTTACATGTACGAGGAACTTATAGCAACTTGCCCATGGGCCATGGCTTGTAGCTTTGTGGGTGTCTTCCTTGTCAAACACCACACAAGCACAAAGTAAATGATCTTGAGTATAAGGATTTCCATCACTAGTAAAAATCTAAAACTCTCATTTGGTTGCTCGGATTACATTAGAATGGATAATCGAACATATTTGAGGGGAAAAAATAAAACAATTATGTCCAACTTAAATGTAAAAGATAACTTATCGGGGACATTACCTATTATAGCTTTTACTTTCAATATACTTAAATTATACCAGTTATCGATTTCAATTCGACCCTAGAGACCAAACGAGGTCTAAAGGCAACAAACCAGTCATTAACAAGAGAATAACTTACATGCAACTGAATTGTTAAGACAATGCGCGACATCTAAATTCAATTGCGCGATGTCATGTAAAATGAATATAATACACAATACATACGATATCACAACGTGTTAGTCGCATGCAAAGATCTCTCCGGTGACGGAACCAGGATCCAAAACAGAGGGCCACAAGGGATGAAATTGTACCACAAAACATAAGAGTTTTTAAGAAATATGGAGGCTAAGGCCATATTTCCTCCGCCGTCAACTCTCCCGCGAAAGGCAAAACCCTGCGCGCATCCCAGAACACCCCCCATCAATTCCCTCCGTTTTCTTTCACTTTCTCTACATCCCCCCCTCATCACGTGACTCTCACGTGAAGGAGGGCGAGTCGCTGCTCAAATCCATCGACGACTTCGCTGACACCGGAATCGACGCGTACCGGCACGAGAAATCCCTGTACAAATAATCATCAATCAAATTACCGTTCTGCCCCGGGCCTTCGTCGAAGTTGAGGGAGTAACTCGTGGGGTCGTATTGAAATTTCCCGGACCGCCTGGGGTTGTTTTTGTTGAACCGCCGGATGAAGGTCTTCCACTTGGGACCCGCGAGGAGTTCGGACCACTCCCGGATCTTCTTCCAGCCGCGGTACAGCCACGGATCCTCGTATTCGCCGGCGGACCGGATCCGCTCCCACGACCGGTCGGGAGAGGAGGGTTCGGGTCCGAAGCAAGGGATCCAGAAACAGCACCCGCTTCTTCTCGCGAGCATCAACTCCTCCCCGTCATCGGATTCCGCGGCGGAGTCGGTCTTCGGATTTGGAACGGCGTCGTACTCGGTTTTCGACGACATTTTAAAACCGAAAATTCGGAAATTTTGGAGAAAATTAAGGCTTGGAAATCAGAGGGAAAATTGGGCAGAGAAAGAGAAAGATTTGAGGAATTTCGATTTGGGTAAAATCCCTAAATCCATAAATCTTTCTCTTTCTGCAAACCCTAAAGCCCTCTCTCGATCGATTGCTCTCTGGATTTCCCGATCCGGGAGCGAGGATTTGGAGGGAGACAAATATAGGTCGATTTGTAAAGGCATTCTCGCTGGAGGTCAAACTTATTTTACCGGGAAATTCTGGTTGCCAGCAGTTAATCGGAGAACCAGCTCAGAATTCAATGGAAGTGACATGGTAAGTCAGGCATCTGCGATGAGGGTATGTTCGTAATTTAGTAGTTAATTAGTTCTATCTGTCACTGGCGGGAACTGACTGTTTCTGATTAATCATATTTTTAATTTCGTATTATTAATTCCAGGTTAATTATGGGGAATTTATATATTTATCATTTGTTTAATTAAACAGATTGGCTTGTTTTAACTTAAGAAAATGAATCAGCAACATTGTTAGATCCGGTCAAGACTTATTGCATCGTTGCTATTCATAGGGAACAGCTATTTTTTATTTTTTTAGTCGAACGCCACAAGTATCAAATTTTTAGTATTGATTATAATGGGAATTTCTTGAGTGCTACGTAATATTGAATAATTACGCTCATAATGACTATGAATGAAGATAAAAGATCTAAATAGTTGTGGAAATCAATTCTAATGACTAATTGTAGTTAACGCAGGGCCATTTTTGACTCCCAAAATACTACAGGTTGAGAGAAAAAGACCGAGAAAGGCCTGATAAAATTCAAGGCTAAGTGGAATTGGAGAGGGGCATTTTTGAGCACTGCAGCCGACCGCTCATTAGTCTGGTTTGAGCAAGCAACATAAACAAACATAAATACTTTTGTACCTTCAAGGACACGTGGGAAGACTACAACTTTATGGCACAAGGCTTTAGGGGTAGGCCTACTCAGATGCTAATCAACCGCATGTCGGTCACCAATCAAAAGCAGAAGTTTATGACAATATATAAAGGCAGTCAGGTGACTACTCGGAAGAGATATCATTGACTAGTCAAGGCAACGTGGGAAGACTACAACTTAAACATGAGTACTTTTTGACCTTCATTAGTCTAGTTTGAGTAAGCAACATAAACATAAGTACTTTTCGATCTCCAAGGACATGTGGGAAGACTGCAACTTTATGGCACAAGGCTTTAGGAGTAGGCCTACTCAGATACCAATTAGGCTGCGTTCGGTCACCAATCAAAAGCAAAAGTATAGGACAAGATGTAAAGGTAGCCGAGCGACTACTCGGAAGAGATATCATTGACTAGTCAAGGCCGAGCAGGTCGCTCGACACGTATCGACCTAGAAGAACGTGCATTCCAACAGAGTGATTGTCGCTTCACCGTCGAATAACGGCTTATGGGCGAAAAGGTTGTTAGCACACCATTCTACACGTAGCTAGCACATAAAATACTAGAAAAGAGAAAGTATTTAAGCATAAGGCTTTCTGGGTTCACTAAGGCCTATAAAAAAGGGTGGGAACCTCTTGTAAGGGGATCAGACAATTGAGAAGAAAGAGAATCCTACTCTATAGCCGAGCGCTACTCGTAACTTTCAATTTAATATATTACGAGCAACACTGTAAATCTAGCCCAATTTTGAAAGGTGAACCAATTAAATCCTGGGTCTATTTATTTCATAGCTTTGATCCCAGCCACCAAGAGCTTATTGTTCTAGTTTGTTAACCTGTAAATTTGAGTGGTACCAATTGTATATGTGCATTGAATTCACACCCGATTACAACATGAAACTTCTTTCTTTTCTGATTTCTGGGTGTTAACGTGAAAATTGAAATGTCCTCGTTTTTTTATTTCCTTCATCTTTTCCTCATTTTTGTCAAGGGAAGTAGGCTAGCCATGTTTGACTGAAGCAACCTAATTGACATGAATTAAGCAGATTTAGTGTGTGATTTTTTCCTTGAACATCAAGTAAGCACCTCTTCTTCTTCCTTTTTTTTCTGCCTTGAACATTAAGCAAATTGTTGACTTGTAGGATCAACGTGGCTTTCTATATTAATGTTCTTCATTTCAGAGAGAAAAAAAAAAAACAAAAATCATTTTTTGAATTAATGTATTAACATATATAGATAAATAATTTTCAAATTATTTTATTTATGCATGGTTGGTCAAGTAAATCATCGATATATTCTTTAAAATTTTGTGCGTGTGTAGGAAGTTGCAGATTTTAAATTACGACTGGAACAAGTCGAATCAAACTTGACCTACTGGTAGGGAAATATCCAAAGCTGTTGAGTCGTTTGCATAAAAGTCAATGAGGTCAGTCTAATCTAATGCAAAAGCGATCAAACGTTGCCGCCTCATATATCCGATTCTACAAAGAAACTTTAGAGCTTAATTTAAAGGTCATATGATTTTAAATTTTGATGGTTTTTTTGTACGTATAATCTTTGAAAGAAAACCTAAAAGATAGACAATTCGAATTATTGAAATATATTATGAAGTGAGTCTTATAAAAGCGTGTCAAAAGTTGTGTAAAAAATGGTGTCACAGATCAGTTCCAATATATATATAAAGTATTATTGACACTTCAAAAATCTAATTGTGCATTTTTCATAAAGGTATTTTTCTTTTAAAATATAAAATTAAAATTTTGAAGTATCAATAACAATTCTAAAAAAAAAATACATAAATTACTTCTTTATGTTTGCATTCTCTTGCTGAATCGGTCAACTGCTATATGATAAACAGTTTTAACTATTTATTTGTTTATTTGTATATAATATAAACAATTATATAAAACATGGTTGAATGAGAACAATTATGTAATACATGTTTGAATGAGCTGCAAGTCACATATATACATCAAAGAAACCCTAGTAATCAAACAACGTATTGGAGCACTTAACTAGCTCCTTAATTAACTAGAACTAATACTTGAAGTTAACTAGCCAGAGTTGTATCTGTGACAAGTCAAAATACTTAATGCATGTATGACATTTCAAGCATGTATATATATATATATGGAGACGGATTTGCGTGTTACTACTTTTTTTACACAATTTTGGACACACGTTTTTGTGAAACTCACTTTGTAATGTATTTTAACGATCAGAATCGTCTATCTTTTAGGTTTTTCCTCAAATATCATGCCAACCAAAAATCACCAAAATCTAAAACCATATTGACCATTGGATTAAGGGTTTATGTTTTTTTGTATAATTGTATTCGTTCATTTTTTTCACTATAAATAAATGTCTTAATGATTTTAGATTTATATAATTGTTTATAGGATTATTTGATATTCTAAATTATAGACGTTTTGGATCATTAAAATTGGAGTCAACTCTACAGAAATTGTGACAAAATTTGTGAAAAAAAAAAGTGATCGATATAGGGGCATGATGATGGCTATTGGTCAAACCGAGAAAAAATTGGACGACTGATTGAATAGGTCACTGGGTACAAATTATTCAAATTATACTATTACCCAGCTAGAAAGTCAGTCCTATTTTTCCATTTAATTTCCTCTTCAAGACTTTGAATCTTTCTCCGTTGGGTTTTCAGTTTCATCCATGTTTCCTCACATGAAACCACTTCTCATACGCGTTTGTATGGGCACTAAAATTCAAACTAATATTTTCCTCCATTTTTTAGTCAAACAAAACAAGCTTACCATATTTCTCTTATAAATACCAAACCCTCCTTCACAAATTTTTATAACTTCAAAACAAAACCATTCGACTCATTAGAACTAGTGACTCAAATATTCTCCAGAAATCATGGCCAGAGAAATCATTAGCCGCCACCGTTTCGTTGTTGCCCTACTTGTGGTGAGCTTCATTTTGCTCTCTGCCGCAGTCGAAGCCCGTCCTCTTGACGTGCATGGTTCTCCCGTTCATCACCAGATTCATCATCACAGTCACAGCCACCCGGTGCACCACAATCCAAGGAAGGCCGCCGGTCAGAGCGGAGGCGGCGTGGGTAATTACTTTGCCGATGTTCTTTCCCTCTGGGGAATCAAGAATTCTGGTCCAAGCCCCGGCGCAGGCCATTAATATTCCATGCAAAACAAATGAAGGTGTGCTAGCTCCTAGTCCTAGCTAGCTACTCTAGTCTTCAGGGTTCAAATGCAGCAGAGCTAGCTGATAGTGTTATACGATATTGTGGTAGTGATCAGAAAATAAGAAACTGTTTGAATTCATAGTTCACGTGATCATGATCTAGGAGGAACAAGGAAGTCAATTATACTTGTGTAAAAATGTTACATTCTTTAATTTATTCATCGTTCTAGTAGAGAGTTACATGTCTTTGAATTTACATACTACGAGCATCTCCAATAAAAAATATAAATTGTCTTGAAATAGTCAATTTAAAACCTATGAACCAATTTTCACCTCCAGTGGGCTGGAATTTGGGAATGATAAATATCCAACCCGACGGAAAATGGAAAAAAAAAAAAAAAAAAAAACCGCCGATATTTGCCTCTCTTTTTTTCAATCTCGTTAACTGAACCTAGCTTGACAAAAAATTTAAATGGTTTATCAAACAGATGCTTCATATTTAAATTTTATTTTTGTGTTGATAAGTTGAGGCTAGTACGGTGTAGTAGTATTCTTTTTTACTGGTAAATGAGAGATCTTAGGTTTGATTTTCGACACATGCAAATTTGAACTATATTATTGCTAGTCTATTAAGAGGCTAAGTCCATTCCCCTCTCTTTAGTATAGATAATATCGATTGTTAAAAAAAAAATAAATGTTGGAACACAAATTTATTATTTTTCATTTAAAAAGAGAGCTTTGTTAAGAAATCTTAATATAAGCTGGCCCATATGGTATAAGCTAAGAATTATATTTTATGGGCCTGTTTGTCAACAAGATTTCGTGATCCATGGCTGAAAACCACAACCGAACAAGCCACTGCGGTTTAGGTCTGCAAATCAAAACCACTTTGATTCTTTGGATCTCTAGACAGAGAAAAATACACACCTAATCAGAGCTATAAAACTTGCACATTTCCTTGATGACAACTCTGGGAAAGCAAACATTTCCTTGAGAAAATAAGAAATACAACATAAGGGATGATATTCTTGTGTTTTTTGATGGGATAATCAGTAACCAGAGGAATTATAACCCACATAATTGAAACGCTGTCGAATGTTGTGGTGGTTATACCTAGAATCTCCATAGTCTACTGACTTTATCACCACAGCTTCACGCCGTCCATCCTGTTCTTGAACCGCCCCAAACACAATCTCATTTGTCTCGCTGCTCTTCTCGTAGTATGTATTTGGGTTTGTTGAGTAATGCCTGTGATGCTGCTGCTGTTGCTGATGCTGCTGCATCTGCATTTGCATCTGCATATGGTGTCGTTGCTGCTGCTGCAGCTGCAGCTGAATCTGAAGTTGTTGCTGTTGTTGTTGTTGTTGTTGTTGTTGTTGTTGTTGTTTGTGTTGATGTTGCTGATATTCGCCCTCCCATGAATTATAGTAGGCTTGACTTTGCTTCGAACGGCGAGGCTTCTCTAGGTCTTTGGTCATGTATGGATAGGTTTTATTCGGGGTTGGGGATCTGGTTTCTATTGATGGAGGCTCGTCTTCGTCTGGAATAACATAGCTGTCTTGCATGGGCCAAGCATTTGAATGTTCATTAGTTTGATGATACTGCTGCTGTATGTGATATTGTCGGGGCTTACTTCTAAAGCCCGTAAATACTCCCCCAAAGATTTCAGCCACAGACGAGCCGGTGTTGAGAACGATCTTTCCTAGTGAACCAAAGAAGCCGTCATCTAGTTTCTCGGGTTCATCTTCATTTGGAATTAAAGGGGGCCTGACGGATTTTGGAGGCATCTGATATGGTGCTACTGTTGCAGCCCTATGTATAGGAGTTCTTTGGTCCTGTAAATAACTTGCATCATTTGACGAAAACATTGCTTGCACCCTACGCTGCAGCAATGCCAGCATGTAACCAAAGAATGCAGCTGCCATCAGCATTGCTATTCCTGCAATGATGGAGAACAGATTTTAAAGATCAGCATCACCTAAAAGCAAATTACAGTGTTGAAAGTCCAAACTGTTTTAGTTACATACCTAAACCGAAAGTTCCATCGTAGCGGTCATTACAGTCATCATAGTGGAGTTGGATCTCCCGAATCGCCTGGTTTCCTCTGTCTACAACCAAAAGAGAGCAGCTGCTGCCTACGTATACCACATCAAAATCAGTAGAAAACTTTGCGTCTTCACTTGGACCATCAACATGACCACCTCCTCTGCTCCATTGTCCACCAGCAATAGTCGTAACCCCTATACAAAGGTGAAATAAGTGTTTTGTGCCGTTACATTTGACACAACAATTACAGAAGAAAGTGGTGATTCCTTAACCACTATGATGTCTTAAACATCCAAAGACTTACCGGCATCACTTATCTTCCTGATAGCCATATTCATTGTGTCTGCGATATAAATATTTCCTCTATCATCCACAGTCAGCCCTTTTGGGTGGTTCATTCTTGCTTCTCTTGGCCTCCCGTCCACATGCCCAGAGTACCCCTCAGGTGATCCAGAAATCAGCTTGGGTCGGCTATCTGCAAACCATCATTCATTCAGCATATGAAAGAATGATAGGTTCTACCAAAATAAATAAAACAGATAGCAAGCAAGCATTAAACCAGGAACTGTACTGAAACTACTTCTATAACGAAAGAGATAGTTTGAAGACTATATTTGCATATTTCATTGATAATAAATAAAGTAAATCTCAAAGTTTATCTTCTCTTTCTTTAGATGGTTTTGATGATTGATTATACTCGAATGCAAATAAAGCTGAAATTATGAAAGAAAAAAGTGAAATTGCGAATCATTAACTGATAAACAACAAAGATTTTATTTTGAAGGAGCTTAAAGGTATAACATGAAGTATAACAAACCCAAGTTTCCCACGTTAAAGTACACAAAGTAGTTAAATCTAGCTTAGGTTAAAAAAAGAAGTTTAAGATGAGTAAACAAGAAGTTAAACTGGTCATTAGAGAATCCTGGTCTCAAACCAAAAGAAAAAGAAAGTAAATCTCCAAAAAGATGGCACTTGATTATCCAGAAAGTAGAGTCTTCCACTAAACAAAAGCACATAAAAGCAGCAACAGTACTTTTTATAAATGAATGGAATTTGGCAAGAGTAGAAGAAAAGAAAGGAATCAGAAAGACAATGTTAATGTCTTGCGCATCAACCCGAATACAAAGTTTTAACTGTTAGGGTGAACTGACGTGGGCGAAGCCACATTGCCTAGTATGCACCCGAGTTTGAATCTCCCTCCCGCAGTTTAGATTAGTTTAGGGTGAACTAGAATTGAGTCCCTGGATATATGTTAATAAAACAAGCAACAAGAGCAGTGATATGATGGTATAATTCGAGAAATAAGGCAGCGAAAGCGGCTTACATCGAGACAGTGGCATTGAGATCTTGTAGATGTTACTATTTTCGGAGTCCAAAACCAGAAGCTCTCCACTTGGGGACACTTCAACCGAGTGTGGTTCAATTCCGAGCTTACTTCCATCAAACACCGTATCCACGGTGTATCCACCCTCAAATTTCATCATCGAACGGCTGGAAACAGCTGAAAAATTGAACCCCATCAACCTCATAAACCTCACCATTTCAAAGAACACTCTCTAATTACCAAAATAACAACCAAAGAAGCACTCTCTCATTACCACATCAACAACCATAAAAATACGAAAAATTGGTAAATCTGAGTTGGGAAAAATACCTGAACTGGTTTTTGTGGTGGATTTCAGTGACCAGAGCCATTTGACAAGAGCAGAAATCACATTGGTGACAATCCCAGTTACAATTTCTGCATATACATACACATATACATATATGCGAAATTACAAGATTACCAATTGAAGCAAAGCCAAATTTGAAGCAGAATGGGGGATAAAGATGGAAACTTCACTCACTTGCAGGAGGTGAGGCAGCTACTCCTGATGAGAAATCCCCAGAGAGAAGAAGAAAAATCAGAAGCAATGCAACCCAATTCCTCACCATTGATGTTGGTTTTGTTGATCAGAGCTCTAAGAGCAGAAGAATACTCACTCACTCGCTCACAAGCTCTGAGCTTGTAGTAACACCACTTAAGTAGGAGACCCCACAGACAGTGTTCTGCCACTTTTTCTACAAATTACTCAGTGAGAATGATTCTTTCTAGAGAGAGAGAGAGGAGAGAGAAAGAAGGTAAAAGAGACAAAGTGGGTATGGTGAATTTGGAAGGTTTGGTGATACTGAATTTTGAACACAATGGAGTTCAGTGTTAAGGAAAGGAAAAGGTAAAGGCAAAGGGGAGAGAGAGAGAGAGAGAGAGAGAGAGAGAGGGGAATCACTGCTAGTGCAATAAAAGCAAGAGGAGGGAATCATATCCTCTGTCTTTACTTTTTTCAGTCTTAAAATTGTGCTAACCAATCCGTTGTTAATTAATTACAGTGGATGCTCACTTCTTTAGGAGGGCAACTTATTCTCTTTGACGGCATCTCTAGTCAATAACGTATTATTATATCATTGAGTTATTTTACATGACATTGCGTGATTGGATTAGAGTACCCCTATTCTAGCCTTCAGGGGTAATAATGTCATTTCGTCGTGAGGGTGTGGTTGTTCATGGGATCATCAGCTGATATTGTGCAGTGTTGGAGCATCCACAGAAATTGGAGTGACGATCTTGTACAAGAAAACAACTTACAACTCTCCAACTTCAATTATTTGTTCTTCATTTGATGCTTTTGTTTAATGCTGTCTTTTTGTTTCTTCACCCTCATCTCACATGTGCTTAGATCTCATGTGTCATATGCTAACAAACCAAAGTGGTCGTGACAATATTTTTTAACCTTCTTTGAATCTTTGTTTTTCTTTCATTGGTCAACAAAATCATATTTTTTCTTTCTTCCGTCTCTTAAGAGAAACAAAATGTCATTGTAGCAGTTATCGAAACTCAATCACGTACTATCGTGCTAGTAAGTTAAAACACATAACATAACTGATTTTAAATATCCTCCTGACATCTTAGTGTAAATAAGCCTCTCTCATGTCCTTCTGAGGTTTCTTTTGGAGTAGGGCTTCAACATTCATAATTGTGGTCCATCTGAATTAGCAAAGACTCCCATTCCATCATTATCACATTTATTTTTGCAAGGTCAGTGTTATTTACGCACTTAGTTTTACCTCTCACACCCTTGTCAAGTTTTAGCATAGATCTTCAAATCCGATTGAATGACCAGAGATTGAAAGATGTGTGTAAAAATGAATGGATAACACTACCCTGTTTGCAATTTGATCTTTCTAGTATCTAATGATGAAAGTAGTTTACCACTTTAGATGAAACAATGAATTGCAAACATGGACGTCGAAAAATTAGTTAGAGCAATGCACTCTCCTCTCTATGCTTGCGAATCCTCTACAGCTTTAGATTAGAATATCGCTCGAAAAAAAATACTGAATTTGATCTAGAACAATGTGCCAAAACCTTTACAAACTGAACCCAACTAAAAAGCCCAAAACCCAACTCTCTTATTGATGTTGGCACATATGTACTGCTGAGAAAAGCATGCTCAGAAGTCAGTACCAGCAGAAGCACTTTGCATTATTGCCTAAGAGCTATACAAGTTTTTACAGTGCAAAGGGCAGCATCAAATATGACTGCAACAGCAAAAATATGAAGAAAAATAAAACAAACCCAAAGAAATACATTTGATTACAAAGTTGTACGGTATACGCAGAATTATACGTGGTAGACCATCCCAACCTCTAGAGTAGATACATGAGGAATGCTCAAAGCATAACTCGGCCCTCGAAAATTCCTCCTCAAGAAATCGTACCCAAAATTGATCACTATTTTCTTCATAAAACTTGATCCTCTCTTCGCCTTCACGTAAGAGTGGCCTAATATAAATGCCATTCCTGCCTCCCTTGCTTCCATCAGTTCCTGCAGCTCCCCTACTGCTTCCCTGTCGATTCGTGGGGTTTCTGGAACAACGAACCTCACTCTCTTCTTTGCCTTTTCGGTAGGCCCTATCTCCTGCAACTCTGAGGTGCTTGCTATTTCAGAGGAATCCGGTTCATCTACAGACATTCTTATGCCGTCTAAATTTGATGATGACGTCCCAACAACTGTCATTTTCTCATCATCTTCCAATTTTACTGGACTCAGATTGCATTCTGGTCTCTCTGACCGAATGAACTCTGCAATACTACAAATCAGATCTCTTTCAAATTCCATGTCATCCTTGTGAACATCACGGTAACCATAGCGTGCTATGCATCTATATAGCCGGTATTCCTTTGGACCAACTCTTCCCACTAAGAATCTTTCCTCGGGTCTGACATGTGGGACTGGGACGGATTTGATGCAGAGGAAAACTACAACCTGATGGAAAGCAGGGAGGTTGGTAACAAAGTGAGAGAAAATAGCCGGGATCCCAGAGACGAGCTCAGTGTGTATAAGGCCAATCCCCCGGACTCGAACAATCCCTAGAGTAGGACCTAAACTGAGGAGCCAGTTGATGGAGACTTTATTTTGGACGTCAAACTCATATTTCTTGAAGGTGCCGTAGTGCCAAACATACATAACCATTAAGAAGATAAATGAAAGAGCAATCGGGACCCAAGCCCCTTCACGAAACTTCATGAGCGATGCTGAGAAGTAGAGTGCCTCAAGGGAGCCGAAGAATAATATAAAGCAAATTGCCCAGAAGAGGCTTTTGTGCCAGCACAAGACTATGACTAGAGACATAAGGCAGGTAGTTACCAGCATGACGGTTATAACAGCCAAACCTATATGAAGGTAAGACATAAATACATTATACAAAAGCTAACACACACACACGAGCCAAAATATTAGGTTGAAGTGGACGGTACCTGATGCATTTCCCATGGCCTTTGTGTCTCTAAAACCAATGGTAACAGCCAAGCATAGAAACATCAAAGTCCAGTTAATCTCGGGGATGTAAATTTGACCGTGTATTTTCGAAGACGTGTGGACAATTTTGACCCTCGGAAAGCAACCCAAGGCAGAACATTGTTTGATTATCGAGAAAGTTCCAGTTATGATTGCTTGACTTCCCACCACCGCAGCAAGTATGGCTATTGCCAAGACAGGCCATCTTAATTTCTCTGAGACAAGGAGAGAATCCTAATTAGCTTAATCTCAAATTTTACAGTCACAACTACTACAGGTGTGGCTAGACACCTACCAGGAACTGATTCATAAAATCCAATTCGATAATCACTTTCTATGATATGATGCTTAGAAAGGTATGCAGCTTGTCCCATGTATGCTAGAATCAAGGACGGGTAAACTACAAACGTGAAAGCAATCTGCAAGGTGAATGTGACAGATTACTTAGTAGAGATGAAAATCTCCATTCGACAAATATAGCTTTATTCAGTTTGGATACCTTGATTGACGTCTGCGAAAAGTGTCCAAGATCAGCAAACATAGCTTCCGAGCCTTCAAAAGATAAACAAGATAATGTCAGAGAAGGTAAAAATAAGCATCCATGAAAAGATGATTCACTAACAAACTCTTGTACCTGTCATGCACAACAGTATACCGCCCAAGGACATCCAACCTCCTTTTCGAGTCTTCTTAAAAAATTTGTACATGTAGTATGGAGAGAGTGCCTGATAAACATGGGGATTCCAGTAAATGATGTTGTATACACCAATGGAACTGATGCACAAAAGCCATGTGATCACAACTGGTGCAAACAAGAACCCCACTCGGTGAGTCCCGTAATGTTGAAGGGCAAACAGAAATATGAGGATGACACAAGCAACAGGGACTTCAACATCTGCAGAAGCAAGATATAATAAGGAATTACAATAAGCTGATAAATGATAATCAATATGTAGGTAAACTATCTGGTTGCTAATCAAGATGGTAGGAATGTGCATAAAGCAGCATGAAGATATGAGGCAGGAAAAAGAAGGAGAATAGTAAATATTTATTGTATTATGTCTTAACATGCATATGCTAAAAGGGAGATGCAACATCAGCTTTGAGCTTTGAATTGCTGTTTCAAGCATCACAAGCTAAGGCTACACTATTTGATTAAATGGTTGCTCAAAGTCCAATTGACAATTTTCTGTTAGCAAGCACAAGAGAATTAAAGTTGGCAGGATCACTGACAAAAGAGGTTAAACAATGCTAATTGTTAGAAAAAACACACAAATGTACAGTGTGACTGGTATAAGGTGATAATATAACTAGAACAGTAGAGGCACTTGAAAATATAATGATAAGATGGTGACTTCATTCTGGTTAATCAAATGTTTTAGCCAGCAAGTGGGTCAAGGCTCGATAACAAAGTCGTACTTATGCATGCCTGATCAGAGGACTCAGGTCATAATTTATAATCTAATCGAAAAGTCATCCTAAATTAATCACCCTTCTTCTTCATCTTATAGCTACATTACATCTTTTAACTTTATAAAAGACAAGACTTTTTACTCTCATGAAAATTAAACTTTGTCTCCTACAAACAAATTTAACCAAATGTTGACTGAAAAAAAGAACAGACAAAACTAACCGGGTGTTGCACTAATCATTCAAATTATTTTTTATTAGCTTGATGGTGATCTGACTTTACTTAAAGCAGGCTAATTTGTCTTAATTTTTGTAGGGGTCCCCTCGATAATGTTTTCATTTTTCTAAAATTTGGTATTGCCTGCTTGTCACTAACTTCGCGTCTACGCAATAGAAACCAAGAAAAAGCTTCTGAAATCTAGAGCAACCGCTATTTTGGATTCGCATCTGCTAAAAGTTAGATTTAGATTCCAAACCATGATTTGCATATGTTAAAAGTCTCTTTGCAGATATATTCAGTACAGATGCAAAGAAATTCTGTGAACCAATGAGCCAAAACATCTTATCACTAAGCAGCTTCACTTTTTAGAATTCTCTTAGCCGTGTTAGCGGTCCTAATCCTGATTAACTACTCAACAATATCATTTTCTAAGTTATTCTGCATCGATCATGAAGTTATGTTTCCGCTGTGCATATTTTAATATCCAACATTTCTATTAGCTGCTCCTAAATTAGAATTTGAAAGTTATATTCTATCCGGATAAAGAAGAATGCAGAGAACATCAACCACATAACCAAAATCCCTTAAATTCAATCTTCTCCTAAAACAATGTAAATGATTTGCAGGATCAAATTAAAAGCTTCAGCGACGAATAACTTACAACGATGCTGCTCTTTCGACATGGAGAGCTCCAACCCCGAAACCGCGGAAAACACTGCACCCACAAGAAGCAAATTCTCATCATTCAAATCCCAATTTCCATAACTTTAAAACCCAAAAACTAATATCATCATATATATAACCTCAAAAGTACCAGAAATTGCTGGTGTGAGCACCCCATCACCAATAACCATACAAGTTCCAATCAAAGCCAGAACAAGCAGCACCTTTTGCAGCGCCTTATGCTTCTCCAATGTCGATTTCAAACTCGACCCGAAAGTGCTGTTCGCTGCCGGAACAACCCCATCTTTTGTGTACTCCGACAGCTCCTCATCCGCCAGCTGGCAATTGGGCAAGGAGCTCACCCGGGCGTGCCGGGAAAGCAGAGAATACAGAGCAAAAGTCCCACCTTCGCCATTGTCGTCGGCTCTAAGCACAATAAACACATATTTCACTAATGGAATCAGCGTCAGCGTCCAGAACACAAACGAGAGAACCCCAAAAATCTCCTCATTGGTTTCTGAGTGGTGAATGTCTTCTGCAAAAGTGCTTTTGTAGACATAGAGAGGAGAAGTGCTTAAATCTCCATAAACTACTCCCAGGCTCTGGTAAGCCAGAGTTAACACCGTCTTCCATGAATCTTTCTGCAACAATTAAGCAAAAGCAGAAGCACAAGAAGCGATTATCAGAAAAGCTGAGAATTTGAATTCGGGTAGTGAAATACTCACACTGCCTACACTCTGCCAAACGTGTTACCTTGATTGGATGGCTGCGGATCACACCCTCCAGATCCATGACTGGCACTCAACTCTAGAAATTATACAAAACCCATTCTTTCAAGGAAAATAAAGAAACCCCAGGTGGATTAACACCCTCCCCACTTCAACCAAGTAGAGAGTATAAAGAAATTTGACAGAAAAAACAGTAAAGATTGGATTTTTATCTGTTTTCTTGTAGAACTAGTAGTAGTTTAAAACCAATGCAAACAAATAAAGAAAAAACAAACAACAAAATACCAGAAAAAATAATATAGAGAATGGTAGGGTGGTTGGGAACAAGGAATTGGAGCTGCAGAATAGAATACGGAGGTGGGAGGTTTTAGAGAGAGAAAGAGAGGAGGAGAGAGAGAAAATGGCTCCTAATTTCCTTATATTTTGTGAAAACAAATGGTAGGTTTGAGTTTGGTTTTCTCTTTCAGCCAAAAAGCTCTTTTGTTCTAGAAAATGCAGAGGTGGAACTTTCTGAGGAGGTCATCGTCTCCACTTGGCTGTATCTGAGAGAGAAGAAAATACTGGGGGTGGGGGAAAAGTAGTGATCTGTAAACAAGCATGCACTCGCTGAAAAATTCTTTTACACTTGACACTCATCTCTGAACCAATTTATAGTCTGACACAGCAATTAAACTGCAACCCATCAACTGTGACACTGCAAGCTCCTCACTTGTCAGTGAATCATTGGTGTTTGCCTGGAACCCAAATAGGAGTATGATTTTTTTTTTTTTTTTTTCTCTCTCTTTTTATTTCCTTTTATTTAAACTTAAATCACGTTAATATTTTATGTTAATTTTTTATTTAAAAAAAATAAAGATAAAATAAAGAATATGAGAAGAGAAGATGGAAAGATGAAGGAAGAAATCTTTTTGATGGGGGAAAGTGTAATTTAAAGAATTGAATAACTTAAGAACTAAAAGGGCAAAATCTTTTTGTTTTGTTGTTCTAGTGTCCACAGGATTTTGCAGAAATATAATACAGTGAATGGGGTGTGTTTTGCGTGTTAATATTATATTTTGGTGTTATTAGAGGAAAATGGTGGTCATTTATTTTGGAAATTGACAAACTAATTAAACAATAAATTGTTTTGTTTTTGGTAACTCATGTTTGCTCTCTAATTAGAATAGTAGCCTACCACCACCTACTTGGAGGATTCTAAACCCTAGCACACGAGCAAAATACATCTCCTATATTTCTTTAGGATAAAAATATAATGCAGATATATTTATTCATCTCGTCACCTCTGTGATCCAAACTTATAACCTTGTCCCTCTAACCTGCTCTTGGTTATGTCATTACCAATCACGAGTAAATCTTGAGCCGGCCGCCAAACCCTTTCTGTTTACAAAGAAATAAAGGGAAAGAATTGAGTTACTAATAGCGCATTTTTATAGATGCTAAATAATTTGCGTGATGAGAAATATAAGAATAAAAAATACTGTTACATTATCAGATATGAAAGAAGAATAAATATCCTTGGGATAGCCAAGAATCTCTCCACCTACTCTTTATAAATAAGTTGAGAAGTGTGTTTAAAGAAAGCTAGCTTTTCTTTATGCCTCAATCCATAATCTTTGAAGGAATAAATTCAAACGGTGTGCTGTTGAAAGACAATGAAGTTCGACTCACCATTTGCATGGAGAAAATTTTGAATGCAACCCGATTATTTCAGGTTAGTTGCTGAAGATATTATCGTTATGCGTAAGATCTGCCTACCATACACAATTTTCTCTTCAAGGGGACGATTGCATAGGTCTTGGTTTTCCTAGCCAAAATTCTGATCTTTCACTAGCGAAAGTGAAGTCGCTTTAAGATACCAGAGATGAGTGGTAGACCAGAGAAAAATATCCTTAGCAGCCCTAAAAGATTAGCAGTATCTAGAACTAAATATGTGCTTTTATTACTATAAACTATAAAGCAAGTCACACATTCTGTCTAAGCAATCCTGCAAGAAAAAGATACTTCCTTTGCTGAGTTTCTAATACAACTTCTTGTAATGCAAGGAACAGACAGAGAGAAGATGAGAGAGAAAGGATTTAGAATTTGAGTTCTGCAAGTAAATTTAACTCCAACCAATTAAATCATATTTGAGTGAGCTACTATTTCACACAAAAATTGTGACAAAGAAAAACGTCCTCAGAGTTCAAATCCGAGTTGAGATCCTTTATGGATTTCTGTATTCGGTGCAGTTGAGCTCAAAAATCTGAATCGTTCAATTTAAATCATGTAGTCCTGATTAGTCCACCTCACAAAAACCGAAGTCTTCGAACGATTCAGATCTATCTCTTGAACAACCCAAGTTTCTGAATCTAGCTACCTTAAACACAGCAATTTAGAGAGAATCTCAATGCTTCGAATCCTACCAGAAAATTTGGTGAAAGTGCAGCACTCATACGCATGATGCATGGATGGACCCCACTCCCCCAATGCCCTAAATGCGTTGTTCTTGCTTACATGAAACTGAAAGTGCTCAAATTAGGTCGAGGACCCCATGGAATCCTTTATAGTGCTTACATACATATACATGCAGACAAACCTTGACCTACCTATAATTTTAAACAAGTCATTAATCATCCACAACATATATAGAAAATGGCCAACTAACTCCCAGCGTGCATGTACGGATGCAGCCAAATTAGTTAAGCCGGTGTGTTTATATCTCAACTTAACTTCGAATCTCTCTTATCATAATTTAGAATAAATTAAATTATCACTTGAATTAAAAAACAAAAAGAAACTTGGCAAATGATCGAAAATTAAATGTCAATTGTTGAATGAATCATAATCCATGACATACTAAAAATATGGATCCTTTGAGTAATTGAGATTTGAAGAATATCATTTCGGTCAATTTTTCAAAGCAAAAAACAAAACCCTAACTAGCTTAACCAGAGCTAATCAAATTATAAAAAAAATAAAAAACTATTAATTGATTGTTCCAATATCCTGAGTTGGAACAACCGAATTTGACTAAATGGAAATGATGACTGAATGAATCACAGAAAAAGATTATAATAATTAAGAGAGGACGATCCAAGATTAATTAGATAAGAAGATATGAGATAAAGTTGTATGATTGGGAAGGAAGGCATTCACATCAAGCTAGCTGAATGTGGAGAGGATGAAGACAACCGTGCACGTATGATTGAAGCAGTACGTAGTAGATGCCAAGGAGGAAAGAAGGGCTAGCAAAAGCATGCAAATCCAATTTGGTGTCACATTAATATTAACTTTCTTTTTCGAGTGGTCACCACAACTTTTTCTTTCCTGTTGCTTCAACTTTTGGATTTTCGAATCTAAATGGGGATATTTGACATCAATTAGTTGGATCCCATTACCTTTGAGTGATCGATCAATTCATTCATTTATCACTTGAGCTGCCCCAAAATAATATCCAACTGTTGTTCTCCCATTTGCTATTAAACTGCAGACAAGAGACATTTATGCTTGTGAAAATAATATTCTCTTTAAGGTAGTGCTAATCATGCGCTTATTTTTGAATAAGATGAATGGATGAAGATCAGTGATAACAAATTAACAAGGATGTATAAGAGGTAAAAATGGATGGATGAATATCACTTTCCTTTCTTTATATGGAACAACTAACAGATCAAATTATAAATGACATATGCATGAGTAAAGAAAAAAATGGTAGTGTTATCCACATACTCCTTTAGAGCAACTCCAGCGTTGGAGCCCTCCCCCCTGGCAATTCACTATTCAATCCACCTAATGAACAGTAATTGCCCTTAATGAACAGTAAGTAGCCCTGGCAATAGATTTTGCATCTTCACCGTTACACTTCTATAGCCCTGGCAATAGGCAATAAAATATTAGTATTTTTTTTATTTATAAAATTAATACAAAATAATTTTAAATGTAATATCGGATAAGATTTTTAATCGTTGTCGGTGCGCCACGTGTCATTATCCTAAGTATTATTAAATAATACAAAATAAATAATTATAATATGGATTTCTGATAAGATTATTAACCAATCACGTCGCGCCACGTGTCATAATCGGTTCACAATCTTTGAGGATAGATTTCCATCAGATTTTAAACGAATGACGACATGCCACGTGTCATAATCTGTTAACAATCTTGGATGATAGATTTCCATCAGATTTTTAACGAATGACGGCATGCCACGTGGCATTATGCAGAACCTAATCCTTTCTGAATCCTCTATATAATCCACCATCCATCTTCACAAATCTCACACCAAAATTCTCAAGATCTCTATCATTGATCTCAAAATTTCTGCTTCCTTATTCACAAAAATCAGTTTCAATATTCATAGTTTCTGTTTCTTTCTTTCAATGTCTTCTTCTTCTTCCTCAAGGATGATGTGGGAATTGAATCAGGAAGAGGAAGACTTGTTTAACCAATCAGAATCAATGTTCAATCAGCAGGGGGTAAGAAATGAGAGGGAAGAAGATGAGGAGCGTCAAATGAGAGATGACGACTTAAGAAGGGGCAGAGCCTCACATTCCCGTCGAGTCATCCAAGCTGCGGCTCAGATCTGCAGGCCCAGGCGTTCCGGAAACATTGATAGAAGCAGGCAACGACGAGGTATGGAACTCTTGGATGATTATTTTGTTTCTAATAGTGCATTCCCTGATACGTACTTTAGACGTCGTTTTAGAATGGAACGACATTTGTTCAACAAAATCATGATTGCTGTTTGCAACCATGATTCTTATTTTGTGCAAAAAAAAGATGCTTTTGGTGCTATGGGTCTACTGCCGGAGCAAAAAATTACTGCTGCCTTGCGGATGCTTGCATATGGAGCATCTGCAGACCAAGTGGATGAGATAACGAGGATGGGGCAATCAACCATTCTTGAGTCCCTGATGAGGTTTTGCGGAGCAATCGAATCTATCTACACCGCTGAGTACCTCCGCAAACCCACACACATGGACTTGGAGCGGCTGTTGAAGAAGACGGAGATGCGTGGCTTTCCTGGGATGATTGGAAGCATTGATTGTATGCACTGGACGTGGAAAAACTGTCCAAGTGCATGGCAAGGCGCTTACGGGGACAGAAAAGGGGCAAAAAGTATCATTCTGGAGGCGGTGGCATCTTTTGATACATGGATTTGGCACGCCTTTTTCGGGGTCCCGGGAGCTCAAAATGACATCAACGTCCTTGCCCAATCCCCAGTGTTCAACGATGTCCTGCAAGGAAAGGCACCAAAAGTTACATATGAGGTCAACGGACGTATGTACGACGGGCCATACTACCTAGCTGACGGCATCTACCCGCGCTGGTCAACATTTGTCAAAACCGTGCCACGTCCGCGGAGTGCGAAGGAAAAACACTTTGCAAGCTGTCAAGAGGGGTGCAGGAAGGATGTGGAGCGTTGTTTTGGTATCCTCCAAGCTAGCTGGGCGATCGTCAGGGGTGCGGCCAGATTGTTTGATGTAGAGTCGCTTCGATCCATCATGATGACGTGCATCATTCTTCACAACATGATTGTGGAAGATGAGTACGATTATGAAGCTGTTGATGAATATGAGCCAGACCCGATGAACAATTCAAGAACACGTATATATTGTGCTCATGACGCCACCGATGACCCCGTGCAACATGAGCCATTACAAAGGGATGGACGTTACAATGAAAGGCTCATTCAACGATATACTGCATTTCAAATGCCAGACATGCACAATGCCCGACAAATTGACTTGATAGAGCACCAGTGGGCATTGAAACAAGCTGAGGATAATTAAGTTCATTTTAGTGTGTTATTTTGAATTTGGTATGTTTATGTTATTTTATTTGGTGTGTTTTATTATTTGGTATGTTTATGTAATTTTTTTATGTTTATGTTTATGTAATTCTTAGTATATGTTTATGTTTATGTTTATGTAATTTTTTTATGTTTATGTTTATGTAATTTTTTTATGTAATTTTTTTATGTTTATGTTTATGTAATTCTTAGTATGTTTATGTTTATGTTTATGTAATTTTGTTATGTTTATGTTTATGTAATTCTTAGTATGTTTATGTTTATGTTTAATGGACTTTTAACAACATAAATAACTTACCAAATTAAATAACTTACCAAATTAATTCTTAATATAAATAACTTACCAAATTAATTTGAATAAATATTCATGAACATGGAAACAACATAAATAATACAAACAATAAATAATAAATTACAACCCAAAGTGATTGGAAAATTATGGGCTCCGATTACAAAAAGTACTCTATTCATCATCACTTAACCAATTTGTGCTGCTAGGATGATCTTCTCTTGCGGTGCTAGAACCACCTTGGCTTGCTATTGTTTCTCTTGCACGCCTCCTTCGCACCACGTCCGCTTTCTCTGACTTCCAAAAAAATTTAGAATTTGGAGACTTCCCTTCTAAAGACATGTTCATAATCTCACGATCTTGTTGAGCTCGTCTTTCTTCTCTAACATGTTCCCTTTCTTGCCTAAGTAGCTCTCTTTCTCTCTCATTAGCATAAAATTCTCTCTCAACAGCTGCTGCTTTTGATGCCTTATCAGCCTTATCAGCCTCATCTTTCGCCAGTTCCCTCGCCAAAGTCAATTCACCTTGGCGAGTAAGTTCTTCCATGAACTTTGCATAATCGTTCTTGGAAGCACTTCCTTTTCTCTTTGTAGCCTTCTTACCTTGAGGCCTAATTGGAAAACGGGTCGAACCCGACGCTTGTTCAGGGAGGGGCGTTTCGGGCACTTCTTCTGCATCATCTTCATGAACATGATCGGGTGTAGAGTTTAGAGGGGTGCTGTTCATGTGCACTTCTGGACCAACTGGCACAACTCTAAATTTAGGACAATCTTTGACAATATTCCAACATTCCCACCGGTTGAATGATTTATTTTTGCCTTTGGTTTTGGCAGCATACCAAGCTTGTGCTTGAAGTTCCTACACAATAAAAATAAGTAACAAATAAATAATACAAATAAATAATTATAATGAAAATAAGTAACTAGCAAATATATACATATATATATATATATATATATATAAGTAACAAAGATAATGAAAATAAGTAACAAAGCAAATAAGAAGGCTTCAAGTTTAGTAAATAATGAAAATAATTAACAAATATATATATATATATACATTAATTTTAATGAAAATAAGTAACAAATAAATAATACAAACAACATAATTATAATGTAACAAACAACATAATTATAATGTAACAAATAAGTAACAATAAATAATAAATTTTGTACGTAACAAATAAAGAATACAAACAATAAATAATAATATCTTGTTACCATATCCGAGTAATTTTCCCCACTTCGAATATTATTACTAGCTTGTGCCAAAACGTCTCTCCACGTACTAAACGATTGGCTAAGTAATTTCCAACGACTGGACATCGATTCTTTGGTTCTTTTCCCACCAATTTTCTCAAGATAATTGGTATGAATAAGACTCCACATTTCTCGCAACTGCATCTCATTACCCGTAAGCGAACTATGAGTAACTTCAACCCAGCTAGTACACAACGCAACATCTTCAATAAGCGACCAATTCGTACCTGCACCAGTGGTCATTTTGTTGAAAAAAAATGGATTCAAACTTTGAGACAAACAAAGGAATGTGATTGAAAGTGGTTGAGAAAATATGAAATTGTTGTGAAGGTAGATGATAATGAGAAGGTATTTATAGAAAAGTAAAAACAATTTTTTTTACAATTTTTTTCAGATTTTTTTTGAATTTTTTTGAATTTTTTACATTTTTTTTTGAATTTTTTTGAATTTTTTACATTTTTTTTTGAATTTTTATTCAATTAATTAATCTCTGCCGTTGGATATAAAAAAATTTGAATTCCAACGCTCCAGATTGTGCCACGTGTCACAACGGTAACTTTTCAGATTTTTTAAACTATTTTTTCATTTATTTTTTAATTTATAAAGCATTTTAATATCCACCGTTGATCTCAGATCGAACGGTGGATATTAAATCTGACAGTTTTAAAATTTTTTACCGTTGAGATCTAACGGTCCACATTAAGTGACCGTTAAGATCTAACGTACCGTGGGAAGCCACGTGGCTTCCCAACGGTAACAGACAAAAGTTTTTTTTTTTTCTGATTAAACTGTCAGGACGCACCCCCACGCGCGGGTGGGGTGCACGCGCCTGACACAAAAAAAATAAAATAATACGCTGACGCCACCCTGGCGTCAGCATGACGTCACTCCCACCCCGGGCTCAAGGCCTGTCGATTCCTCACGGGCCTGGCCCTCGGGCCTCCCCCGTCCCCCGGCCTGCGTCACGCTGGACGCCTTCCACCGGCCCTCGGGCCTTTGTTCTGGAGCCGGTCCCCCGAGCAAATTGCAACGGTGGGAGTGCTCTTATACCTTCCACACACACCACTTAATTTTCGGCTGATCAAATGAATTGAAGAGAATCAAATGACAGAAATTAACAGACGGTCTGTGGAAGTAAAAATAGGTGTGTAAATAGCACCACCCAAAAAATGAGGTTTTGAGGATTTTGAAGTTAGGGCCAAGTGTTGATGACAGAGGACAGAATTGGAGATATTTCATATGCGAGAAATTTAAAACAATGAAGCGTCATTTAATTTAGAAAATTAATTGGAGAATTGGTAATTCACGGGTTAAAATATTATTTGATGCTATCATATTGAAAAGTAGATGTTTTGAACTTTTCAAGTTGTTCGATTAACATTACTTAAGTTTGACATATCAATTCTAGACCTGATGTGTTTAATTCATGTTTACTGTTTTACGGTCTTTTTGTTATTTGTTTAATATATTTCCTATTCGGAGATAGGGTTTGTTAAGACTACTTAAACAACATTTAGGATTGTACTTTATCATCTTAACATATTATTCAGTTAAAAATTGAGAGTCTTTCAAATTTCTGGAGTTTCAAAATTCTTCAAGATGACCGTTCATGATCCTTTTAACCTAATTATTTCTACCGTGTCAAACTTAAATTCATATTACACCTTTCGAAGAGAATGGCCAAACGACTAAGATTTTGCACTGATGCCTTTTCGCCAAATAGTTGCATGTCTATTTACACCAGAAGAGATTGTACTCGTACCAGGATCTCATATTATAAAATAAAATTTTAGACTTTTTTTTCACTGTTCCTGTTTTTAAAGCTTAAACGGTCTTACTATCTTTATTATTTTCACCCCTTTAATTTTCAACATAAATTCTCACATTTCGTCATTTTCGTATCCATATGCTATTAAAATTGAATATTTAAAAAATAATGATACTAAGAATACTAAGCTTTTAAATTAAATTTACAAATCAAATTATGTGTCATCAATAAGAAATAAGTACGCTAATCAACATTTAAGTGATAATATAATTATCAATAACCACATTATTTGGTTTACCAAATTAGATTTAAAAATTTGACTTTCCTAGTATTACCATTACCCTTTTTAAAATTTTATGCGCTCATATGTGTATACACATTAAGCACTAATAGATAATCTGGATCTTTTACTTAAAGCTGATAGAGAAAGCATCGAATTACCAATGTCAAACAAAGAGAGACGTAAAAACGCAGGAGAATCTCCGCAAAAGGATTTCCAAATAGTGCAGAAGTGCAGGTCATTGTCATAGCTAGTAAAATAATTTTTTATTTTATTTTATTATGAAAGATTCATGCAATATATATACAGGTTCTTTAGAGGAAGCGATTTTCAATTTTTTTTTTGTAAATGGGGACTGGTGATGAGACTCTTTCCATATCAAATTTCAACGATCCAAATCATATATTTTATAAGTCTCGATTTATAGATCATTCTTGTAAAAATTCAATTCAATCCGAAATCATTTGCCTATTTAATTGTGATGATGAAATTTCAATATTTTCTTAGCACATAGTGTTCATCAATTTTTTTGAACTCAATTAGATGCCTCAAATATTTCTGATTTGGCTACTATTTTGTAAGGATGATCTATTCGGTACAACTTTAGAAATAAACGGTTTGGATCGTTGAAATTTGATATGGTGTGAGCCTCATAACTAATTCTCATTTTATAGGTAAGTACAAACCACCACCCAAGGCCATAAAACTTGAACATAGATCTTCTATGGATCTCACCGTCTAGAGCCTCAATTAAATCCGACAGTTCCCATTAACTCATTTCACTAGCCCATGTCACACAAACTTAGGGCTCTGATCTCTCTTTCACACAAACTAAAAGCCTAAATTTCTTGGTCCTTAGGATCCAAACACTAATATCATCTCCAACCCATGGGATAAAACTTAAAATATAATCTTTAAACCCCCCAAACCATCTCCAACCATTGGACTAAAATAAGTCTTGGGGAGAAAATATATCTTTGGGATAGATTCCCCTCATAAATTAAGTTTGACTTAAATTATTCTGGACCCACCAAACTGTCATATTTCAAAGTTTTTTTTATTCTTTTACTTATAATTCAGTTGTAATCAAATGAGATCAAATTTAACGGAAATATATATATATATATATATATATATATATATTTGATGGCTCAAAATTAAATCTAACTTCTAAAATAATTAAAAAAAATTATTTAAATCAAATCATTTAAAACTTTATAAATACTTATGTATTTGTATGATTTTTAATTATTTATCGAAATTTAAATATTTTTAAGTTAAAATATTTATAAAAATGAATTAAGATGATCTACATAAATTTTATTTTTAAAAAGTTACCTCATAAAAAAATTAGACTAAAATTATTATTTAATAATTTAAGGCTAAAATTTTAAATCATCATCGTTACAGAAAAAATAATTTCTGAATTATAATTTAAAATTTTCAAGCTCAAGTTTTTAAACTTTATTTCCAATGATTAGAGGTACACTCGGAGAAGATCAAAATTCATAATTTACGAGTTTTATGCCGCTCCTACATCTTATAGGTCAGCTCCGAGCTCAGCGAGCTGAAGATTGCATCACCAAATCCAAATTATTATTGTTTGACAACAACAAAAATCCAAATTATTACTTTGACCAAAAACAAAACCCAATTATGCGTGTATTATTTTTTTTTCAATTTCCAACATTATAAGGGATTTATAATTTTCGCGAGGTTGCTGCATAATTTATGGAACAACATGGATGCGATCCAATGATTCAATTAGATTTCTTCTTCTTTGATTTATTTTTCTAAATTTTTGTTTAATTTTTATTATTCACAAACTAGGAAAATGAGTATACGGATATCCACAAATCAGAGAGGAAAAAAATCCATTTAATAGTCTCCACACAATTATAGTTGATGGACATGATCGGAAATGTCTAGACATTATACATGCGCCCAGGTGTTCAAAATGTTAATGATCCAAGAGATGACAAATCAACGTATTGAGTTGTTACTGGATACATATTAAGACCTTAGTTTGATTTTTTTTTTTGGTCAAACTATTTAGTTTGATTTCAACTTATATCATTATCATCATTATCAGTCTCACTTCTATATTATGATATCAAATTAAACGGATCTTAACGGATAGCCATTACAACCCAATGGGTTGATTTCCCACATCTAATTGTTCCTCGTATCTAAGATTCATTTGCAAATGCTTCTTGTTTTCTAGGAAAAATGAAAAAGAATAAATTAAATTTTACACCCTTAGGTTTGTGTGCAGTTGCAACCTCATTAACATCTTTAAAATATTTCAATCTCATACATTAGTTATTATTTAACTATTAAAAAATCTGTTAAGTTAGCTGTTAAGTGATGATAACACACCCCGACAAAAATCAAGGCGTGCTGGCCGTCACATGCACGCCCTGATTTAGGTCGAGGTGTGTCAAATGACGTGGTAATAGTAGATTCTACAATTTTGCTGACGTGGTTGCCAACTTGTGCCACATGGCAAAACAATTAATAAAAACATTTAATTAATAAAATATCAATTTTTTGTTAAAAAAATGATAAAACTAATTTCGGAACTCCATCCTCGATTACAGCGTCGCCTACTTCGCCATTCTCTCCGAACTCGACCGTATTCGGTGTTCGCAACACCTAATTCCGAAACTCCGTCCTCGATTACAACATCGCTTACTCCCTTCACCAGTCTTCTACACTACCTCGTCTTCTTCTCTAGCGACATCTTCTTGATCCTCGCCGAGAACCACTTCACCACACTCTTCATCTTCCTCACCTGCCGCTAAGTCGCCTTGCACGGCGCATTTGCCACTCTCCCTCCTGATCCTCGCCGAGGTCGCTAGCCTTTACCAGAACGTCACCAACAAATTGATTCTGTGGTGGGTTTGCCTAACTTCCTATTAAATTTTTTATTTTATTTTATGAAAGGGTGTTGTGCTCCATGAATAAATTTTGTTTCTAAAAACTTGTATTTACTCTTTGAATCTTTTTTGCTTGTTTGGACTGTTGGGATGTGTCCTTGTCACTCATTTTCATATGATAGCAACCAATCCAAATAGTTTTATGCATTAGTGGATCTAGGAAAAATTATTTGGAGGATCATATGTAAAAGTTTACAAAAAAATTCCTTAAATATATAGTAACTTTAAAAATTAAACTACAGTTCCATCATTCATAATTTTGCAGAACAAATTACAATATAAGTTATAATTGTTCACAACGCGTTTCCATATTTTGAAAATGCTGCATTATAGCTTAATTATCAATAGAAGGAAAAACATTGCTTTTAGTATAAACCACCATAGTATCACTCAACCATTGCTCTCTATTCGGTTATGCAATGGACTTTGAACAATATTCATAGCAGAAAAGGCTCTCTTCATTGAAACAGTAACAACCGGTAGAATCATAACCAATATAACTAGCAATGGGAACTGTTATTAGCACTCCAAAAATCTCATTCTACACTCCTCACAAGTGTATTCTTCTTTCTAATAAGATTTTTAGAGTGCTAATAACAATTCCCTTAGCAAATACACATAATTAGATACTATGTTCCTCCTGTCTCCACCATTCTTTTTTTACAAGACTACCAATTTCTTTCAAATGAGAAAATTCACTACTTGAACACAATATAATGCCCAAGTTGATATTTAAAAAATAATAAAATAACGACAACTCCTTTTTGAGGCATTTTATTAAGCAATTCAAGAACTTATGTAAAAAACAACTCCGACCTTCAAAAAGACAATGTTCAAGTCATCTATGTAGATTCACTGAAATTTAGGGTCAGTTGGCACCTTGCCCCTTAATGGGTTTTGTGGCAGACAGTCCAGTCCCTACTGTTTGAAGCTTATTATTTTATTTTATTTATAAGTTTACAGAATTAATTTGTTTGACAAGAAAGAAACAAAACATTGGAGAATACCCTAGAAAGTTGTGCGTCTCTTTCTCTGTCTCTGTCTCTAGGGTTTAGGCAAGCCGGTGAAAGAATTGCCCACCAATAATGTTTGCACGCGATGCAAATGTGGTCAACTAAAGATGCCCGTTTTCTCAAGTAATTGTTGATTGTTTTTCGTCAAGGTTCTAAAAAATGCTAAGCGATAGTCGGGTGGCGGGTTGGCCCCTAGCACCTAGGCGGCTAGGCGGGGTTTAGGTGGCCTAGGCGGATTTAGGTAAATTTATTGTATGTCTTGTAAATAAGTGCGTATTGACACTTACAAAAAATTAAACTTGTATGAAATCCATGGATAAGATAATAAAAGAATAATAAAATGCAAAAAGAGTATCCAACAAGTCCAAAATTTAAAAACACATTAAGCATATATGCCATAGAACCATAGTGACGAGTATTGTAGGATGACACATCTACAATAAGTTCACAATTTAAAACCACATAAAATGCAAAATAGGAGGAAAATAAGGAAATATAGTAATGTAGATAGGATTTTTTTTTTAATTTTAAAAAAAAAAAACCTCCTAGCCGCCTAGCCCGCCTAGCATTGCCTAGAGCCCAACCGATTTTTCTAACCAATTGGCGAGAAAACACCTCGGGTCACTACTGCCTAGCGCCTAGGCGGCCGCCTAGACCCTTTTTTAGAACATTGTTTTTCATAGAGCTTCTAAATCTGTGCAACTACAAATTTGGTTCACACACTAGTACTAGTTCCTAATTTTTATTTTGTTCTCTCCAAAATTTCCAGTACTAGTGAGTGTAAGTGAGATGACGTTGTGATGGGTAGGAGTAGGTTTGGGATTCAGCATTCGAAATTCTCATTTGTTTAAAATTAAGCTAAAAAAGTTATAAGTCACGATCCAACGAGAGCTCATTAAAAATAATCTAAACCCAAATGTGTTAAATACTCAATTATAAAAATTGAAGCAAGTTGTTATTGACACTCTAAATGGTTATTCTACACTCTTTATAAGTTTATAACTATTCTCTTTGATCATATTTGTCGTTCATAGTTTAGTATGTGTTTTACAGTTGGGAAAAATGGGAAGGAACAAACATTTACTACTCACTCTTTGTAGCAGCAGTAATAATACAGACAATATAAGTGTTATATGAGAAAGCATTTGTAATGTGACTACACCAAAAGTTAGTTGGCGTCGATTACCTTATATTTGTTTGTTAATCAAGTCTATAGCCTAAGAATTCACTTTAATTGTGTGTGTGCTGCTAATACAACCCCTAATTAATCCCAACATCGATATAAACTATAAATTTTGCCGCGAAAATCTCATTGCAAAGAGAAGGAGAGCAAACAGAAACCCCAGCTTAAGCTATTTGAATTGAATTTGAAACAGTGGACGTAGATGTTAAAGCGAAGTCCACGCTTTTTCTCCCGTTTCCCGCGAAAATCTCAACGGTCCAAAAATAACGAAACCCTTTCTCCCCACTCTCTCTCACCTCCCATGCCATTGTACGGATTTCCTCCATGTCAGTCTCTCTCTCTCTCTCTCTCTCTCTCTAAACACTCCAACAAATCACATCATCCATTGATCAACGTCATGAAATTTGAATTTTTAAAAATTCATTCTCTTAGTTTTTCAATTTCGATCTTCGTGTGCGTGTGGGCGTGGAGATCAGTACCACGAGGTTCCACATGGAATCCGAGTTAACCCCGGAATCCGCCATGGAAGATGAATAGGATAATCGCCATGCCGGCCGCTAAATTCCGCCCCCGCTACACCAACCCTAACCCTGCCGTGCTGGACGAACAGCACCCGCTCACAATCCTATGGAACCACCAAATTCTCGACCCCGACAGCGATCCTCGTCATCTGCATTTTGGCCCTCTTCATCGACCCTCTCTACTTTTACCTCCCCTGGGTTGGGACACAGCTTGCTTGACCACCGACAACCAGCTCGCCGTCGTCGTCACCGTCTTCCGCACCATCACCGACCTCTTCTACCTCCTCCATATGATCATCAAGTTCCGTACTGCCTATGTCAATCCCAGTACTAGGGTTTTTGGCCGCGGTGACCTTGTCATGGACCCCCACCAGATTGCCATCCGCTGCTTGAAGTCCGACTTTGTTGTTGATCTTGCCGCCACGATTCCGGTCCCTCAGGCATGGCATTCAAACTGTGATTTGATTAAGTAATTTCTAACACGTTTATGTCCAGAATTGGATTGAATTGAATAACTCGTCAGAGTATTTTGAAGGAAGAAATGGACACAAGCTTCCCAATTTTGTTTAAGTTGAAGTTGAGGATGAATTGGTCAAGAAGGAAATGGATAATTGGACAAAATATGGAAGTTGACTTCATTTCTTTACTTCGACATGCCTTCAATCTAGTGATTCATCTAATCTAATCGAATTCTAGCCAAATTTCGGATATTAGGGCTCATTTAGGGGTGATTCTTGGGCCATAAGGTTTTCTCCATAAAGATTAGATGAGCCCTAATATCCGAAATTTGGCTAGAATTCGATTAGATTAGATGAATCACTAGATTGAAGGCATGTCGAAGTAAAGAAATGAGCCCTACTATTCCCACCAATGGAGGACATGGGGTGGTTGCTTTATCCAAGCCGCTTCGAGAAGGTTTAGGAAACGAAAGATGGCAAGGGGCTTGGCTATGCAGGAGAGCTCCTACTATATGCAACATCCAGGCCAGTAGGAAGATGGTTACTACTACTATGACGAAGAACAAGCAGGTGGAAATTTTGAGGGTGATGCGAGTGGTGAGAGATCAGGGGAGAATGCAAGCAATTCGGGCCAAGGCCTACATCTTGGGGCCACATTTCTCGCTTCCAAGTTTGCTGCAAATACAAAACGAGGAATTGCACAGAAAGCTCAGGCGGTTGAAGCAGCTTCTCCCAGTTTGGACATGCCTCGGTTGTCAAAGCCAGATGAACCTGATTTCTCTGTAGATTGAGACAATATACGGTTAGTTCAAGATGAATAATCAGGGAACAGGAAAACGAACTAACGAAAGAATAGTTAGGAACAAATTTTTTGTGACAATGATGTAAATTTATACTGCAGGTAGATTAGCAATAACCATCAGTTTTCTAGTTCTATAGTGTTAAATTATTCGCTCTTATATATCGGTATCATGACTTGTAACAGATGAATATATTAACTACTATTCTCCAAGATTCTAGCCTTTGGTATTTCAATTTAGTAGCTAAGATTTCGTTTCCATCAAAAGCATGAAACAAGCATGCTGTGACACTCTTGCCTTGTGGCCATTCATTCGGAAATCCATCAAGGTTGTAATACATTATGCAGAAGGTGCAGGTTAACCACAATGGGATCCTTCATGCTCGAAAGTGCAAAGCATTTGGATTTTTACGAGCGCACAGGATGAGCACGCACAAGAAGACTGGGAATTTACAACTTCAGTAACTATTTGCAGGTGGAGGATGCTGCCTGCTACTCCTGAAAGAAACCAGTAAGTTCGATCGTAATTTTCTTAGTACCTCTGAATTTCCATGTCCACATTGCACACTTGAGCATGGAACTACATGTATATCTGTAAGTTCTATGAATTTTTACTATTTCATAATTTCAAAATTTGTCATTTTAGTTTACCAACCCCTGCATTTAGAAAGCTGGTTTAAAAAACTCACAGCACACGTCTGCACGCGAATTTGATGCAGATTCACAAATGCATTTGTATTCTGTGTGTTACCAAACGGTATTGACGTATTGTTACAAAAGTAAAATTGGACTTTGAACACTAAAAATAGTACTCATAATTTAAATAGTTAATAGTTTCTGTTTCTGTTTTGTGGATTTAAACTTTCAATACGAGAAGCTTGCTTCTGGTGAGTCTTCAGGAGTAGAGGCCTTTGCCCGTGTTGATATGTCAAGCGCCTCTTGTAATCTCACAACAATTTGCTGCATTGACGGTCTTTGTTGTTTGAGTGCTGTGCACGACAATGCCAGCTGAAGCGTTAGATCAAACGCTTCTTCTGAGTATTCCCTGTCAAGTTTAGGATCAGCGAATTCATTAATGCTGCCACCTCGGTTGAGGACCTTTGCCTAGCAAGTAGAAAGAACAAATTGAATCAATGCCGGAAAATTTATGTAATCAATTTGAAGAAAGATTGTGGGAGGAAAGGGTTATTTTCTGACCTGTTTATTTAATGGCATTGGTGTGTTCAGATTCATGTTGATAACTTTCTTCCCCGATAGGATCTGCAGAAGTACGATTCCAAAGCTGTAGACATCTCCTGATGAATTTACGTGGTTGTTGATCCGATAGTCTGGGTCAACGTACCCGAAAGTTCCTCTCACTTCTGAACTGACATAGGTTTCTCCCAGCTCAATAATCTTGGAGAGTCCAAAGTCTGATAGCTTTGCTTCGAAATTCTCCCCGAGGAGAATGTTTGTTGGCTGCAATAGGAATAAAAGCATAATCTTAGAGAGTCCAAAATTTTCATTCATTTATGGTGACATTGTTCAGTTAGTACTACAGACCTTGATATCGCGATGGACAATGCAACCTTCTGGATACGTGTGGAGGAACGATAGACCTCGAGCGCTATCAATTGCAATCTCAAGCCTGTGGATCCAGGACAGGTTCCTATCTTTCCCTGTTGTTTAGTTACCACATACATTTACTAATCTATACAAAACCTATAGTTTAAAGAGCTAAAACTTTTTGTCAAGGCAAAAGAATACCAAAAATCCATTCTGAGAGGTTGCCGTTGGGACAAAGCTCATAGACAAGGAAGCACTCGTCTTCATTTACACAATAACCTAGCAACATAACAAGGTTCGGGTGTCTGATGTGCGATAAGCTCATAACTTCTCTGGCAAATGTCTCCACATTTCCGTCATTGATAATGTGCTTAACCGCTACACGCTGATTGTTTGATAGTATGCCCTTATACACCTTTCCTTTTATATTATGAACAAAATATAAAATTATATATAATCAGATTATAGAATATCTAAACTCTTGTTGCTTCATCTGGTATTTAGATTCTCACCAGCAGTTCCTTCACCGATGAAATTTGTTGGGTTTAGATTGTCTGTAGCAGAATACACTTCCTTGATAGGAATTTTTGGACAGCCTGATTCCTTGAAAATCACATCTTTAAACGCTGCTGTTTACGTACAAATCAGGCTTAATTAGTATGCACCATATGCTAATTGCAGCTTAAATTTGGTGTTGCTGTACTGTGAATGAATATTGGCAGGCATACCGTCTTTTTTTGGGGGTGGCGGAGTTGATTTGGTACGTTTCTTTGACAAAATGCAGGCGGCTAGTACTACAAAAACAAAGACACCCACGACTCCTCCTCCGATCATAATCCATAAACCTAGTTCCATCAAAGTGTCGTAATTGTTAATGAAAGAACCGGATTTTCAGTTTTGAAAGTGCAAATATTGATTCAGTGATGGAAGAAGCCTTACCTTTACTGAGTTTCCTATGACCCTTTGGTGGTTGATTATCTGCCAAGGAGAAAAACATCATTTACAAACAAATTTTAGTGAATCAATACACGCACGCGCACACGCATTGTGAGAAGTTTCATCAGGCTACGTACACTTGAAGCCTTCTTGTGATCCAAGGCAACTATAAACTGCACTAAGATGTGCTTTATCTTCAAGTTTTATGCTTGTATACGACACCAGCACCGCGAACCTGCAAACATTAGTTTCAACCTCGAAAGATTCTGCATCCGTGGATGACGAATGCCATGGTCCTATGTCTTGCCAACTATTCGCACAAGAACCGCACAGCTGCCCATTTTTTCCATCAGAAAGCCGGAATCCACAGTTCACCTCTAAGCTTTTCAACTTGTCTCCCAATCTATTTGTAACGTCAGCAACAGTGAAGTCAGAACAGCCACCGGCGCCACTTGTCAGCTTCTCAATCCCACAGTCTAAAACATCCTTCTGCAGATTCTTCAAGGAAGCCAAGCAAACCCCCTGCTCGGCAGAGTTGAGGTATATCAGTCCTATTTGATTCGCATGCTGCCCCAACGCGTAAAGGTAGACATTGAACGCCGATGTGCAGCAGTCTTTGCGGAGAAACCCTCCCCAATTTCCTGCTTCGCAAGTTGAATTTGGAGACGGCGATGATCCCAAATCAAAATGAAGGCTGCAGTTGGACACAGAAGGCTGAGCAGCTGCAAAGCCGGCGGAGGTGATCAGGATGAGAACTGTGGTATAAGAAAAAACTTCCTTCGCCATTTTCAAACAAGAGAGAAACGATGAGAGAGAGAGAGAGAGAGAGAGAGAGAGATGAGATTTATTGTGAAGACAGTTGAAAGGGTTTGGATGTATCGCTCATATGAATCAAAAGGAGGAATATTCGGAACTTGTGCTGCCGGCCTAAATCCATTGCAAACAAAGCTGAATCGAACTCGAGATGTTTGGCGGGCAGTTTAACGATCGAAAACGTCGCTGTTTGATTCATTCTATGTTTTTGGCTCTCTCTGCGTTGATGAAGTCTTCTGAAGCGTACAAGGCAGACGGAAACTGACGGCCGTTGTGACAGTGATAGTTACTGGTTGTGGAAAAAAAAACGCAAGGGAAAAAGCCTTTTTTGCACACCCTGTCAACGTGATTAGCTGCTTATGGTTGGATTTTAAGTCCATCTTTCTCAAATCTAAAGTTTTCTCCTCGTCTATGGGGAACAGCCAACCCCGCCAACAAGTAGCATTGTGGCGGATCTTAAAAGAGAATATACTAGTTGGAAGCACGTCGAGGGCACACACTGGCATACCCGATATAATCGCCTTGTGAATTATGGTGCAGGTACATACCTTGAGAATTAGATGATGTGTAGATATTAGATAGATGGATGTGGAATTTTTGTTTTCGTACATGGCCTTTGGCAGATAAATGTGCATTTCTTGCTTGCGCACGCACGTTATTATAGCTACTTGTATCCAAAATGTTTTGCGGCAACGATATGCCAGAAGCTGTGTGAGGAGGATCCATTGTCATTAGCTACAGGAAGTGCTTTAAGACTGAAGTGGGGGAGCGAAAGAAGCAGCTGATTTGTTAAATGGTCTTGTAGGAGGAGAAGGAGGAGATGATGGGATTATTGTAAGGGATTGTGATGGAGGAGGAAACTTTCCTAATACTACTTGTCTTTGTACTGAAATGAACACATTAAGGAACCAGTTGATGAATGTTGTATAAAAATGGAGAGATTTTATGGACGTAAAGGATTGATTGATGAAATGACAATGTTTCATCGGTTGAATGATTGTATAACATTTAGTAGCATTTAGAAAGTTTATGAGTGCTATAAAGAGTAACATAGCATTGGAGAAATGTTATGAAACACTTTCTATATAGCATTTTTGGGTTGTTATAGAAAGTGGTTTGTGGTGTAGTGAATGATCGACAACCGCGACCACTGTCTTGCCTCTTGCGTGCGGAGAGAGCAAATTTGCTGAGTACTCAAGTAGCAAGGGTGGGGAGGACGAAGCTGCCTTCTTGTATGACCGAGTTTCTGTCAAGTCCCTTTTGTATTTGTTTGACTTATAACATATTGTTTTCCGGCTGGCAAAGTGTCCGGGGATTTTCTCATTAGTGGATTTTGCTTTGTTAAATCCTACGTGGCTGCGTACTGTGTTTTGCTGTGAATTTATATTCCGTCGCTTCTAATATGATTGCAAATATATTTGAATCTTACTATCTGATATAAATGGATGGACCATATCTCTTGTCCAAGGAGTTCAAATCCAAACCCCAAACATGCGTCCAGAGTCTAGACACCAAAATTAAAAGCAAATTAATCAATCCAAGGGGGATCCGATCCAAAGGCAAATCAGATCATGCAAGTGCCTCAGAATGAACAATTCTTAAGATCATGCAAGTGCCTCAGAATGAACAATTCTTTTTTCTTTGGTTCGTTTTGAGAAGCATGCCAAGGCCAAGGGGTTATATTTTAAATGGTATTAGCATTATTATTATTATTATTATTGTATTATTACTGTTATTCTATTTCTTTTTTTATTGAACATAATTCAATGAAATAAAGAAAGCGAATGAACTAGCACTGCAATTAAAAACATATATATTAAAAGAATAAATTAGGTTCCCATTCCTTATTTCTACTTCTCATTATTGAAACCTTATTACTTTTTTATCAAAGTTCCTTGACTTTTCTTCATGTGATTATTTGAATATTAAATTATTTACAAGTCATTATATGTCAATTTAAATTTAAAATATGGCTACAAATTAAAATTCAAAATTATGAGTACAAATTAAAACTAAAAAGAATATTGGTATAAATAAAAAAATGGGTTATTTTGGTTCCAGTCTCTAATCAACCTAGTTATTAGAATAAAATCTAATTTGTTTAAATAATTTGATCAAGGTCCCTAGAATCATTTAAGGGATTTAACTAATGCATTTATACATTCAATATCCCACAAATTATGAAATTTAAACAAATCCAAATAATATTGTTACAAGTATAACAATTACTTAAAAATCAATAATAGAGTAATTTGTTTTTCACATAGTTCTAGCAAAAAGAAAAAGTACCCACGTAATTGTTAATGTAGTCAAGAAATAACTATTGATATATTTTAAAACATAAAATAAACACATATAGAGAACCTAATTTATTCTTAAAATAAATACACCAAGTATCTCTTTGGAGACTCACTTTCCGATCCATTGGAGATTCATTTTGACCATATATTTGTTTTATACTTCTATATAATAGTTGTCTCTATTTAGAGACTCCACTGAAGATGCTCTCAGAGAAAGTAATATATTTATATCCATATGCATGGCGCCAATATAAAAGTGAATTAGGCATGGTTTGAAGAGTTTTGCATGGCACCAATATAAAATCATATGAATATCAAACCTTCTAATTAAGAAAAAACAAAACTACGAAAGTTATTAAACCAGATACAAAATTAACCATGAGAATGACTAAGTTTAGCGGACATTATTAAATTGGATTAATGTGGAGATGTGACTAGTTTGGTGATCGATTAATAAGGAGAGATGAGAACTAAGCCTCATCGGCCTATATATGTGAAGTGTTCGGATGACTCTTTAAGTCTTGATCCCTAAGACTCAAACATTTCCTCCCAAAACAAATCGACCGTGCCTTCTCTCCCTGTGTTACTCAACCAGTTCCTTCCAACAGCAAGCAATCATGCTGAAATTTGCCATTTCACTGATGAGAAAAATTGTCCCTGCAGCTGAAGCCAATGTCCTTCAGCTGAGATTATGGCAAAGCTGCAATTTGGCAACAATGTCCTGAGAAACAACAGCTGCAAATTGGAGAAGCACCTGGAAGCCAGAGTGAAAATTTTGGAAGCCATAAACAACTTACATGATCATCAGGACAGGGCTACATCACTTCTATTCAACATGCAAAGCTATTGGATCGACTCCGAATGGGTGATAAGTTGACAAACAAAGGAAAGGGCCTGCTGAA